>NW_027555736.1:194678086-195243086 GCF_003287225.1 Phascolarctos cinereus
GGGAAGTGGAGAGATACTGTGGACGTAACTAAGCTGTAGCATATTCCCAAAGAGGAAGTCGCACATGATACAATTTTTAAATGTCCTGCAAGAAGTATTGTAAAAGATACCATCCAAATGTTTGTATCCCTAGCATCTAGCACAGTGCCTGGCACATGGTAAGAGCTTAGTAAAATGCAGGTTGATTGATTAACTCTTCTGGAAGTAATGCTTTATTAGCATAATTAGTCCAATGAAATATAAACCAATCCAATAAACATTTATTGTCATGCAATTACTATGTGCCAGGCATCAGATGGAGCCCTGGGGAAACAAAGTGAAAAACAGGTTCTGCCTTCAATAAGTTTATAAGATGGTAGCTGTATATCACAGAGTATAAGTCTCTGGTCACACAGACCAATTGATTTTTCTGTATTAAAAAATTCAGACTTGCTTTATGGGTCTGCCCTTGTCTTACTGCTGCTCTCAACAACTACAACCAATGGCCAACAGCCTGTCCTACCAGATGCTTAAGGAATGGTTAATGGGTAAATCTCACTTTAGCCTCAGTTCCCACCTAGGGTAGGTAAGTTACTTCTATTTGCCTCAGTTTCCTCGCCTTTAAAATGAAGATAATATTGACCCAGCAACACCACTTCTAGGTCTGTATCCCAAAGAGATCATACAAACAGGAAAAACTCCCACATGTACAAAAATATTTATAGCAGCTCTTTTTGTGGTGACAAAGAATTGGAAATTGAGAGGATGCCCATCAATTGGGTAATGGCTGAACAAACTGTGGCATATGAATGTAATGGCATACGATTGTGCTATAAGAAATGATGAGCAGACAGCCTTCAGAAAAAACTGGAAAGACTTCTATGGACTGATGCTGAGTGAAGTGAGCAGAATCAGGAGATCATTGTCCACAGTAACAGCCACATTGTGCAATGACTCACTCTGACAGACTAAGCTCTTCTCAGCAATGCAAGGAACTAAGACATCTCCAAAGGTCTCATGATGGAAAATGCTCTCCACATCCAGAGAAAGAACTACGTAAACTGAATGCAGATGGAAGCGTACTATTTGCTCTCCTTTCCTTTTGTTGTTTTGTTTTGACTCTTCTTTCTTGTAGTTCCTCCTATTGGTTCTAATTTTTCTCTACATTATGACTAATGTGAAAATATGCTTAATATGAATGTATAAGCAGAACCTATATCAGACTGCACGCCATCGTGGGGAGAGGGGAGGAGAAGGGGGAGAAAATTTAAAACAAAATCTTATGGAAGTGAATACGGAAAACTAAAAATTAATAAATTATTTAATAAAAATAAAACAAAATGAATATAATAGTAACAGCACCTACCTCTCAGGGTTGTTGTGAGGATCAAATGAGATAATATTTGTAAAGCATTTAGCACAGCACCTGGCACACAGTAGGTGCTACATAAATGTTAGCTGTTATTATCCTAATCTAAGGATGTTGAACATTTAGCCTTTAACAGGTATCAATTTGTCCATTGCTACTGAGATTCAGGTTGGAAAGAATTCAGTCTAGATTCCTGGCATATAGTGACCTTACTTTTTGGGGGATTTTTTTTTTTTATTCATAAGGTGTCAACACGAACTCTGCAATATATAGTATTCCTGGTATCCCCTGTAAGATATATAACCTCTAATCATGTGTTCTGATGGGGTGCCAAACCCTAACCCTAACCCTCCTTGCCTTTCACTGCCTTAAGTCTCACTGATTGATAACGGCAGCAGTAATACTCCAGCTCTGACAAAGTATGCCGAGGTATGGAGAAAAACAAGGATTGGATATATTGGGGTTAGCCCAATAAGGTGGGGGAGGGTTAATCCTCAGGATGTCCTGTAAAACCGGATCTGGTGAAAGCTGGTCCAGGTTACATGGGCCGGATTGTTAGTTGGATGATCACCACTACACCATGTAAAATGGTGACCCAGAGAGAAAACAACAGAAATTCTTCCCATTTAGGGAATTTGCATGCAACATCTGGAACCAAGGAACCTGGGCTGGGGAGAGAAGAAAGGGAGGGTAGATGATGTTTGTATGTACTATGGTATTGTTCTCTCAGCTTACCTTTTAAAAAATTATCAGAGCAGATGTCACTCCTAAAGCCAAGCCAACAGCCCACACCAAACCTTTGCAGTGATCAGCAGCGACACAACAGCTGTAATGAACCCAGATATTTAATATACAGTTTGTCTAGCAAGGTGTGGTGCTGCATTTATTCAAGTTATATATCTACTCAGAGAACAGGATGTTATTCAGAAAGGTTCCCATTTGTGCTACAACAGCTGTGCCAGTGGGGGTGGGCTGAGGTCACTTATCCACTCTTTCAGGAAGATAAACTCATGGCTGTAGGTGGGATTGCAACACAGTCCTGATGCATAATGGTTTGGCTTTGAGGCCTTTACTCTTTCCAAAAGCTAGTGCTGGGAAATGATAGCAGGTGACTCTGTGCTGAGAAATTATCCCTAACAAGTTAAGATTGGCATATTTTTTCTTTCTTTTGTCTTCCCCCCCCCCCCCCAGCACAACTATTTAAAGCTCCTTTTAAGCCAATGGAATGAGATGTATGGGGTCATGTCTTTCCATCATGGGATGAGAGCCTTTTCTCATTTGTTAAACATGCCCCTGGCTAAGCCTTTGCCTTTAAACAGGTTGGTTGGAATATGAGGTAAAGTGAGATGTAAAAAGAGCTCACTGAGATACTTTACCAGGGGATCAGATTCTTCCCGTTTCCCTAAGGATAGGGTTCTCCCCATGAGCATTCCAAAGAAGGGCTTGTGACCCTGACACTCATTAAGATGCATGATTTTAAAGGAGAACATAAATGCAACCAAATGGCTATAAGTAGAGTTCTTTGTGCTGGCCCATAACCAAGGACCCTTTTCATATATGATAGGACTCTACCACAGCAGGAGAATGCAGTATGGTACTTACAGACTGCCTTTACTATAAAATATGTAAACAGACACATGCAAACATAAATACATTAGGGAACTGAGGATGCTTCTAGTTGAGGTTCTAGTTATTTATTAGGAAGGAAGGAGATCAAATGATTATGAAATTCAGGAAGAGTAATAAAGGATATGTTGAGACAAGTGTAGGGAGTGGCAAGGGAGCAGGAATTAACTTCCCCTGTTTATTGTTCACTTTTCTATAGGGCTTTAAAGTTTACAAAGCTTTCTTTCTAAAACCCTATGAGATAGGGCCTACAAAGATTATTATCCTCAATCTACTACTAATGAGGAATCTGAGGCACAGAGAAGTTGAGTGGCTTATTTAAGACCACACAGGCTACTAAGTGGCTGAGTCTACATTTGAACCCAGTTTTCCCACTCCCAAGTCCAGGCTCTTTCCATGATGCCACAGCTGATTCTTAGCTTGATAAACTCTTGGCTTTTAACCAAAAATCAAGGAGCTTGATGGCTACAAAGTAAGGAGAATCCCTGTTTAGGAGACAAAGGGAGCATGGAGGCCTTGACAGAAGCCCTGGACCAGGAGCTAGGAGGCTCTGGCTTCTTTAAACCTGACTCCACCACTATGCCTCTGGCTGATCCTGGACTAGTCATTTTCCCTCTGTGGGGCTGAGGATCTTCATTTATGAAATGGGACCAAGTGAACTCCCAGGGCCTTTTCAGTTCCTATATTCTAAGCAAGGGAGGTAGCTGTGTTGTATGTCCTTGGAAAAAAACCATGAGACCCCTAAAGAAAAAGAAAATGAAGTAATTATGGCAGAAGCCAATCGACAGTCCTCCTCAGGAAGGTAAATAAAAAGTTTCAAAGACTACAACAAGCAAGGTGAGCAGGTTCATACAAGAAGATGTATCTCAAGATTCTAAGAACAAACATTCAGAGAAAAGACATGGTCAAAGTACAAGCAGAAGGAGTTGAGAATGATGTCATTATTTGTGTTTTTTTTGTCTTCATATTCCTGTGGGTGGCCTTTGTGGGTTAGAACTGTAGAATGTTGGAGCTGGAAGGGGACTTGTATGAAATCTAGTCCAATATCCTTGTTTTATAGACAAGGAACAGAAAAGTGACTTGCCCATGTTTACACAGCTATTTAGTAGGCAGAGCTGGGCCTATCCAGTTTTTGTGGCTCCCAAAACAGGATTTTCTCTTCAGTATACCAGAATCTTTCTGCTTGGATAAATTTGTTTAGCAGGCAGAAATATCTGATACCTTTTATAATTATTGACTTGTTAGCTTTGGTAAATAAAATGGCAGAATCAAATATTTTTCTGATAGAGCCGCAACATTAATTTGAAAAAAGGCCAAAATAAATCACTGAAATGTATAATGCGTACTTGCTAAAAATGAAAACTACATGTAGAAGATATCTAAGTTCCCATTTAACTGTAAAAATTCTATGATTCTTGGTATTTTGGAATTGTAAAGAACATAAGTATTTCTATCATAGAGCAAAGAAAGAAATAAAACATTTCTCTAGAAATCGTTTCTAGAAATAAAAATGGCCCAACTCTTTCTGACTGGTGATTTATATAAATTTACCTTAAAATGTAAAACTCTTTAAGAAACAATACCATTATATAATAGCATCTTGAAAGGATATTTCCAGCAACCCTAGTTTTATGTGAAAACCCAAAATATTAACAGTACTATATTGGGTCAAAGATAATAATAGTTGATGTTAACAAAGTGCCTTAAGGTCTTCAAAACTTAACTCCATTTTGTAAATGACGAAAGTAAGGCTCAGAGAGTTTGTAATGTGCCCACAGTCACAAAGAAAGTAAGTAGTGGAGGCAAAATTCTAATCCACAATTTTCCTGATTACAGGCCTACCATACTTTCTAACTCACCACACTGTCCTTTCTACATAGGGTATAATTCTTAAAATGAAGATCCTTGGAAAGGAAAATAAATAGTTATATAAACTGAAAAATAATGCGGATTAGAGGCCATACTTGGGTTTTACACCTGCCAGATTTTGAAGAGATGTATGGCTTACATGCAGACTACTACAATATGCATCTATAACTAATTATAGGAAACCCTCTGCTCCCTTGATGCTTTCCCTGACATCACATCAGAAGAATTTACTTGGAGTCAGAAAACCTAGACATGAATCCAAGCTCTATCACAAAATCCCTGTGTGACCTTGGACGTTTACTTAACCTGAATCTCAGTCTCCTCATCCATAAAATAAGGTAGATGATCTATAAGGTGCTTTCTGGCTAAATTTATAATCCTAGGATCCTCTGTGACAGTGCTTTAACAATCCAACAATTTCTAGCTGGAGCAGAAAGTAAAAATCTCTTCACGGAGGCCAGCAGTCTTTTAAAATATAATAAATACATTATTTACTTAGACTTTAGAGATATAATGAACTTTCTTGTTTTGTTCAACCAGCTTTTTGGAACAGATACATTAATGGCCTAGTGGTAATATTCTTTTCCTCAAATGCATGATCATGCATGTATTTATCTGCTTTCATGTTGCATCTCTTTCAGTAAGATACAAGATGTCTGAGGGCAGGGGCTGGTTTTTTTTGTTTGTTTGTTTTCCTAGTGCCAAGCACTGTCTTGAACATAGTAGGTGCTTCATAAATGCTTTTTTTTTGGATTTTTAGGCAATCCAAGGGGTCATGTGGTTGAATTTGTAGTAGGTCTTTGCAGATGGGTTCCATAATTCATCTGGCTCAGAAATTCATACTTGCTCCTTCTGGATTTATGACAAGCTAATGAGAAGCCAGGTGGTGCAGTGGAAGAAGCACTGGTTCTGAAGTTAGGAAGTTCACTGTTGTTGAGGGATTTCTGTCATGTCTCTTTGCGACCTCAGCTGGGGTTTTCTTGGCAAAGATCCTGGAGCAGATTGTCATTTCCTTCTTCAGCTCATTTGACAGATGAGGAACCTGAGATAAACAGGGTTAAGTGACTTGCCCAGGGTCACACAGCTAGGAAGTATCTGAGGCTGGATTTGAACGCAGGTCTTCTTGACTCCAGGCCCAGCACTTTGTCCACAGTGCCACCAGAAGTCAGGAAGACCCGAGTTCAAATTTAGCCTCAGGTACATACTAGCAGTACAACCCTGTTTGCCTCAGGGTTATAACTGTAAAATGAGGCTTGGCACATAGGAAGTGCTAGCTATTATTGTTACAATTATTATTAGGAGCAATGTGCTGTACTGTGAAAGGTACTAGATTTGCAATAAAAAAGAGATGTAGGTTTGAACCTCAGTCCAGCACTACTGTGTGACCTTGGGCTGGTCCCTTTAACTCAGAACCTCAGTTCCTAGATATGTAAGCTGTTGAGAATAGAGGGCAAGTGTTGGAGTCACAAATACCTGTCTGGGGTGAATCCTGCCTTTGAAACATGCTAGTTTTGTGACTGGGCAAGTTATTGACATATAGGGAGGCAGGCAATGCTATGTTAGATGAATTACATCAGTGGCATCACATGTGATCCTTCCCAGCAGTTCTTCATACCAATAAAATCACAGGTTCAGACCAAAACAAAACCAAAGAAACCCTTGTGCCACCCACCTCACAGGGTTTTTATGAAGATTAAATGAAAAATGTATGTCTAGTGCTTTGTAAACTTTGAAGCACATTTTAATCAATTGTAAGTTAAAATTAGTGGGGCTAATACTCCTAATAGCAATGAACATTTGGTAACATGAAAAAAGAATGGTGTTAATGTTTTAGGTCATAAGATCAGTTTTTAATGTCCTTCTTATTTAATCACACACTGAATTTCTTTGCTCTTTGGGGTCCATGTTAATTTCAATGGATGAGATATACGTGTGCATAAATATTTCATAAACACTGTTGTCCATCTCTGTCCTCAGACCTTACTTACCCTAACCTAGATAGCAACTCCAGATCACACTCCCTGCAACTCATTCTTCTTCTTCCTACAATTCTCCCACAGTATATAGCCTATAGGTCTGCATAGCTCACTAGGCTAAATGTCAAATTAAATCAAATCAAAAGATCTCAAGTGTCTACTCATCACATACCATGTCAGGCAATGAATGACAATGGATAACTTCTAACACACAAGGCAAGAAGATCTGCATGCTATTTGTCATTTCTTTAAAATTTCCCACAGTTTTGGTGGTATGTAAAATACTACTTCTTAGGGACAGGTACTGCCTCCCTTTTATATTTGTACCCCCAGTGCTTAGCATATAGGAGGCACTTCACAAATGCTTCACGACTGATTGAAATCACTTGTAATTCAGTTTTCTACAAATTAAGAAAACACATTTTTAATAAAGAAGATAGAAATAAAAAGTTAAATTAGTCATCATTTCCTTGTTTGTAAGATGACAGCACTGGCCTAGATTATCATTTAAGGTCACTTTCAGTCCTAAAATTCTATGATTTTATTACTGGAGCCTGGATTCCTGAAGACAATCTATGTATGGTAACTTTTTTGCAGTACTTTTAACCTGTGCTAAGTACTTCTCAGTAACATTTGCTTGAAAATGTTGAGCTAAATGATATAATTTTCAGAGCAGTATCCAGCTGCAGTGTAGATATTTACTGAGAACACTAGATTCATCACAACATTCACAGCGACATTTCTAAATGTCATATTTCCTTAAAATATGTGCTACTTTGCAGAATAAATGTGCTGACATCAACTAACCAATATGGCAAGAATACAGAAAACATTAGAGTAGCAATTAGTAGCTATTTACCACTCCTATATTGACTTTGTTCTCTGAACAAAATTTGCCCCTATCTATCTCTAAGACAGGAGAAAATAATGCTGGTGAGCAGTTAAGAAAATGGATTTTTCACCTCAGTTTGGGGCAATTTGCTTGTCCCTTTGACTTAACAATTGATTATCTTTTCTTTCCTTCTCATAAACTAATGTAGGTTTTTTTGGCCCCAAGTTTTTTTTTCTTCCCCTTTCCATTTAAATAGGATGTCCAGTTCTTGGAGGATGTTGTTGATAAGGTTCTTTCCCATCAGCTCCTTCTTGACTAATGTTTTTAGCTTGTGGAAATGTGGATTTCATGAGGTCATTCTTTAAAGCTTACTGACTCTTCTTCTTCTCTTTCTTGTTAGACTTCTGACTATGTAAATTTATGTCACTTCTTCCAAGGTTTCCACACATTTTTAGGTACCTGGCCTATATGCCTTGGAAGAAAGAACCAAATTAAGGACAACTGAGCTAGCTGTGCTTCCCACAGTGTGCTAGTAAACTGTTCCCACCATGCATTCTAAGAAGGAGTTGAACAGTCTAATCCATTTTATTGCCTTGTCAGCAGCTGAATATTTGAATTTCCCCGTTATTAGTAGATAATGACTCACAATCCCGTTAGTTTACTTACTCAAAAACAGCTTGTTCAATTCTGATCCAAGTTGTGATATAAATCCAAATAAGAAAGTTTGACATTTTACTGAGCAGATATGAGCTAGAAAATCTAAGAGATTTTACATGGCAAGTCTGATGATATTTTCCAATTTACATACAGTCTATGTGCAATTGTGGTTTAAGTGGAAAAGGGAGTAAAACTGAGGGGGGAAGACCATGGTTCTGCTACTTATTTCACAGGTGACCCTGGATAAGTCACTTAACTTCTCTAGGGCTATTTTCTCACCTGTTATGTGAGTAGATCTATGTGGCTCTAGATTACAGATCTAGATCCTATGACTAGACATCTCCCTTTTAGCTCTAAATCCTAGAATCCAAGAAATCAGAGATGTTCTTTCTAGAAAAAAAATCTCCAAGGTAGGCTGAAATGAACTTTTAGACAATGAAGGAGTTGAAAGGTTATGCTTTTCATATGAAGGGAATACATAAATAGGAGTTCACAATTTTGTAGCACTTTTCCAAAATTGGGATCTATTTCCAACCATTCCTTTTTCCCAATTCCATTTGCAAATTAGATTAATTTCTCTCAAAATCAAAGTTGCAAGGGATGATCTGCCCATCTCTCCTATAGGTTTATAAGGTCTTTTAGAACAGGGCTGTGATAGCGTGTTTTACCACTTCTTAGTGCCTTCCATTTAATGTAAACTGGGGATTTAAGGTTCTAGGATATGGAAGATGAATTACATAACTGTGAATTCCTACATAACTGTGAAATGTTTCTATAATGATCTGTTCTCATCATTAATGACAATGGAACCACACTTAAGACTCTTAAAATCTCAGAACGCAATATGGTATATGATGAAGATAGAAAATTAAACTCATGAATATGAAATGGAAAAGAGTGGCTGGACCATGCCAAACATGTACAGAAAAAAATCCATGCTAGAGGTGACACAATTTTTAAGGCACTCTTGGATTTTCAAGATATTTCAAACTGTAGAAAATTACAAAGCATGCATGGTATTCTTGCCCCCAAAAAAGCAACCAAGTAGCCATCAGCAATTACTGACAGAGGGGTATATAGATAGAAAACAATTAAAACGCATTTACTGTGTGCCAGGCATTGTGCTAAGTGCTAAAGATACAAGTACAAGCATGTAAGATAGTACTTGCTCTCAAGAAGCTTACATTCCAATGGAGGAAGACAACACACAAATGGGGAGTTACAAACGGTGAGATGGCTGAGAAGTGGTGTGGATGTCTGGTTCTAGGCAAGATAAGAGGAAAGCTCACTAATAAGTAGTCAGAACCACAGGGCCAGAGTCCCAGGTTCCAGTGGGCAGGAAATGAAGATGATATGAGAAAGGAACAGGTAGGTTTTCTCAAACAATTTTCTACAACAGAAGACAATCACAGCCATTCAAACGACTGAGGCATAGCAAATATGACATCCTGCTTTGTTTATCATTACCAAAAAATATTAATTCAGTACAGCAAATTATAGCTATAAAGGCTCTGTTCCCATGAGTATGTTAAGATTCCACAAAATTGCTTGATGTAATGATCCATTAATTATCATGATAAAAGCAGGCATAAAACAGAAACAAACGTCTGTGAAAACTATATGGCATTTGTGGTGTAAGATGTCCTTTACAAAATCGAAATGGAAGAAAAATTCTCTATAGCTGGTGCAATTAGCCAGATGCTCCCATTTGTGTATCATATTGGGTTGGTTTCACTGAGCCTTAGAGAGAACCACAAGGCTTCCTCAACGAGATCCATGGCTACTCTAAATAGAACCATCTAATAGCTCACACAAGAAAAATCAGTTGGATAGTAAATGCGAAATTGACCAAATTATGACATGCAATTGGAAGTGTAACCTGATAGTTATCCTATATTACCAAATAAATGTATTTTGTATAGTAATGAAAGAAAGACAATGAAATAGGGCCAGAATTAAGAGGGAAGACATCAGGATGAATTGTGTTTAGATAATTTTTTTAGCATTCTCAGTGACCCTAAGTTGCTTCTTTTTCTCTCTCCAAAACACACACACACATCTTTGAAAAAACTACCTTTTTTTTTTCTTTCATTATCAGGTATTTCTTTTTTACTCCCTTCCCTTCACCACTGGGGAAAAAAAAGAAAACCCTTGTAATAAGCATGCAGAGTCAAACAAAACAAACTCACATACTGGCCATGTCTACAAATGTGTTTCATTCTGCAAGTTGAGTCCATCACCTCTCTGTCAGGAAAGCTGGTCTTTTGGAATTATAGTTGATCCTTGCACTGATCAGAGTTCTTAAGTTTTTCAAAAACTGTTCCATTTTTACAATGTTGTTACAGTATCAATTGTTCTCCTGGTTTTACTCACTTCACTCTGCAACACTTTATACATATCTTCCCAAATATTCTCTGAAACCATCTTTTTCATAATTTTTTATAGCCTAATAGTATTCTATTGCATTCATACACCATAACTAGCTCAGCCATGCCTCAATTAATGGACATATCCTTAGTAAAAAGAGCTACTAAGTATACTTTATTGTGCATATAGGACTTTTTTCTCTTTCTTTAGGCTGGTAGTATTTTATCACTTGGTCAAAAGGAATGCACATTTAGTAACTTTCGGAAAATAGTTCCAAATTGCTTTCTAGAAAAACTAAAATAATTCACAGTTCCACCAACAGCGCATTAATATGCCTCTTTTCCCATACTCCCTTATTTGTCATTTTTTTTGAGAACTTTGCAAATCTGCTGGGTATGAGGTGGAATCTCAGGGTTGCTTTCATTTGCATTTCTCTAATTATTAGGGATTTGCAGCATTTTTTTTCACACAGCTTTAAACAGTTTCAGTTTCTCCCCTTGAAAATCATCTATTTGTATCATTTGTTTTTATCAATTGGGAAATGGTTCTTTTAAATTTGAATCAGTTTCTTACATATATGGAAACATGTTTTTGTAACAACTTAAATATTAGCTTCTCCTTATAAATGAGGCCTCTATTGGAAAAACTTGTTGTGAAGATCGTTTCCTAGTTAACTATTTCCTTTCTGATGCTGGTTACGTTGAATTTATTCAAAAACATTTTAATTTTATGTAATCAAAACTGTCAAATTTTTAACTTCAGTTGGGTGACCCTAGGGAAGTTGCTTATTTAGTTTCCTCAACAGTAAAATGAGGATAATAGCACCCAACTCAAAGGCTGGTGTTAGGATCAAGTGAGGTAATACTTATAATATGTTTGGTAGGCGTTATATAAATGCTTATTCTTTTCTCTTCTACATTCCCTATCTCTCACATAGATACTGGCTGTATGATCCTGGGCAGGTCACTTAACCACTCAATGTCCAAAGCAACTCTCAAAAATAGAAGTTGTACTGGGAAATAAGAAATACAGGACATGAGGTACAGAAATCTATCCTGCCCTATAGGAAAACAGAAGGGGAAGGGGATAAGACAAGGGGGGGGAGAGAGAGAAGGAGGGGAAGGAGTATTCAGAATGCATGCCATCTTGGGGTGGGGGGAGGGGCAAGATGGAGTGAAAATTTGGAATTCAAAATCTTGTAGAGTAAATGTTGAAAACAAAAATAAATAAATTTATATTAAAAAAATATATAAGTTGCAGAGGAAGTGCCAATTCGCATTTCCTCACCAAGAGTTTCCTACGCCAATAAAATCACAGGTCTGGTCCAAAATTTTTTTAAAAGTCATTGTGTATTTTGTTTTCCTGCTTCTGTTTACTTCACTCTGCATTTGTTCATATGTCTTTCCATGCTTTTCTAAATTCTTCATACTTATTTATAGTACAAAAATATTCTACTATATTGATATAAACCACCTGTTTAGCTATTCCTCAACTGATGGGTATCTACTTTGAAGTGTACATATTTTCTTAACAACACCCACCCACTGGTGTTACATAGCTGCAAATCATGGAATAAGTCTTTGAAAAGAATCAAAATTAGAGGTAATGCAAAGAAAAGTAGAACCAAGGATGGTGGGCCTAAGTAAACTGTAGTATATTGCTAATGATAATTTATATACTGATGACATTTTGCTGACATCAGACCCTGGAAAAGATATTTGTGATTATTCTAAAGCATTTAGCCTAACCAGTCACTCCGGAAATGAATAAAGAATGCTTTTTGCCCAGCCTATGATATGAAACTGCATGTACAATCTGCATAGTTCATATGTATATATGTATGTGTGTATATGTATATAAATTTATAGACATATATAAGTGGCAGTATAGCAGAGTGGGGTTAGAAAGATGGCCTCAGATCCAGAAAGACTTGAGTTCAAGTCCCTCCTTGAATGGAAAATGTCTATGTATCCCAGAGCAAGTTGCTCTAGGCAATTCTCTAAGACTATATAGAGAAGATGCTGACCTACGTGGGTGGAGGAAATTTTCACATAATTAATCCTGGATAGAATGTAAATGAAAATGAGTTGGTTTCAGCATTCTTCAGAAGGAAGAAGTGAGCTGTATCATCCCTAGGAACTGGAAAGTAATTATGAGTCTTTCCCTGAAACAAAGAAGGCTCTTTAACAACAATATTTTTACAGAGAAGCAGTATGGCTTCAAGCCACGGACTACTATAGTGTCCAAAGAACTGAAATTGAGGATTACCAAAATGCCATAAAAATATGTTTGATGGATGCAAGTAGGCTGCAACATATTACAAACAAGGAATTTATGTAGAAGTGTTGCAAAGGAACACTGTCATCAAAGAAATGTATTTTCAAAAAGATGGCAAGATCACGTGGTTAGAGTAGGGATTAATGACAGACAGCCTGCTCCACTGGCATCCTTGAAACACTGAAACAATGAGACGAAGGACCCCCATATGTTAGGTGAATCCCCTATGGGAAACTTACAGAAGAACTTGGGTAAGAGTCACAAAGGATGAGCAAAGATGGGGTGAAACTTATATTGTTAGAGGGACAGGTTACAGGAAATATCCACCCTGAGGAAAGGACCTGTACATTGGAGTACCTGAGTATTTTTAGAAGGGGTGTTTTTGTACACTGCTGGGATAGGAGTTTCTGAGGGAATCTCAAGATCATGACACTGGCTGAGGTTTTCCATACCCTGGCCAGTGGGGCTGGCCTTGTTGAGGCACTAAAGTCTAGAAGGAAAATTATACTTTGAGAAGGACCACGAACAAGAGGTGGGTTAAACCGAATATGTTTATGTGTGGGTGTGGGGAGGGCAGGCAGGGTCATGGACCCAATGAGCAGGCTGGCAAAGTGGAGCTATCAGATCCAAAAGGTAAAACAGAAAAGACAATGCTAGCTTAGGCCGCAGTTCAAAGAAACCAAGTACCCAAAAGACTGAGCTTGGGCAAATAGTTTCTATACAATTTGTCATGCTCAATAAGGTGGGAATACCTGCATCCTTTTACATTGTCATGTGATGCTAGCCTTACTATCCTTGTTGCTCTAAATAATCTTTGGCTGTGGAAAACTCCCATCTACCACCAGCATTTCTTGAAATGGCAGCAGACAGAGTTGGTGATGGAAAAGAATGAGACCTGATGTAACCCTTATAAAATTAACTACATAGTATGCCTAATCTTTCCCATTATATTCCTTGAGGATAAGGACTGTCTCATTTTTGTATCCCTAAAAATTAGACCAGTGCCTTGTATCCAGTAGGTATTTAACAAATGTTAAATTAAACTGAATTTGTTGAATAACCAAAGAAATATACAGACTAGAAAACAGATACTTTAAAAAGAATTTATGTGCAATTAACACACACATATATTTTATAAATGGATTATTACATAGCCTAACTGAAAATATCTTTTATTTTTGTACATTAGTCATAGTTTCTGATGTGTGTGTGTATATGTGTGGAAAAGACTATAGCTAATCTGATCCAAAACACTTCACGTGTTAAAATAAATCAAGTAAGAAATGTGTGTGCATAGGAGTGTACAAGTGTATAATTTTTTGAACAATATGAATTTTAGAGCTGAAAGTGACCTGTGACATAATTTATTAAAATTTCCTCCTTCTATAAATGAAAAAACTAAGTGTCTTGATGAGGTTGCAAACTAATTACTGGCACAGCCAGCACTAGAACCACCTATGTCTCCTGATGCTTTTAGCAGGGTGATAGTTTTGACACTATCCATGTATCCATACACTAACCATGGACATCACCTAATTTTCCTGGCTAACAAGTGAACCCTTTTAAATTTGTTTTGTGTTATAACTACTGTGCTGTTCCTTTTTCTGATAAGGCTTTGTGTATTGTTATAAGAATAACTTATGTAAATTCTTCCTCTACAATAACTAGTTCCGTTTACTATCCATGTTTGAATGCTAGAATACTTCCTTGATAAATGTGAAAGAAATAAGGAAATTGATCATTTAAATATGACTACATTTTCCTCAGTCTCATAAGAATAGCCAATTATTGATTTCAGTGCATTGGAAGATAATAAAATTTCTGATTAAGAACATGGTTCCAAAAGAATTAAAATTATGGGCCACTAAGTTGCAAAAATAGGCACTGGAATCATGCAGATTCTTTAAATAAGAAAAAGAAGAATCTGTAATCATGAATTAGCCAAATGAACCATCTTATAGTGGAAAAGGCAGTGGATTAAGAGACAAGAAAGTTTAATTCTGACCAAGCCCTGATACTATCTTGTTAAATAAATCACTTAATCTCTCAGCCTCAGTTTCCTTAGAGAAAAATGAGGAGTGAAGCCTAAATTCTCTCTGAGGTCCCTCCCAGCACTAAGATTCTACAGGGTTATGAAATCTAATCATTCTTTATTTTATGTATAAACAACTAGTAGAATATCTTATTCTATATAGCAGGCATATTTCTGAAAAGCTGCAAATAAATGACTGAGAAATTCTTTCTTGAAAGATAATGTCTAGGCTCTTTTTTTGATCATAGCTTTCAGATAGTACAATAATTTTTAAATTCTCTCTCCTGGATCTATTTTCCAGTCAGTCGTTTTTCCAATGAGATATTTCACATTTTCTTCTATTTTTTCCATTCTTTTGGATTTGTTTTACAGTGTCTTGATTTCTCATAAAGTCACTAGCTTCCAATTGCTCTACTCTAACCTTTAAGGAAGTATTTTCTTCAGTAAGCTTTTGGACTTCCTCTTCCATTTGGTCAATTTTGCTTTTTAGGGCATTCTTCTCCTCATTGGCTTTTTGGACCTCTTTTGCCATTTGGGTTAGGCTATTTTTTAAGGTGTTATTTTCTTCAGTATTTTTTTAGGTCTCCTTTAGCAAGCTGTTGACTTGTTTTTCATGACTTTCTTGCATCACTCTCATTTCTCTTCCCAGTTTTCCTCTACTTCTCTTACTTGCTTCTCAAAATCCCTTCTGAGCTCTTCCAAAGCCTGGGACTGATTCATATTTTTCTTGGAGGCTTTGGATGTAGGAGCTTTGACTTTGTTGTCTTCTTCTGGTTGTATGTTTTGATCTTCTTTGTTACCAAAGTAAGATAATATAGTCTGACTCTTTTTGTGCTGCTTGCTCATGATCCTGGCCAATTACTTGAGTTTTAAATTCTTTGTTAAGGTAAGAATCTGCTTCCAATGTGGAAAATGTACTATCCCAAGCTTCGGGGGGTTGTACAGCTGTTTTCAGAGATACTTTTTAGGGACCTGTAAATTTTCAGTTCTTCCAAGGTGGTATAATAAGGGGTGAGGTGTTTACTCTTTTCTGGCCTTTGCTCTGGTCTACTAGTGACCACAAGCCCTCCTTTCTGTCCTAGAACTGAGGAGGGTTTTCTCTACACAGCTACTACAAGCTCCACCAAGCCAGCGCTCCTCCTAGCGCCAGGATCACCACCCAGAACTGTGACCCAGATTCAAGCACGGCAAAGCAAGAGAATCCTGCACCAGCAGAGAGATCCCTGCAATACCCCTCTGATTAGCCACCAGACTCCCCCTCAGTCTGTGGGCCAGAAGCTCAGGGGGCAGCCGCTGCCCCGGGGGCCGCACTCTCTCGAGAACTGAGGCTGAGACCTAGCTCCTCTCTCACTGTAGAAACACACTTTTCCCACTGACCTTCTAAGTTGTCTTTGGCATTCGTGGGTTGAGAAGTCTGGAAACCGCCACAGCTGCCTGTAATTCAGTCTCTGAGGCGTGCTCCAGGTTCCCTACGGCCTGCACACCCACGTTGAACTCTCCCAGCCTGGCATAATATACCTTTCTGATCAATCATCCAAGTTGTCTTGGGCTAGAAATTTGCTTCGCTCTGTCTTTTTGTGGGTTCTGCTGCTTTAGAATTTGTTTAGAGCCATTTTTTTTACAGGTATTTGGAGGGGTTTGAGGGACAGCTCAAGCAAGTCACTGCTTTCACTCCGCCATCTTGGCTCTGCCCGCCAGTCACAGCTGATTGAGAAATTTTTAATATTTTAAATATGGGATACACATAATGGTTTCTTCTGTAAAACAATTTTTTTGTAAAGTAAAAAATCATTCTTTAATTTATATGTTTGTAAATATGGAATTCCTTAAGCTAAGGCAGTGCTGTGTGTTTATCCTAAGTCTCTGACCCATAGGTTAAAACTTGGGCTGCTTTCCATTTGCAGAGGAAGCCATGTGAATATAAGAATTTTTTTTTCCTTAAGCAATTAGGGTTAAGTGACTTGCTCAGAGTCACACAGCTAGTAAGTGTTATGTATCTGAGACCACATTTGCACTCAGGTCCTCCTGACTTCAGAGCTGGTGCTCTATCCACTGCACCACCTAGCTGCCCCATGAACGTAAGAATTTTAAAATAAGAATGTATTGAAACTCGTAAAGAGTCTTGTTCGTTCTAATGTACTCACCATATTCTTTATATTCCATGCAAACAGGTTTTAACTATTATGCATTTTTTTTAAATTAGAAAATAAATATTCTGGAATATCTTCCAAACCAGAATAAACTATAATAATTATTCTGAGTAAAAAAAAATGAAATTAGATATTTTGGAAAGCTGCTTTAACTCTTTCATGGCTCAACATCATCATTTAATAAATTAATAACCTAGTAGTAAATTACTACTCCAGTTCAATATAGTGATTTAAAAGAAGCAATGCCCTATGCTTAATTTAAACTCGAGGAGTTGCTACCTACCCTGAAGGACCAGGCCCATTATTTACCAATGACATAGCCACAGTGAACTCTAATTGAAAAGAGTAATTAGAAGTCACAAGGTTTGATAGTGTCAGGGTAAGACTGCCACAGTAACTAGAAAGTCAATGTGTGTTCCTAACGTGACTCAAATAGGATGATGTCTTCATATGATACTAATGACTATCTTGAAAGGTTAAAGTGCCTGAAGGAATCAGTAAGGAACCGATGACTATTACCTCCACCGATGACTATTACCTCCAAAAAATGTTTTAATTCAATCTCACTGGTATGAAATGGGTAAGAACAGTTCAGTAACAAAAACTTGTAATTTTGAAAGCTTCTGATGGAATCTCACCCCCTACCCCATCTCGAATTGTATTTGTAAATTTAATCTGGTTCCTAAACAAGTGAACTAAATTAAAAAAAAAAAAAAAAAAAGTCACATTCCTAACTGATTAAGTTATTTTCACCCACAGAAGAAGATCCACTAGGTATAGGTGAAATTTGGAAATACCCACCAAATTTGCTACAACATGCTTATTAACATTTGTCAACAGCCTCTCTGGCTCTCTCATTTACTGGTCAACTGATTCAATCATCTTTTCTCCTACTTCAAATAAATACCACATACCAACTGCATGCTGCCTAAGGCAAGTTTGCAGACACATCCCTCTGAATCCAGCACCATTCTCATTCAGATCAGATGTCAGAGTGGAAAACACAGTTGCTTATGGCCTGCTTGGCTGCCCTTTGCCCAGAAGCAATTTCAGCTATTTTACATTCCACAGTAAAGTGTAGCCCCACGTTACAGCGCACACTTAAAATGTAAATAAGAGATTAAACTTGTCAGACAAGACTCCCCAAATGCTGCCCAAAGGATATACATACATAAATACACACATACATGTGTGTGTGTATCTTATAAAAATAAATAGTTTAATCTTAAGGCTATTTGTTATTTTAATATTCCAATAACTTATTTTTAGACTACCCTCAAATGGAGCTATTTAAATCATAGGGCTGTCAGATATTTTAATTTTCCATTAAACTATTTAAAATTAAAAGAAGGTAAAATTTTAATTATAATAGGCAATAAGAGATTTAAAAAGTTCTCTGATGCATTTCCTTTCCTTTCCTTTTTTTTTTTTTTGGTAATGGGCATTTATTTGCTTTAGATTAAGTTATTTTGTTTTATCAAAGCAAGATTGTGATCTTTTTCATTACTGATTTTTAACTTAAGTTCAACTAGGAAGCCTCTAAAGACAGCTGTATCTATCACAATTGGTTGATGCAATGTTTTCATCTCCCACACAGAACGGTTTACAATAATTGACTTCCTCGACACTCTCCTCTGCTCTGCTGGTCCTCCAACAGAAGGTAAACTTTTCCATGCCTGTTAAATTATTACCTAGGAAGGATATGGCAATTTTCCATTCAGCTAAATTTTCTGGCTGTTTTGTTTTGATTCGAACTATAAAAACTTGGTCTTTTGCATCTTTCTTAGCCAAATGTCCAGTTGGGATTTGGACTTGGGTAGTGATTTTTTTTTTCTCATTCTGACATCAGGTTACTCTGCGTGGGATAGCTATTAATACAGAATTATCACAGTCTATTACTTTCTGACTCATATTAGCCAGGAGAAAATTCTGAAGCCAAATCAGACTAAAAAAAAAACACGTTATGTTTCCAAAAGGCTATGTTTTTTCCTTCTCCAATTTATAAAGAGCTCTTCCTTTTTCTATCTATCACATGTGTTTTGAACGGTTTGAGGGTACTGTGGTGTTCCTTGATTTCCACAGTTTTCTTAGCTATGAGCAATTAGTGAAACGAGAAGGGGATATCTGATCTCATTTGGCAGGTTAAGCCTCAGCTCAGGTCAGCTGCCTCCTCTTTGGTCCTACTTGCATTATAAAGTTCTCTTGTTGGCTTTTTCAATGTTTGCCCATTCTCCTCAAAGATCTTTCTCAAGGCCTCTCTACTATTTGCTTATGATTTGACTGTATTTATAGATATGAACACTAAATCTTTCCCCTAAATGTCTGTATCACCTCAAAAATCATATAAACAGTAGTTCTGATGGAGGAATGATTTTGAAACCAGATCATGTGGCACTTTATTGCCAATACAAAGTGGAAAGTAGCATAAAAGACAGTCAACTTTAGGGAGTTTTACAGCCAGCAGAAGTCTTGGATTATCTAGTTTAACCTTCTAATTTTGTAAGTGAGGAAACTGATAATTATGAACATTCTTTCCAATACTTCTTTATTCAATTCAACAAACATTTCTTAGCTCTGTTACACATGCTTGTTGAATAATTGGGTCAGGTGTTCGGCAAATAAAAACAAGAATGAAAAGAGTGACTTAAAAAGGCTTAAAATTTTGGGTCAAGGGCACAACATATTCATAGATATGTACATACAAAGTAAACAGGCAGTAATTTGGGGGTCTGGAGGGGCACTCAAAATTGGGAGAGTTGAGAGAGGTCTCAGGAAGTGGATGTTAAGCAGAGCCTTAAATGACATGAGAGACTCCAAGAAGTAGAGGGAAGGGGAGAGAGAAAACCTTCCAGGCTGGGCAAGAGCATAGAGCTGGAAAACCCAACATCATGTATGAGGAGCAGCCAGGAGGCCAGCCTGACCACAGCATAAAGTATGTGAGGGTGAGTAATGTCAACTATGTTTTGAAAGAGAGGTTGGGATTAGACTGTAAAGATACTAAAGTAGAAGAGTTTTGTATTGTTTCTTAGAGGCAATTCTTTGAATTATATAGCACCTTTGCAATAAGCTTCTCTACTGGGTTATAAGTACGGAATCCAGAAATTTAGTTTTGGACCAGGAACTAAGAATGACAAAGCTGATAATGGCAGAAGGTATGGAGCCTAGGCTCTACATGCAAGGCAGGCAGTTTTTTTGTGTGCAACATGGAGGCGAGTATGAGGAAAACTCTTTAATATTAGTTTTTCCAGATGCACATAAATATATTTTGATCTGCCCCTGTGATTTCATTACTGTAGGCAATTCCTACTGTTGAAACTCCCTCTCCTATGCTGCGGCAACTCTGCTGTAACCTATACTGTCTCAGAGAATGCTCTGAAGAACTGAAAAGTAACTTGCCTATGGCCATACAGCCATTATGTTTCAAAGGCAAGTCTTGAGCCTAACTTCCTAATTCCAAGGCTGGCACTCTATCCACCATGCCACACTTCCCCTTACAGGTATTTTTTAATGTCAGAAAGCTCTACTCTCTGTGTTATGAGGGCGTTTACTTATGACAAGCTATGTCTCATTACAAGGAAGGCTCAAAGACTCCACTAACCACAGGGAGTATAGTTTTCAAAGCCTCATTCCAGGTCTTGCACAGGGAGACTCTTCTACTCCCTTCACACTCATATAGAGTAAACATTTCAATTACACCCAGAACTCAGTCCTAATACTATGGTCCTAAACAAATCACAAGCTCTATAACGATGTCATAATGACGCTTGTCACCACAGCCTTCACCCAGATATTCCAAAAATGCTGAGTGCAACGTTCGTAAAGTGTATTGAGTTCTTTTGGAAAAAGAGGCCAGATAGAGTCAATTGAGATATTGGAATCAGAAAAGACCTTAAAGATAATCTTCCTAGAGATGGAGTGACTTTGCCTAGGGTCACACAGTATATACATGAAAGTATAAAGTTGCATGTGAATTTAAGTGAGTATTCCCAGGTGAGCCAAGGGGTTCAATAATCAGATACTAGAAAAACTGGAAAGAAGGGATTTGAGTATTACCTATGCTCAATTTAGCAAGCTAGAATTTTTTCACAAGCTTCCACTGACACACCTTTGACACACCTTTCTTGTTTATGTAGCCTACTCATGAGATATGACAACCCCTTTCACAGCTTGAAGTAGAAGAACAGTTACAGAGAGGTATCTGGGGATTAGATTGAAAGTACAAACAGGTATTCCTGAAACTGAAAATTGGTGGTTAGAGAATGTGAACATCCTAAGAAGGTGTAGGTAGGAAAGGTGTAGGAAAACTTTGGGCAAAGACTAAAACAAACCAGGAAGGTTTTAAAGGTGAAATTTGAAAGAGGAAATGACTCATTTGTAGCTTGGAGGGAGTTCCAGTTAGGTGAGGTAAGACAAATAAAATAATTGCAACAGAGATGCTAGAGATGATTTTAGACTGAGTGATCACTTACTACAGAGTAAAGGGATCTTGGACATTTTGCAGACTATTACTTGAAGAAATCAGCCCCAAATACTGGGCATTATCACAACAGGATTAGAAGTAAAACAAAATACTATTCTAACCTTGTCTAAGGTTATGACAACTTGCTTCCTTCTAATACCTTGTGTATTTTGGGCCATGGAAATCTTAAGAAAGGCAAGCTAATGATCAGAGAAAAATTAATTTGGGGAAAGGAGGGGTTTTCATATGAAAGGAATTCAAAGGATTAGAGCTCTGGAGTCTTGGAAGGGAAAGCTGAAGAGAGAGATGCTTAAAAGTTTATAAAATCCTGAAGGTTGTGAGCTGGGTAAAGATTGAATTTTTCAGCAAATATTTAGTTAACACTTTAATCAGTAAGCACTGGAATCTGAAGTTTCAGGACAAATATAAGGAAATAGGTATTTTTACAGATATTAGCTACATCACTATTACTTGTTATACTATAGATCCATAACAGGATACCAAGTATATTTCTAATCTTTTTTTCCAAGTTCTTGTTGTTATTGTTCATCCTTAATTTTTTATTTTATTTTTAATCAATTTATTCTAGTTTTCAACATTTACTTCCATTAAGATTTTGAGCTCCAAATTTTCTCTCCATCTCTCCCCTCCCTCCACCCAAAGATGGTGTGCAATCTGATATAGGCTCTACGTATACATTCGTATTAAACGTAGTTTCACATTAGTCATGTTGTAAAAAAGAATTAGAACCAATGGGAGGAACCACAAGAAAAAAGAAACAACAACAACAAAGAAAACAAATAGTCTGCTTCCATCTCCATTAAACTCCATAGTTCTTTCTCTGGATGTGGATAGTATTTTTCCTCTTGAGTCTTTTGGAGCTGTCTTAGATTCTTGCTTTGCTAAGAAGAGCTAAATCAATCAAAGTGAGTCATCACACAATGTTGCAGTTACTGTGTACAATGTTCTTCTGGTTCTGCTCACTTCACTCAGCATCAGTTCATGCAAGTCCAGGCTTTTCTGAAGTCTGCTTGCTCATCATTTCTTAAGGAATAATAGTATTCCATTCATATACCACAACTTGTTCATCCATTCCCCAATTAGTGGGCACTCCCCTCAATTTCCAATTCTTGGTCACCACAAAAATAGCTGTTATAAATATTTTTGTACATGAGGGTCCTTTCCCCTTTTTTATGATCTCTTTGGGATATAAACCTAGAAGTGGTATTGCTGGGTCAAAGAATATGCAGTTTGATTGCCCTTTGGGAAAAGTTCCAAATTGCTCTCCAGAATGGCTGGATCAGTTCACAACTCCACCAACAATGCATTCATGTTCCAATTTTCCCACATCTTCCCTAACATAGATATACCTCTAATCTTTTGAGGCTGTAATGGAGAACAGCCATATCTTCCCACAAACCATTTCTTGTCCTTAATGTAAGGAAGTTTGACTCTGTGCTGTGGTTTTATCCCTCAAACACACTACAGTCCAGCCAAACCAGCCTCTTGTTGTTTGTCATATATGAGAATATGTCACTTGCCTCTGTACCTTTTCAAAAAGGCTGGAATGTACTCTCTCCTCACCTTGAACTCTTAGAATCTCAAGCCTCTTTCACAATTTGGCTCATATAACATCTCCTGCATGAAGCCCCTACTGACTTCTCTAGCTGCTAGTGCTTCACCCCGACCCCCCCCATTACCTTATATTTACTTTGGAGATATATATATATATTTTTTTTTTCCTGCTTATTTACATGTCTTTCCATTGTCCAACCCTAAGCCAACAGCTTTCCCCAGAGCCACCTGAGGAGGTATAGGAGGAGACATACACAGGCTTGATGAGACACAGTAAGTCCAGGAAGGGGAGGAGGAACACTGGGGAGCAGAAATAGCTCCCTCACATGGCAAATATGATGAGGAAGACTACCATCAGGCAAAAGAGCCCCAAGTTTTCAGAGAGGGCAAAGCCCAGGATATGCTGAAGAAGAGAAGGCATTCCTAGCATAACCGGTGATGAGGCTTCCTAAGACAGTCCTGATTCAGTGCCAGAGCTGGCCATTCCCACAGTGGCAGCCCCAGCTCTGGTGAACTTGGCTGCTGTATCAGCGCCTCCTGAGATAGCATGGTTTGGAAGCCATGTGTGGGGATGAGTGAAGTCATGGGATCTGATGCTGCTGAGATGCTGAGGCTCTCATCTGATCAAATCTCTGAATGGAAGAAATAAATGGGAATAGAGAGATCTAATTCTGGGTATTACTATCTTCTTGCTAGCCAGTATGTTTTGCCACTGTAATAGTAATGCTATAGAAATTGTTTTTGGTAAACTATTATATGGGCAATGTTGTTTAATTTTGCACTCTTTAGACTAGGAAAATAGTAGAATTTCCTCAAGAAAAAGTTTTTAAAATACACCTTGTTGGTTTTAGCTTCATATGTGGAAGGAAAAACCCCCCACTACATTGGGAGTTAGGAGACCTAGATTTAGTCCAAGTTTGGCCACTGACTAGCTGTTTGACTTTGTGTGGTGAATTAATAGCTTTAAACCTTAGTTTCTTCATCTGTAAAATAAGAGAATTAGCGTAGATGATCTGTAATGACTGCAATCATATGCTGATATCAATAAAGGCACTTTCTACTTTTTAATAAGGTTTTCTAAAAATATATATATCCTTAATCAGACTATATGTCCTGATTTTTGGCTCAGAAAATATAGCCATAAGGTAACTGAGCCCATATTATATACATATGTACATATATACACACATACATTTATTTATTTATTGGCTCTTTCAGATTTGTCCTGGTAACTAGGGAAAAAACTGGAGGAGGAAAAAATTTCAGGATTTCTGAGATGCCATTTAAAACAAAAGCCAGTTAAAGTACAAAATATGCAAAGAGTATGCACTTAGAGTCTGCCACAAATGTAAATTACATTTATGAGACATGTTAAGTCACCATAAAAATTTATTTACAATACAGTAAACTTTCCAAAAGTCCTGAATCAGCTACCCTTCCCCACTAGGGATGGCTAAGTAGCATGGTATAGTTAGAGTGCTCGACTTGGAGTCAGGAAGACTCATTTTCCTTAGTTCAAGTGTCCTCAGACACTTACTAGCTGTGTGACCCTGGGCAAGTCACTTAACCCTGTTGGCCTCAGTTTCTTCTTCTGTAAAATAAGCTGCAGAAGGAAATGACAACCACTCCAGTATCTTTGCCAAAAAAAAAAAAAAACAACCCAACCAATTGGGGTCATGAAGAGTTGGACATGACTGAAACGACTGAACAACAACAATAAATGATCCCACTGATACTGCCAAAAAACTAAACTTTCACATCAACAGTAAGGGAAAAGAGAAAGCCTTTGCTAGAATTAGGGACCTCCTTCTGTGGGTCATGCAACACAGAAGGGGAAACTGTCTTTTTAGATTTCATTTTTCCATAGTTGCCAAATTTTCATTTTCAATTGCTTTTGGAGGGTGAACTATAAATAAGATGGTTGCCAGTTTAAGATAGGAAAAAAACAGGACATCATTTTAGTTGCATAAAGAAAGAGGAGTTGTGTGCTCAAGTCACAGACTTTGAGGTGGAAGGGGATACCCCCACACGTGGCACAAATCTTTTCCCAACTTCTTAGACAAGTAATCATCTGGCTTCTGCTTAAATACCCTTAGTAATGGGTATTAGTACTTCTCAAGGTAACCTGTATCTTTCTGGGCAACTTCTAACGGTTAGAAAGGTTTTTCTCATATAAACTGAAATGCACTTTTCTGTAACTTCTCAATTTGTAACTTTTTGTCCTCCAGATCAATCCTACTCAACTCGGACATTTCCATGAAGATACCAGTACTGACAGGGACTGCAGGGATTAAGGCTGAAGCTGTTGGCAGTACACTGTACAAAGTGAAAGCATAAAACCCTAGGTCCCTCTTAGTTTGATAACCTGTTAGTTTCCCAGGACTAAATCATGAAAACCTAAATTCTGAAATTTATCCTTGCTATTTCTCTTAAACCCTGTTTTGATTCCTGGCTTTAATTCTATTTTTGCTTCAGACAGCTCCCTTTCTGCCTCTGGCCCTTTCAACCTGATGAATTTTCTTCCTGATCCTTGTTCTTGGCTTTGTCAAACTTTGAGTCTGACCCCTTCCAGCACAGTTACCCCTGTTCCCCAAATTAGGGAGACGCTCACTTGGCACCATGACAATGACAGGCTACAGTATAAGATGAAACACACAATCTCTCCTCTATATGATAGTTCTTCAAATATTTGAAAATAACTATCATTTACCCTCTGTTTCCCCTTATGGATCAAATTAAGTGGGCCACACCTGAAGATGTTATGGGAGGCATCCTCACGCCAGAATTCTAACTAGAATCTTGGTGCTGATTTATTCTACAAGCTGCCCCAGGCCTTGTCTAGCAAATGCCTACCTCTTGCTTCAATGTGGCTGAGTGATTGAAGGGGGTTTAGCAGAATTTATAGCGAGAAGGGACCTCACAGATCATCCAGTTCAATCCTGTCATTTTACATATGAGGAAACTGAAGCCCAGATTGAAGGGATTTTTCTCAAGATCAAACAGGTGGTAAGGCTCATATCTTCTGTCTCGGTATTTGTGTTCATTCTTATATATCATGTTGTCTGTGTTGGATTTGTTAATTAGGCAGTTATTCCATAGGTATTATTCTAAAAAGCAGTAGAATGGTTAGGGAAAAGAGAGATCATAAAAAATTAAAGAATAAGTGGGTTTTGAGAAAATGTGGAAAGTGAATAAATTCTTTCTAAGGATTTTGGTTATGAAAGGAACAAGGAGAGAGGGAATCTTAGCTCAAAGGAATAGGTGGGTTGAGGGAAGGGGTTTTTTTGGGGGGAGGTTGGGGAGAATGAAAAAAAAACCTTGGTATATTTGTAGGCTGAGGAAAATGAACCAACAGAGAGAGAGAGCAAGTAAAGGTTATAAGAAAAAGCGGGAATAAATGATTATTTTAAGGACTATGAAGAAGGGATGGGATCAAGAGTTCAGGAGTTTGTTTTGAAAAGGACCTCCCTGAAAGGAAAGATGAAGCAGAAAGTGAATAAAGACATCAAAAATTTTATAAATGAAGATAAGGGGAATGGAGGGAGCTTGTAGTTTATAGCATCAATCTTAGAAAACAGGAGACACGGCCATCTGATGATATCAAGGAGGCCATGTTTGGCGTGGGGAGACTTGAAGAGAAACAAAAAAGTATGAAACAAAGTCCATTTCTAATAATAATAACAGCCATTTACATAGCTCACTAAGGTTTCCAAAGCACTAGCACTTATATCATTTTCTCCTTACAACAACCCGGTGGGGAAGGTGCCATTATCATTCCCATTTTACAGACAAGGAAATTGAGATGGAGAAAGGTTAATTTGCTCAGGGTCACACAGAATGTGTGTGGTGGGATTTTGAAAACCGGCCTTCCAGACTTCAAATCCAACAGAGCTACTCAGCCACTCTTGTAGCAGGTTCCATGCCACAAAATCCAAACATGATCAGATGTATGACTAAAGCATTCATCAGGTTTTTCTGCTTTTCAACTATGCATTCTAGTCACTCAGTCAATAAGCATTTATTGAGGCACTGTGCTAGCAAGTTCTAGATACAAAAAAGGCAAACATGTGGTTCTGACCCTGGAGGAGCTTATATTCCAAAGGGAAGACAGGTAAAGATCTATGTACATACAAGAGATATACGTGTAAATGGAAGGTAATCTAAGAGGGAAGGCATCAGCAGTGGGAGTTGGAGGAAGGGACTATGTTACTGTGGACTGTTTATTTATTTAAAGTAGTTACTTCACTTAGAATTAAAAGATACAGTTGATCAGTGTCATAAAGTTTGATCAGTTGCAGAATATCCTGAAGAGGGCAACTAGAATGGTATTTGTGAGTCAGCCTTCAGAAAACACTTAGGAAATATAAGATTTCTCCTCCTCCACACCTCAAAGCCTCTTTATACTCTTCACTCATCTTTTTCTTTGCTCTAATCCTGGGGATGAAGTGGCCCTTCTCCTTGTCAAGGTTAACTCTTCTACCTGTGCTTTTCTGTTTTTAATCAGTTTTTTTTAAAAATGAAGATCTGCCTCCTCTCCCTCTGTACTCCCTACCCACATTGAGGAAAAAAAGGAAAAACAAAATCCTCTATTACAAATATGTACAGTCAAATAAAGCAAATTCCCAGGAAGGCCACATCCAAAAAATGTCTCAGTCGGCACTGAGTCAGCTCATTTCTACATGAGTCTTCTGGAATTGTGGTTAGCCATTGTATGGATCAGAGTTCCTAAGACTTTCGAGGTTGACTGTTCGGAACCATCCTCTTCATCATTTCTTACAGCACAGCAGTATTCCATCACATTCATATAACTTGCTCAGCTATTCTACAATTTATGGGCACCCTTTCAGTTTCTAATTCTTAGCCACTACAAAACAGAGATGTTATATTTTTGGATATATGGGTCCTCTTCCTATTTCCTTAATCTCTTTAGGGTATAGACCTAGTAATGGTATCACTAGATCAAAGAATTGCGCATAGTATAGTAGCTTTTTGGGCACAGTTCTAAACTGCTTTTCAGAATGGCTGGGCCAGTTCACAGCAATACCAACAATGTGTTCCAGCATTTGTCATTTTCTTTTTTTTTTGGTCAACTTTGCCAATCTGCTAGGTGTCATGTGGAACTTCAGAGTTGTTTTCATTTGCATTGATCTAATTATAAGTGTTTTAGTGTCCTTTTATCATATAGCTTGGATTTCTTCCTCTGAAAAGTGCATGTTTATATCCTTTGGCCATTTATCAATTGGCGAATAACTCATATTCTTACATATTTGAATCTGCAGCCTATATATCTTAGAAATAAACCTTTATCAGAGAAACCTGTTGCAGTTTTCCCATGTACCTGTTTCTCTTCTAATCTGAGCTGTATTTAGCTGTATACACCAAAAGTTTAAAATTCCACATAATCTGATTTACCTTCTGTAACTATCTATTGTTTGGTCATGAGGTCTTCCCCTATCCAAAGATCAAAAAAATAATTTCTTCTTTGCTCCTCTAATATGTTTATGATGTCGCCCATGATGTTTAAGCCATGTATCCATTTGTAGCTTATTTTGATATGTGCTGTGAGTTGTTGGTCTATACCTAGTTTCTGCCAGACTGCTTTCCAATTTTCCCAACAGTTTTTTCAAATGCTAAATTCCTTCCCAAATAGCTAGGATCTTTGGGTTTACCAAACACTAAGTTACTGTGCTCATTTGTTTCTGTGGATTTATTTGTGCTTTTTACTCATTCTGCTCCTTTCTTTAGAAGCTTGCTCTATCATTCTCATCTTCAATATCTTCCTATCTATCTTCTTCAATGATGCCTTATATACATGTTCAAGTCTCCCCATCTTTAAAAAAAAAAACCCCAAACCAAAACACATTTCTTTAAGCCTGCTATCCCCTCAAATTATTCAGTATCTCTCTCCTTCCTTTTATTGCTAACCTACTAGTAAAAGTAATATACACTGGCTGCCTCTTCTTCCTTATTACTTATTTTCCAAAGTTCCCAATGATCTGGTGGCTAGATTTGATGAGTCATTTCTAAATCAACTCCTTGATCTTTTTGCAGTCTCTGACAATAATGACCATCCCCTCCAGGAGAGTTTCTCTTCTCTTGGCTTCTGAAACACTGCTCTTTTCTGGTTCTTTTTCTACCAATCTGACCTTTGCTAGTTGATCTTCTCTTATGCCCTAAGTGCCTCCTCCAATGCTTTGTCCTGGGCCCTCGTTTCATCTTTAAACGTTTTCCCTTTGTGATCTCATTGGCTCCCATATAAGTTTAATTATTACTCTACACTGATGACTCTGACATTTCCATATCCAGACCCATTTTCTCTACAGAACTCCAGTTCTACATCTCTACTTTCCTATGCATAGGTCTGAACAAGCAACTCTCCTGGTGAACAGACATTTCATCTCTCGGCCCTGGGCATTCTCTCTGGCTGTGGTTCCACTCCCCCCCCCCCAGCCACCCCTCCGCTCCCATGCCTTAAATGTTCTCCATCTTCTACTCTGACTACTGAGCTCCCTGGCTTTCTTTAAGTCCTTTTTTACAGGAAGCCTCCCCCAATCTCTCCTAATTCCATTGCCTTCCTTCTCTTTTTATTTCCTATTTATCCTGTACATAGCTTGCTTTGCATATATTTCTTTGCATGTTGTCTCCCCCATTAAACTGTAAGCCCTTTATGGGTAAGGACTGTCTTTTGTCCCTTTTTGCATCTCCAGCGATTAGCAAGGTCCCTGGCATATAGTAGGTGCTTATGAATTATTGGCTCCTTGTTTTCTCTAAAATAAATGCAAACTCCTTAGATTGACATTTAATAACCTCTCTAAGAAGAGTCCAACCTAACCTTGTATTTCAAATTACCATGCCTGGACTGCTCTTTCTCCTCATCTCTGACTTTTGGCTTCCTTCAAGTCCCAGCTAAAACCCTACTTTCTACAGGAAGTCTTTCCCAATCTCTCTTAAGACAAGTGCCTTCTTTCTATTGATTATTTTCAATTTATCCTGCATATAGATTGTTTATTTGTAGTTATCTGCATGTTGTCTCCCTCATTGGACTGTGAGCTCTTCAAGAACAGAGAATGTTTTTTACCTGCCTTTGTATCCCCAGTGTTTACTGACTGACTGTACTCTATGAGCCTGTCAAACTGGGCTCCTAATTATTTCCCAGATTATATGCTATCTTCTGCCTTTGTGAATCTGCATAAGTTATCCTCCAGGCTTAGGAAGGCATTTCTCCTTCAGTTGTACCTCTCAAAATCCCAGTCTTGTTTCAAGACTCAGTTTAGACCTCCTCTCTCCCTGAACTATAATCCCAACAATCTCAAGCTAAAAATGTTCTATCTCTTCTCAATTATTCCTAGAGCACTCTTTTTTGAGATCTCTACTTTACCCCCATAACTAACATCATATTTATGGATGTATGTGACTTATTCCATCCACCCCAGGAAAGGAATATTTTGGGTTTTTTTGTATTTGTATCCTCAAATATGCACCTAATTCTGAGCTCTACCCCTCTCCCTCTCTCTCCTTTCTTGTAAGTCTTTTTATCCTCGAGACTAAACAGTCTTCATTCTTTAATCCATTCTTTTTTGGGAGGCACTTAAACTTAGAAGAGAGTTACTCAAGCCTTTACCAAAAGGTTATTTACTCTAAGATTGTAGACACTTCTAATAATGAAAGCAGCAAAGTGAAAGCAGGGCCAAGGTACATTCTAAGAAAAGGATGAAGAATTTTGTTGTTGTTTTTCAGTCTAGTTGGACTCTTTGTGACCCCATTTGGGGTTTTCTTGGCAAAGATACTGGTTTGCCATTTCTTTCTCCAGCTAATTTTACAGGTGAAGAAACTGAGGCAAATAAGGTTAAGTGACCTGCCCAGGATCACATAGCTAGTAAGTTTCTGAACCCACATTTGAACTCAAGAAGATGCGGCTACTCCAGGCCCGGGACTCTATCCACTGTGCAACCTCACTGCTCTTAAAAAGACTTTTATCCACTCTTAAAAAGTTGTTTTTTAATTGATCATTTCTTTACTTGATATGGTTTGGGGCCCTGTACCATTTTGTTTATCCTCCTTTGAATAAGGAAAAATGTTGTTAAGGTCCCTTTGGTGACATGGCCCATAAAACTGAAGGCAGTACTCCAAGCAAACCATGAATATCAGAGATTTTGTTCTGGTCACTAAATTCACATTAACCAGTTACTTGTCTCTACACAGTAGAAAATGGGCAAAGCACTTAAATATAAGCAAATCTCAAGGATATAGGGCAAAGTTTGTTTAATTTCCCTGAGACCGGTTGAAGAGGACATTTAAAAGGGTTACACAGTCCAAGATCATAGGAAGGCTGCAAAGGACCTGAAATTCTTACTTTTAGAAATTCATTTCAAAAATTTACAGCTTCTTTTAAACAATTACTGTTCAGGAGGCTAACACACTAAATAAGCCTTTTAAGTATCAAATACTTATTTTAAATTAGCTTATCAGAGATAGTAAGCCAGTTACTTGGGAAGGCCCACAAGACAGATAAATTTTACTAGGGTGTGTCTGGAGAAGAATGGAAGGGACAGAAAAAGAGGAACTGGAAGCCTGATGAAGCTGGAAAAAAGCACTGGATTTGGAGTAAGACGAAATGGGTTAAAACCGTGACCTCTTTTATTTACTATGTGTAACCATGGGCAAGTCACTTGACTTCTGAACCTCAGTTTCTTCATTTGTAAAATGAAAGCTTTGACACTGTGACTGATAAACATTATGCTAGGTGCTGGGAAAACAAAAAGTGGCAAAAATGCTTTAGTGAGGTGTTAAAAGAGAACTCTCAATGCAAGTTACAAATACACTAAGAATCTTATCTGATTTAACTGAATATGTCTTCATAGCACTGGGGAAAAGCGCTGCTGTTTCCCCATTTCCCCGCCCCAAGTCTGAAACACCCAGTGTCGTCCATGCAAGCACCTACGCCTGCAGCCTGGACTTTGAATGGCTAGGATTTGAAACAGCCCAAGTTAGGGGGATCTCCGGCGCGGTACGAGGGCACCCCGAGGAAAGAGGCAAGGGCTTGAGGTGAAAAGAAAAACGAACTCTAGAGGCTACCTTTCTTTCCCCCCTCCCACGTGCCACACACAAGCTGGTCACCCTCAGCAAAATCCTCCAGACCAGAGCAAGACATAAGTGGGGGGAGCGCAGCAAAATTACATCCTCCCCCCAAAAAAAACCCGGAACCGTCGTCCGTCTTAAGTCCAGGGTGGAGGGCATCAAACCGGTCTCCAAGTCCAAGGGCCGCCGAGCTTGGGTTACTTGCCAAAAGAGAGAATCTCAAAAGCCCTTAACGGAGAAGAAACTAGTATGGGATAAGAATCCGAGAAAGGGAGTGACAGATAGAGAAAGAGGCCCCAACACTTTGGGGCGGCGTGAACTACGAAAGGAATGCGAAAGAAATGTTAGGAATCCAGGGCTGGCAGAGGCTGGTGGCCGGTGGAAGAGCAAAACCGGTTTAAATCCGGCCACTGGCACCGGCCTCCTTGCTCAGACAGCAGGGTTGGGTGCAGGGAAAGAGTGGGGCGGGACAAGCTTACTCGGGAAGGTTGCAGAGAGGAAAGTCCTGCTGTCCAGATTTTATCGCGCACCTAAAAGTGAGAAGAGGAGCCACTGTGTACAGCGCAGGGAGCGAAGCCCCGGAGCCGAACTGTGCTCGGCTGGGGGGAGGGGAGAAAGAGGAGACCCCCCCCACAGCTCCTCCCATCTCGAGTCTTGGCTCCTCCCTTCCTCAAGTGCGCTTGCGCAATGGCGGAGCCCGACTCTATTTGGCTATAAGATTTGCGGCAGCGGCACCAGCGTCGCTTACCCAGCATGCTGCGCGGGGGCGACGGCTGTACGACTACTCCTTTCCCTCCCCCGTCCCCCCACGTTACCCTCCTTTCCCCCTCCCATCCTCCCCCCCTCCCTCCAGTGAGTGAGTGAGACGGGCAGATGGAGGAGGGACTGTAATGGCGGCGGCCGGCAGCTCCCTGCTCTGACCCGCGGCAGACACTTAGCAACGACCCCCTCCCCGCCCCTCTCCCCGCGGGCCGCCGCCCAGCCGCCCGCGCGGGGCCACCTTCCTCCTCCTTCCCCCCCGCCCCCGGCAGTCCGCGTTTCCCCCCGCGCCCCGGCCGGGGCCCCTCACACAATGGATGAGCTCCCGGGAGGAGGCGGCGGCGGCCCGGGGATGGCAGCCCCTCGGCAGCAGCAGCAGCAGCAGCAGGGGCCGGGGGTTAACATGAACCTACAAGCGGGAGCCGGTGGAGGAGCGGCCGCCGGCGGGGGTCAGCCGGCGGCGGCGGCGGCGGAGGGCGCGGGCCCCTCTACGGGCCCGGAGTTGTCCCGGCCGCAGCAGTACACGATCCCGGGCATACTGCACTACATCCAGCACGAGTGGGCGCGCTTCGAGATGGAGAGGGCGCACTGGGAAGTGGAGCGGGCCGAACTGCAGGTAGCCGGCCGCGGGACCCCGGGCGGGGGGGGGGGTGGGCAGGACGACCGGACCTCGACGGGAGGGTGGAGGGGGTGGGGCCCGCGCGGGGATCCCGGGCCCGAGGGCACGTACCTTGGGGGGCCCAGGCCGAGGAGGAGCGGCGGCGGCAGCAGGTCCCGGCAGGGGTCCCCCTCCCCCCTCCTCCCTTCCGCGGCGGGAAGCCTTCTCGGAGGCCCTCACTGGCTGCGCGGTGCAGGCTTCCTCGGGGCAGCCATTTTGGTTTCTAGTATGGCGTCCGCCGGGGCTTCGGCGGCGGCGCCGACCCAACCTGGGGATCCGTGTCCCCGGGACGATCCCTCCGCCGAAGCCCGGGGTAGGGGAGGGAGGCTGACGGCGGGACGCGCGCGCCACGGCAGGCCTTAACCCTTCCCCCCTCGGGCCAGCAAACCTGGCCCGGGATCGAGCCGGGCTCTTCCTCCTCCCCTTTTCTCCTCCTCCTCCAAGTAGGTCCTCCCCACCCCCCACCTGCCCTTTGACAGCTGCCCTCCCCTCCCCGGAGCATCCCAGCTCCCTCCAAGCAGAATTTTAAGTTTTCACTCCCCGCCTGGTGAACCTGGCTGGGGGGCGGGGGACCCGGTTCACCTAGTGGTGTCCCCTCCCACCTCGGGTTCCTAACATCCCTCAACTTCGGACCAACTCTTGAACTATGAATAATTCTTAAGTGACTTCAGGTTGCTTTACCTTTCTCCGAGTCCCAAGCAGTCACTTCCTTCTCTCTGCTACTTGGTGTTAGGCGAAAGAGAAAAGGGCAGATCGGACTTAAATCTGGTTGGAGTAAAGAATAGTTATTTACATATTTCAAATCCCGTTTTGGGGAGGAAATGGAAAATGAAGTATGCCTCACCCTCAAAAATGGGAAGAGCATGAGTGTAGGCTTTTGTAGTATGGCAGGGACTTGGATTTAAGAACCTATTATTGATATATCTGTTGGGGAAGAATGTTTTAGTGGACATTACTAAAGTGTTTATTTTTAAGCCCCTTTCCAAGGCAAATTTAGTACTAGGGGGTGGAGAGCATCTCCGCTAGAAAGCCCTGCACCTGTTCTTTTTTTTTTTTTTTTGACAAGAATATGTTTAGTTTGCATGCAATATCACTGGATGTGTGGACACTAAATAGTTATAGGAGTATAATATGGAGGGGAAATTATACCCACTTTAAAAACACCTCATCTCAAGTATGTAAACCAGTTTTGAAGACAATAAGGTTTTTTTTTCTTTTGCTGTTATAAATAGTAAAGTCACAAAATGAGGTTAATGATTTTTAAGTGAAAATTATAATTTTGCTTTTGAAATTGTCTTTATCAAGTCTTAGGAAAATAAGATTATGAGATTCATTATATACCTGTCAGTTTTTTTGTTGTTTTTTTTTTTGGCTAGGCAGTTAAGTGACTTGCCCAGGGTCACACAGCTAGTAAGTGTCAAGTGTCTGAGGTCGGATTTGAACTCAGGTCCTCCTAACTCCAGGGCCTGTGTTGTATCTACTGTGCCACTTAGCTGCCTCCCCCACCCCCTCTTTTTTTTTTTTAACATTTGTGGATTTTATCTCATTTGATATAGTATTGGACTTTAAAAACACGAAATTTAAAAAAAAGTTCAAATTATATTCACAACCGTTATTGCCCAACGATTATTGCCTTTTATATTTTGGGGTGTTTTTAATATGTATACGATACATTGTGCATTGTGAATTTTAAATGATTTATTGAAAGTTTGTAGTGACCTACAGATAATATTATATACCGTAGACTACACTGTTAGCCATGTAAGTGGACTAATCATTTAGAAAAGGGTTTTTTAAAGCATCTGTGTTGGAATTTGAGTTTATTTTATAACATTATGCTAGTGTCCACAAGTATGAAACATGATGAAATAATTTGTAGAGTGTGGTAGATGGGTTTGAAACGCTGTGAGGAAGAATTACTAGGTATAATCATTTGTCCCATTTTTCTGTTGATGATTTTGAAATGCAGTAATGCAGTCTAAAAGTTGATGATTAGTGTATTTTTATAAGGGATTAATCCTAGGATTTATATTTTAGGATTTTTCTAAATAAGAATTCCATTAGTCACTCTCAAACTGTAGTGTAACACAAGCAATAGAGATGTTACTGGTTTACTAATGGAGTTAAGTTAGTGATGTTAATCCTATAGTGTCTATTTTGACTTTGCCCTTTCTGTCTTTCCTCCTTTTGACACTCCTTTCCCCATGCAGCAACCACTCTATGCTTGCCAGTTCTGGGAAAGTCTTGTCCATGTCCTCTTGTAAATCCTCCGCAGAGGATGGGTCTAACCTATATATTCTGGGGACCTTCCTCTACTGTTCTTCACATTGCTAGGTCGCAAGGATCCAGGGTGCTCATCAGTTAATCCTTGCTCTTGCTAGTGACATACATACGTACATACATACATACATGCATACATGCATACATACATATATACACACATATATATTCTATTTATTTGTCCACCCATCTATTTATTTATTTATTTATTTTTATGTCTCTGACATCTGATAAGTTGTTTCTTCTGTGTAGCTCACTCCCACTATGTGCCTCTCAGCATTTGCCTCTAATTCTTCAGAAGCCTAAGTACAATGCAAAGAGTACAGGATCTGTAGTCAGACAAGTTGGGTTCAAATTCTAGTTCACCCGTTTAACAATTATGTGAACCCACCCAAGTCACAGAATCTCTTTGAGACTTAGTTTTTTCCCTTTCTGTAAAAATAAGGGGGTTGAACTAAATTACTTTTAAAGTTACTGTCAGATCTGTGATTCATCTTTGATCCATGACTCCCCAAATATACACAATTACTAGGAGAATACAGTATTGTTCATTTAAAAGATGCATCTTAATTAAAGGAAAAACATCACCAAAAGCAGTGCATTATTTCCCAAAAGCAAAACAGCCTGTCCTTCACATGACCAATTCTGAGACCAGGTTACTGTTCATTTGTACAGTATTTCCAAAATAAATATATTGATTGAACCAGTTTTATGAATTGTCCAAGTCATTTCTCAGGGAGATTCTTAAACTAGCAAGGAGGCTGTAGTGCAGTGGAAATAGCACTGAATTTGGAGGCCTTGGACCTTAATTTGAATCCTGATTCTTGCTTTCTGCTTCTGAGACATTGGGCAAGTCATTTCCCCCATAAAGGCCTCAGTTTTCTCCTTATGTAGAAGTAGGTTAGATTAGTTATTCAAAATTCTGTGGTCTTAGGATTCTGCTTGCTAATAAAATTAATTTCAGCAGAATGGTTTTGCATATACCAGCCTAGTTTTTCAAGACAGCATAACTTCTGTTTCTAAGCCATAGGTGTTATTATGTGCTACTTTTGAGGCATAAAAAGTTGTCATTTTCTTTGACAGTTTTTGAAAGTCAGTAACATTTCTTTCAAATGTAAACTAGTTACTAGTTTTCTCAATTTTACAAATAGCCTGTTGAGATTTTCTTTACTTGTTAAGTTTTTATTGACATTTATCAGTTACGTTTTAGAATATGTGGATGTGAGGGGGTGAATTGATGTCATTATTTTAATGAAATGTCAGTGCATTTCTAATTGTAAATTTATCTTTTCTAATTTATTATTTATTTTAAGTATCCTTTTCTTTTTAAATTTTGAGGTCTAAATTCTCTCCCTTCCACCCACTGAGAAGGCAAGCAGTATAATATTAATTATCCATGTGAAATCATGCAAAACATTTTTTAAAAAAAGGAAAAAGAAAATTATGCTTCAGTTTGTACTCAATTCCTTAGTGCTCTCTGGAGATGCATGGTATTTTTTCATCATTGAGTCCTTTGGAATTGTCCTAGATCATTGTATTGATCAGAGTAGCTAAGTCTTTCATAGTTGATCATCGTTAACAACATTGCTGTTATTTGCTAATTGTAAATTTAAATGTTATTTTTAAAGACAAGCCTTATAACAATTAAAATACAAATTATATCACTTGCATAAAACCTAGTATATATGCATATATGTGTATATATGTATATATTATATATGTGTGTGTATTTTTTTCTAGAAATATGATTCTTTGAGTTGTCCAGTATTAGAAGTACTAATAAAATTATAAATGTTTTGAACTCAGATAAATCATGTGATAACCTTTTAACATGTGAATTTTTTTTCTCTGAAAAAGATACTGTGGAACTTAGGTATTGTGAACCTCTGTGAACAGGAATTTGACCCAAGCCTGTTTTGGAATCACTAGGTTTATTTTATATATACTATATTTACTTATTTCTGAATATGTTGTATCTGTGAAATGATAGCTCCTTGAGGGAAAGGATTGCCCACTTTTGTATTGGTATCGCAGGTGCCTGGCACTTTTTTCCCCCACTTGCACTGGCCCAGTGCATTGAAGTTAAACTTTGTTCTGAAACTTAATAGTTTTAGACAGATGCTTGGGGCACTGAGAGGTTGTGATGCAACTACTTATTAGAGGCAGTACTTGAAACTAGGTTTTCTCTTTCAGAGGTCAGTTCTCTACTTACTATATGCCACTCTGCCTTTTGCCTGACATGTAGTAGGTACTTAATAAATACTTGCTTGCATGATAATGGGTTTCATTACAGAACTACCAAGTTGATCTCACCCACAAGATAGTCTGTAGTCAACTTAAAAGGTACAACCTACATTTGGTTGTTAATATTGGACTTCTCTAAATAGGCCTTGTCTTTGTTATACAGCTTTCATTGTTTTATCAGACTTAATTTGTAATTTCCAATTTTGTATTTTCATGTGGCACATAAGTGTTCCTTATAGTTTTTGTATATGGTGCGTGTATGTGGTTTTGTGTTTGTCCTACTTTAGTACTTCTGGAATCCATGATCCACATCTGTGTAATGTGGTACTTAGTCATTTCACTGGTACAAATTATAAACCCCTACATGTTTTAGTAGATAGTATTCATTAGTTGCTGTGACTGAAAAAAGTGGTCCTTTCACAAGCTAACCTCCTGGTGGTGACATCCTCCAAACTTTTCTAGGCTTATTCTTAGATGAGAAATACAGCCCGTATTTGTGCCTGTACTTTTTAAAAGTTTTCCTGTTTGGTGGAACGAGCTGTCAGAGATTACACTCTGCTGTTAAGGACGTTAGAAACCTAAGGGTCACTTGCTTGGGAGCCATCTGGTATTAGTGGAGGGTCTCTTCTATAAGTTAAAAATATTCAAATGAATATAATTTATAAAATATACTATAGAAAGAACTGTTGAAATGAAGTCTTTATTACTTTTTTGTTTAGTCATTTTTCATTCCTTTCTGACTCTTTGTGACCCCATCTGGTATTTTCAGGACAAAGATACTGGAGTGGTTTGCCATTTCCTTCTCTAGCTCATTTTATAGATGAGAAGACTGAGACAAACAGGGTCACCCAACTAGCAAATGTCTGAGGCCAAATTAGTCTTCCTAATTGCAGGCCTTGAACTCTATCACTTATTTTTAAAGTGCAGCTTGTTTCTCAAAAGGTTGTTACTGTCTCTGTTGACTCTGATCACCCAGATTGGTCATAAAACTGATTAGTATGTTTTGGAATGGGGAAAGTCTTAAGATTAGGACACCAGGTTATTGCAGTAGTCCAGTAGATAGGTGATTTGGATGTATGCTAAGGTGGTGACATTAGGTGTGAGCAGAAAGACGTAATAGGGGTGTTGTGAAGATAGAAATGACAAAATTTGATATTAGATTGGATATATGTGGTATAACATAAGTGACACCAAGATTACAGGGCCTATGCCTAGGAGGTTCATGGTACCTTCAACAGTAATGGGAAAGTTGGTCAGGAGTGAGGGTTTTAGAGGAAAAATGAATTCTGTTTTGAAACATGTAGAGTTTAAGATACTTATGGGGCTTCAATCTGAAATGTCCAAAAGGTGATATGGAACTGAGCTCAGGTTAGGGCTGGAGCTGCAGATGTGGGAATTACTAGCATAGAGATAGATATTTTATAAAATAATAAAATGCTTCTATTGTCAAAATGCTAAATGTTGTAGAGCTATAACAAATTATAAACATTAAATATTATTAACTTATAAATCTATGATGCATATTTTATGAGACTTTAAGGTTTATAAAAATACTGTCCTTGAAACAGCCTTTTGAGTTGTGGAGCACAAGTGTTACCATTTTACCAATGAGAAAGCTAAGGCTTATTTAGCTATGCTGTTTCCTTGCCTACTATCAGGCACTAAGCTTGAGACTTAAACTTGTATTTAAGTCTTCTGAGCCTGAATCCAAATAAGTACTTCCTCCCAACTTTGTAGCCTTGTAATACATTACTACCCTTCACGTGCTTTTTGGTCCAGAGAAACTCTGGCTTTTTTGCTGTTTCTTAGTCAGGCTATTCCATCTCCTGGTTCCGTGCCTTTTAACATCGACAAGTCTTCCATGCCTGGAATGGACCCTCCTTATCTCTGGCTGTTAGAATCCCTAGTTTCCTTAACTCATTTCAAAAGCCACCTACCTACCTGGGAGACCTTTACTGATTCCCCAAGCTATTAGTGTTTCTAAACTATGTGTGTATGTCTCCAAACCTGTAATTTCATTGGTTGGTGTAGCAAGCTCCTGGTGAAAAAATCCTTGCACTAAATAAAGCAGATCAACACCTCTGCAGTTTAATGTCTATAAAAGCTGCTTGGGGCACTAAGAGTTTCAGAAGTGGGATTTGAACCTAGGTCTTCTTGATTGGAAGACCAGTTCTCTATTCACCATCCTCACTGCCTTATATGTTTTACCTACGCTTTTATAGGTAAATGTTAGGAAAGCAACTTCCTGGCAAGTGTCAAGACATTTACTAGCTGTGTGACCCTGGGCAAATCACTCTATTCAGTTTCTTCAACTGTAAAATGGGGATGATAATAATAATAACACCTACTTTACAGGGTTGTTGTGAGGATCAAATGAAATAGTATGTGTAAAGTCCTTAACACTGTAGTAGGCTTAATAATAAATATATATTAATTATGTTATTAAATATATTAATAAATGCTTATTCCCTCTGTCCCTCCCTCTTTTATGACAAGAACTGTTTTGTTTAGTTTTTGTCTCCAACCCCAACACTGTGCCAGTAACATAGTGGGTACTTAATCAGTGCTTATTTTTTGTTGGGGCATGGGATATTGGTGTAATAGTGAAGTTTGGCTGGAGCATAGTTTATTCATAGGGGAGCTAAGAATGTCATGTTCTACTTACCACAACACAACTTCTGCTTAAATTTTATAGGAACTTGAATACTAGGCTGAGGTGTTTGAACTTATATCCATAGAAAGATTGAACCATTTAAGTTTTTTGAGTAGCGAAGTGACATGATTTGAATCTTGCTCTCTAGGACAGGGCTTCTTAATCTGGGATCTGTGAACCTGTAATTGTTTTTTTTTAAATTGGTGACAGGATTTCAACAAAGTTGATTTTCTTTGTAATCCTCTGTATTTTATTTTATGCATTTTAAAAGTCTTCTGAAAATGAGTCTGTAGACCTCACTAGGGGCAGCTAGGTGGCGCAATGGATAGAGCACTGGGCCTGGAGTCAGGAAGATCTGAGTTCACATTCTGGCCTCAGACATTTACTAGCTGTGTGACCCTGAAGAGGTCAATCCCTATTTGCTTCAGTTCCTCATTTGTAAAATGGGGGCACATTGGAGAAGGAAATGTGAAACCGGCCCAGTATCTTTGCCAAGAAAATCCTATGGACAGAAGTCCATGGGCTCACATAGAGTTGGACATGACTGAACCGCAACAACAAAAGACTTTGCCAGACTTCTGAAGGGGGCGTAAAAGAAAGGTCATGAACCTCTGCCATGAGATGTTGTTTGTCATCTCTACGGGGCGTGAATTGGAGTTGGAAAGAAGAAACTGGAGACAAAAATTAGTTTTGTAGCTGTTACAATGGTCCAAAAACTAGTAAGATCCTAGAGCGGTGACCGAGGTTAACAAAAAGAAAAGGAGAGTGGGGCTGAATGCTTCACAGAAAGAGTAGATAGGATTTTGCAACTGAATGGATAAGAATGGGAGAGGAGGAGAATGGGAAAAAGAATCTTAAGATAATGGCAAGATATTGAACATGATTAATTACATGAATGAAAGTAATAGAAATAGGGAAGTTAGGAGTTAGAGGATTTTGAAGTGCCAGTGGTACATCCCAGTGAAGATAGTTAGCCAGCAACTGGAAATAAGGGAATGGTGCTCAAGAGAGGTAAGTCCCCATGTTGAATCATTCATAGAGAAACACTGAACTTTATTCTTATTTTTCTCTCCATTAATGCCTAAACATACAACTTTGCATATAGTGTGGACACTTAAAGTTAAAATGTTCAGGTAGTTTGGGGGAGTTGGTGATGAAATGATTCAAAAGGTTGGGGAGGGATTATGGAAGCTGAAGACTCAAAAGGACTTTGCATTTGGTGGTTAGAAGGTCATTAGTTACTTTTGAGAAAACACATGTCATGATAGGGATAGCAGTTGGATTGTAAGAGATTGGTGAATAGATGGACCAGACGTTTCATACAGTGAGTATACACTTTCTCTTAAAAGAAGGTTGGTGGGGTTTTTTGTTTACAGCATGGCTAATATGATTGCTATCATATTGCTTGCCTTCTCAGTAGGTGGGGGAGGGACTGAAGTGAGGGAGAGAATTTGGAACTCAAAATGAAAAAAAATGTTCAAAAATATATAAATAATACATTTTTTTTTTCAAAGAAAAAGTTTGGTGAAGGGGAGAAAGAAGAGCACAGTTGGTCAGAGTAAGGGATTTCAGAGTTCAGTATATTAGAGATAGGCAGCTAAGTGTGTCAGTGGATTGAACATTGGGCCTGAGTTCAAATGCATCCTCAAGACTAGTAGCTTTGTGACCCTGGACAAGTCATATAACTTGTCAGTTTCCTCAGTTGTAAAATGGGGATAACAATAGCACATACTCTGCAGAATTGTTGTGAGGATCAAGTAAGATAATATTTGTTAAGTGCTTAGCACATCAGTAGGTGTTGCATAAATGCTTATTCCCTCCATCCCTTAAAGTGATTGAATTATAAAGTGTATAGGTGGATACCTGGAATGGAGATTGACATGATAGAGTTGAGGAAGACATAGATCTTGCAAGGCCAGATCATTTTGAATAATCATTATTTGGAGTTATTTTGAAGAATTATTTTTTGTTTGTTTTTATTTTTGTCGTTATTGTTTTGGTCTGCACTAGAGAAAAAGAGAACTCCTGATAAGGAAACTCTTATCTCCCAGTGCAGATTGACATCCCCTTTTCAGTTTATTGACTTAGTTTCCCTGGGGCAATGAGAAATTAATTGGTCAATTATCAAGGGTCACACAACCAGTTTGTATCAGAGGCTCTACTTGAAGCGAGGTTTTCTGTCTCTGATTCCAGTCCTCTTTCCTTTATGTGAAACTTGATTTGTTGATAAATCTTTTTCTTTTCTACTCCTTTTATCTACTAGTTTTCACTAAGATCTGATTCCTTCCTGATGACAGCCTCCCTTGTACTTTTACTCATTCCCCCCAGCTTCGGTCCAGATGGGAAATTGGAGTACTCCTTACCATTGCTCTTTTACCATTACTCAGTACCCTCTCTTTCTTTGAGGTCCCCTTAATCCATATCTACTACCCAATCAGAATTCAGGTAGCTATTGTCTACTAACATGTAGGACATTTCCCTTCTTCAAAAAAAGTTGTTTCCCTGGCTTATTGTCTTTTTCTTCCACAGTACATAAAAACCCAAATCATTGTGGTTCTCATTGATTGGCCAACTATAGGTCTCAGGCCAAGCCCCACTTGGTCGTTGTTTGGGCCCTGATTGGCTCAGAGCAAATGTAAATAGCAAATGTTTCTGTTTTGGCCAGGAACTCTGAGGGTCTTATCTTTCCATATTGATTTTATTTTTTTTTAACTAACCTTAATCACTGAATGGGCATTGCTTTGTCAAACTAAGAATTGTTAAAGATCTTAGCTTAACAAGGCCAAGGTCCCCCACTGCATTCAGGGCCATCTCTAAGTCATCCTGTTCTGTATCTCGCCACTAGACTCAGATGGCTCCAGAGGAGAAAGTGAGGCTGGTGACTTTGCACAGCCCTCTCTCACTTAAATCCAATTCACTTGCGTGTTGTAGCATCATCTCCCTGGTGTCATGGTCCTCTTCAGGAACAAAGGACAAGGATAAAAACCAAAAAACCAGTTTCATCTCAACCACCTTAACCTCTTAGTTCCCTAACTTACTCATTTCCCATACTACTCTTCCTCAGAGACACAGAAAAGAGCATACTCTTGATCTTGCCACCAGGAGTGTACCATTTTCATGTTCATAAATTCCTAAATTTCTTATCTGATCACAAACTATTGTGATTCCTCCTCAGCCTTCTGTCTTGCAACTTCGTACCTTTTTCTTTGTTCTCGTTGTGGCAGTAGGCAGTGCGTTGGGTAGAATTCTGGGACTGGAGTCAGGAAGAACCAAGTTCAAATTCAGCCATATACTTTCTAGTTCTATGAGCCTGAGTAAGTCACTTAATCTCTGCCTGGAATGACCGTCTCACATCATCTCAACGTCCTGCCATCAAGTACTAGCTAAATTCCTACTTACTAAGTAATCCTCTTTAGTACCTTCCCTCTGTTGATTATCTCTAGTTTATCATGTATATATCTTCTGTGTATATAGTTCTTTACATGTTTGATGGTAAGACTAGGACTGTCTTTTGCCTTTCTTTGTCTTCTTAGTGCTTACCTCAGAGCCTGATTCACAGTAGGTACATAGTAAATATTGTTGATTGACTGCCATACTGGATCTCAGAAGAATCATTATTTAAATGGTCTATTTATGTTACCTTTTTAGAAATGTTTCATAAGTACGCACTGAATGAGATCATATAGAGTAGACCAATACTACCATAGGAAGCCAGAGATTTATGTTTTAATGTTCTAATTTCTTTGTCTCCGTCCCCCAATTTATTAACTCTGGGACCTTAACTAGGTCTCAGTTTCCTTATTTAAAATGAGAGTTTTAGATGACTTTTAAGAACCTTTTTAGCTAAAGTTGTCACCTTAGTTTTTTGAAGATAGGGCATTGAAACAAGTATTTCAAGACCTTTCCAGGTCTCTTATGGTTCTATAATATTGGACCTCAACGTTGTGGGGTTTCCAGAAGTTCCTGTAAAGATTATATTGCAGAATCAAACAAAATCATATTGGAGTTAGTGTTTGTTCAGTCTAAGATTGTAGACTTCCTGCAGGAAAAGAGCATAGAATCTAGTCTGTCATTTTATTTAGCAGAGGCCAGAGAGTTTGACTTACTCATGGTCACATAGCTAGTTAGTGAAATATGAGTCTCCTGACTCCTAGTTGTGTTCTTTTTCCTGATTCTTCTACTGGTCCTATGAAGTGTAAGAGTTTTGGTTTTCAAATAGATCTTGTTAGCAAAAAAAGCAAAAAAAAAATAGTATGTAGATCACTCCTCCTCTCCATCTAAAATGCAGTTTTATAAAAGCAGATGCAAGATGATTGCTTCAATTCAAGAAGAATTTATTATGTGCCAGATCATGGAGATAAGACAAAAAACAAAATAGGCGGTCTGCCTTCAGGAAGTTTTAATGTATTCTTTTTAATAATGTTACTTTTTCTAGCCAAAAGTATCTCACAAGTCTGAGATGAGGCTATTATTAATTTTTCAGTGATTAAATTAAGTATGTGCTTCATTTAACTTGGATTTGTTGTTGTTCAGGTCATATCTGACTCTTTGTGACTCCATTTGGGGTTTTCTTGGCAAAGATACTGGAGTGGTTTGCCATTTCCTTAAGTTCATTTTACAAATGAAGAGGCTGAAGCAAGCCGGGTTAAGTGACTTGCGGGTCCCACTGCTAGTAAGTGTCTAAAGCCGAATTTGAACTTGGATCTTTCTGACTCTAGGTCTGGTGCTACCTAGCACCTAACTTAGATACTTGCACTTAAAAAAAAATCAGATCAATTGGTTTAAGAAATAATCAGAAAAAATAATGAACCAATGCGTAGTATATAAATCATAACTTTTAGAGATGTAAGCTGCTAGCAATTTTATGTAGTCAAGTTTTAAGATCTTCACCTATGACAAATCTAAAAGCCATCCATCCTCTGTGTGCTTTTGGGAATGAGTGTTTAACTTGGGGCAGTCCATTCTACAATTAGGCTATTCTGTTGTTGATAACAGTAGTACATGTTTATTTGGTGCTTTACAGTTCACAAAATGTTTCCCTCATAATAATCCTGTGAGGTGGACGCTAAAAATAATGTCAGGCTAGCATATAGTGAGAAAACTGAACACTCAGCATGATGAACATGCCTTATAGCTAGCTACTGAAACAAGTTCTTTTGATGATGAGATCTGTGTTCTTTCTACTGCTATGTTATATTCTTCGGTGAAAATCTGTCTCCCTCCAACTTGCCTCAGTGGATCTAGTTTTGCCTTATTGGAACAACACAGTAAGGAAACATTCTTTTCTATATGACTATACTTTAAATATTCGTATGTTTGTCCTTCCTGACTCAGTCTTTTCTTCTTTAAGCATCTTCACTTTTGTTTGTGTTTTTTTAACTGCTCCTCATGTTAAATGGTTTCCAGATCTCTCACCATCCTGTTGGATCTTTTTGACCCAGATTTGTCAATGTTCTTTTTAAATTCAAGTATCATGCGTAAAGATAAGATGTAAGCCACAAATCGCTGTGAATTGCATCTGTACACTAAACTTTGAATAATACAGCCTAAGATTCTGTTTATAGCAGTATTATAATAGTTACTCATATTGAGTTTATGATCAAATAAAATCCCCAATTGTTTTTGAATGGAATCTCTGACCTGTTACTTAGGCAATTGATATTTTTTAACTTAAATGCAGCACTTTATTTTTATCCATGTTAAATTTCGTTTTGTTGAGTTCAGCCTTTATTCTAGCCTAATCATTTTGAATCCTGAGTCTTTCTTCCAGTGGGTCAAGTCTCTTTCCCAGTTTTGTGAAATCTGCAGATTTTAATCTATAAGTTTTATCAACATGCCCTCCATATCTTTGTCCAAATTGATTCGTAAAAATGCCAAGCTCAGCAGAATCTCATGATTTGCCACTAGCAAGCTTCCTCTAATCTTTAGCATCAATCCATTTATGAAAATTCTTTAGGTACAATTGTTTAGCCAACTACTACCCAAGAACCCTATGACTTGAGCATCTTTGTACACTCTTGTTGACCCTTATCAGCTCCCCTGGGCTTAATTGTCAATTTTGTGCAGATGATTCAAAGATGTAGATATCCAACTCCATTCTGTCACCAGGTCTTCAGTCCTGCATCATTGCCAGTTGAACACTTCAAAATGTGTGGGACATTACAGTGATATCTCAAATTCTGTATTCCCACCCATCTTCTAGATTTGCTGCTGAAGGCAACGCTAGGTTTGTCACCTCACTATTATCCTTGATTTTCCTGTATTCCACATATCCAATTAATTTTTAAAATCTTGCCATTTCTTCTCCCACAATATCTCTTGCATCTGGCTTTATCCCTACGCAAAAAGCCTACCCTATTTATCTTCATCTCTCACATAGATTGTCACTCAACTCTCTCCCCACTTCAGTTTATATTCACAGTTGCCAGTGATTTTTCTTAAGCTAATTATCTGACCATGTTGACCATATTTACTCTATTCAATACACTTTAGCTTTCAAACCCCTTTACAACTTGACTTCAGCCATCTTTTCAATCTCATCATACATTACTCCTGCCTCCTGTACTCTCTAATCCAGATGAATTAGGCTTCTTTATTTCTTACATGTGACTTTCTGTCACCCCTCCTCATTTCTGCATTGACTGTTTAAGCTCCAGTTTCTACATGAACCCTCTCTTGATCTCTCCAATGGATTTTTCCCAATTACTTTGCATTTTGTTTGTAGTTATTTTCTATGTTTATTCCGTAGTTACATGCCTGCTTATGGGGGGGGGAGAAGGGAATAAGCGTTTATATAGTGCCTATTGTTTGCCAGGCACTGTGTTAAGTGTTTTATATTAGCTCATTTGATCCTTACAACAACTCTGTGTTGTTATCATCCCCATTTTCCAGTTGAGGAAACTGAAGCAAACAGGTTAAGTGACTTGATTAGGGTCACACAGTTAGTTAGTGTGTGAGGCTGGACTTGAATTTATGTCTCCCAAACTCCTAGTGCTCTATTCAATGTGCTGTCAGTTGCTCAATAATATACTTACCTCCCCATGTAGAATGTAAGTCCTTGAGCTTGTTTCATTCATTGTATTTGTATCCCCAATTAGTGTCTGACAACATAGTAGGCACTTCAGTGCTTACTGATTGATTATTTATTAGCACAATTCTAATTCATCCACAGGATCATGAGAGACTGTCTTAAGACATTTTAGACCTTGATTAAATTGACCTTGTGTCTGCAACAACATTTGATTATAAAAAAAGATTTGATGGTACCTGTTATTTTGGACACAATCTTACTTGAAACTATTAGCATTATCTTCATTCTAACACACTCGTGTTCTTGAAGTAACTTAAGAATCACTCTGTGGCACCTGGTAGTGCCATATGCACCAGTGGGTACCTGCTTGTGTTGATCCATCATACCTGTTCCATCTCTGCTTAGTTAGGCCTAATTCTCTGAAGCCTCTTGAAAGAAATTGGAAACCAAGAGTGTGGTGGATGAAATAGTGGTGGAGTGGGGGTGGTGTTCAGGGTTAGGGTTACAGTCATCCTCCAGGCTTCCAACTGCTGTAAAGATAAAGTTGAAGTCATCAGGTTAGACAATGTCCTGTGGTCAGCTTTCACTTTGAGCCTTTATCTTGACTCTTTTGAGATCTATCTCTAGACATCCCCCTGTCCCCCAATAATTTAGGTTTTATCTTAAGGTTATAATTTAATGCCCTATGACATCATACTGTCTTTTGCCCTTGTGTTTTCAGTTCCCAGAAATATAGAAACTTTTTTGGTTCCTAAGCTTTTGAATGGATCCCAAGTACATTTGTCAAGCCTTGGCCTACAGCATTTCTTTGCTAGTAAAAAAGCATGCATTTTACTCTAGTAACTATCACAGAAAGAATTGGGGTTAACTTGGAATTGATGGGATGCTAATGATGGACCCCTAAAAGGCCCTGGACTTTACCATGAGGCCCAGGTCCCTGGTGTTTGCCTAGGGTACCAGGCCCTTCTGGGTCCTTCTCTGTTAACCTCCCACCCAAGTCACCCATGCTCTTGGTCATTCCTTGATCACATCCAGATCTTCCCACAGTCTCACTGTATATAAGTGTCCATCTTGCTCCCATTAGATTGCTCAGATTCCTTAAGGGTCTGGCCCGGTTGTATTCTCATTACAAAGGCTCAGATTCTTGAAATCTGGCCAATAGGGCAGATTCTTAAAATCTTGCCCACCTCAATCGGTGCTTTAATAGACCTTGTTTCTGACTAAACGAAGGCTTGAGTCGAATTCATTCGAGGCTGGACTGTGCCTTTTGCCCTTGAATTTTGGGGTTCCTAGTATCCCTAGACTGCAACAGAATGACTAATTCTTTGTGAACTTTTTTGAGTTTAATAATCAATTCTACCTTTTCTAAATGCTCATCATTTTCAGTAATGTTTTAGAATTTTGATTGAAAGCCATGTTAAAACATTTCACAGTAAACCTGTGAAGTGTATTTTCCATATTACAGAGGAGACTACTGAAGCTGAAAGAAGTTAAATGACTTTTTGAAGGTTGCACAGCAAATAAATAAAGTGGCAAAGTAGGACTTGAATCTACATCTTTAGCCTTCATTGCCGATATTTTTTCTGCTACACCTTGTTGCCTCTAATTTTAAAGTGGCTTGGATACTTTTAGTATATGCTTTCATTCTGGGCTTTGGTTATTCTCTTGCCATATTTATTTTGTATTTGCTTAATTAAAGAATGCTTTGTCTTTTGTAGGAAAAGGGGGAGCAAAATCTGAATTTAAATAATTTTGGCTTTGCTTTGTCTTCTATTAACAGTATACTGTGTTACTCAAGCCTTGATGTGATCCCTTCCTTGTTCCTCTTCTTGCTCTTAACAAAGGTTTAAAAAGTCTTTTTAAAGTTATTTTTAGCTTTTTAGCTTTTTTTTATTGTAAGGCAAATCTGTGCTCACTCAGAGCTTTTGTCTCCTTGACTGTCTTACAGTTTGTTTTTTTTTTTACTTTGGTTTTGAGATCAACTTCTATTAAAAAAAATCTAATCAGATAGCTTTATGAATAATCATATTGATGTGTGTAGATATTTCATTTCTGTTTTCCTTTTTAAGAGTCTATCCATGGGATCATATTATTTAACTTTTCTCCAAGTTCTTTGAAAATCTGATTACTAAAGACTAGGCTAGGTATCTCATCTCCTTATGCCTCAGCTCTTACTATGAAGTTCAAGATATGGAGGTCACTTCTGTATAATTAACTTCTTTTTCTTTATCATAATTGAGTACAGAGTATTTGTATCCCTTATTGCTTCTAGAGATTAAATTAATATTTATCTAAAGTTTTAATGAACAGAACAGTAAGTCTTTGGTAAAAAAAAATGATTACATGGAATCACCTCATTGGTAACTTTAAGCCTATCTTACATGTAATTTTTAACAGATTTTGATTGTATGTCTTAAATATTAACTTAAACTTTGTATACACCCAAATTTCAAATTTTGAGTATCTGTGACTTTGTTGGTATAGGCCAAGGATGGTGAACCTGCGTCCTCCAGGCCACGTGTGGCCCTCTGGGTTCTCGAGTCCAGCCTTTTGATTGAGTCTCAGTTTTACCAAACAAATCCTTTTATTAAGGGGATTTGTTCTATGAAATTTGGATTCAGTGAAAGGGCCACACCTAAGGACCTAGAGGACAAGTGGCCTCGACGCAGAAGGTTCCCTACCCCTGGTATAGGCATTCTCTCAGCCAAAGTAAGTGACCCATAGGGTGATTTGAATTGTTTGGGACAAGAGTTCATCTGGTGAGCCTGCCCGAATTTAGTTTGTCCTTGCATGACAGACATAAATATAATCTGTTGTCAAGCCAGTTCTAGAACTTCTGTACTGTTGGTATAATCTGAGCCCAGTATTACCTCCACCTTAAGATAAGGCATTGGGATATGATTTTAGTGGTGAATACCCAGATTAGATAATTTAAAACCAGATTTTTATCTTGAAGAAAACTTTGAGAAAGGACTGCAGAAGTTAAAACATCATTTTCGCAATTCCTATGTGAAAAAGATCATTCAAGTTAAAATAAAGGTCAGTGAAACCTGGTCAGGATTGTTAGGTCTAAAATGACATGATTTTGTTTTGTTTTGTTTGGGGTCTATGTTATACAATAGTTTTACTGTTTAGTAGTATTTGTCAGTTACTAAATTCAGGCTAAATGATTTATACTCTTGATTTATACTCATATTGATCTGACATCTTATTATAGTGGGAATTCCAGTGATATATATAGATATAGATCACATCACATCTGTGTCTATATCCTCCCCAAAGTTCGCCACTGTAAGTCCCCTCCCACCCCCCTCACCCCTGTTAAACTGTGGTTCTTCTTTTCCTTGACTTCGAGAGAATTACAACAAAGCATTATTGCTCCATCAAATCACATGACCAGTCTATTCATATACTTTTTTGCTTATATGCTTCTTTGATGACATCAGAAATGGGATCGCTGCAGGCTGTATATTGATTCAGAAAACTATAAGTTATCGTTGCCTGTGTTGTGTTGCATTTTTATTTCTTTTGTTAAATATTTCCCAGTTATATTTAAACTGATTCTGCTGCACTCCAGACTTTTGCAGGCCGAGAGTTTTGACATCTTGCTTTACAACACTTTTGCTTAATTATTGTTTGTAATGCGTATCAGCTGGCTCATGTCTACTTGTGGCTTTTTATTTCTCTTTGGATCAATCAATCAAGAACTTACTCAGGGTCTATTGTGTGCCAGAATCTGTGCTAAGTGTTAGGGATACAAATTCAACAAGTGAATAGTTCCAGCTTGGAAGGAGCTGAGTCAGTTTCAGTTCTTCATGAATTGCAGCTTAAGGCCACATTAGTAGAATATTGGTTTTTAGAAAGATAGGCCTTCAAGTAACAAATCCTTGAAATTTGAAATAATTTGAGTGTATAAGCTTTTTTAAAATAATATTTAAGAATGTTGGTAGTCTTTGGAACAACATTTCGGTTTCCCAAGTTTATTCCAGCTCATTTCTTCCTGTTCAGTTCTAGACTTAATTCATTATCTATTTGCATTGTCTGTCCAGTATACATATACTGATATTGTTTATCAGTTGTACATCCAACTGCGCGTTATATATAATCCCCAAGGTGGGGGGGAGGGGGTCTGTGGCCTGATTCCAAAGGATATGTGATAAACTAATTAGAGGGTGGGAAATTAGGTCATATCCTACCTACTCTATATTGAGTTGTCTTTCTCTATGTAGCCACACTTACCCTTATCCTTCAATGCTTCCTCACTCTGCCCTTTCTTACAAGCTCTTTCTCTTCTCCCCCAACCCCAAGCTGATTTTGCAAGATCAGAAAAGTTTGAAGACCATTTATTGAGAAATTAGATACTCATATATTTGATTTTTCCTGTGTGAATAGTTTGGTCAAGGGGCAGCTAGGTGGCACAGTGGATAGAGCACCAGCCCTGAAGTCAGGAGGACCTGAGTTCAAATCCGGCCTCAGACCAAACACTTGACACTTAGTTAGCTTTGTGACCCTGGGCAAGTCACTTAACCCCAATTGCCTAAAAAAAAAAAAAAAAGAAAGAAAGAAAGAAAGAAAAAAAAAGAAAATAACAAAAAAAAAAGTTTGGTCAAATCCTTAGTGATTATGAATCTTATAGGAGCTTCTTATGCTTGGTTTGATGCAGTTCTCATAATGTCATCCAAAAAGAAGAGAATCTGAAGAAACCCATCATCTTTAGGGACTCTGTCCTGGACTTGGATCTTTAATTGGACCTCTTCCATGACAGTGATGAACATATTTGGCAAAGACACTTTGATGCTTCCCTTGATATGAAAAATTTTGCTTTATATGCATTTTTGCGTGCATAATAGGTGTAGAAAGTGAAGGTAGAGATGTGGCCAGGAAGCATTTGAATTACCATTTTAAAGTTTTTTGAATAACATATTTTTAAAATCTGCTGTTTTCAACTAGCATAATCATGTCGCCATTTGGCTACTAATATTTAATATAAAGTATTTGTTTTTAATAGAGGAAAGTTTATATATTTAGTTTCTCTTCCATCTTTTCATCCTGTTGTTTGAATGGAAAATACCATTTAATGAACAAATAGATTTCCTCAGTGCTTCCTTTTTCTTGAGTGGTTTTACTAGTATCTGCCATATCTTTCTTTAGCAAGCCTATGCTGTGTTCATAGAATTTCCTTTCCTGTAGAATTTTGAGATATCTAAAAAGTTTAAGGTTACATAAGAAATGTTATTGAAAAAAGGCGTATCATGTGCATTAACATTTTAAACAGTATTTAAGATATTTTATTGTTTAACAATAGCAGTCAAGTCAACAAGCATTTAGTGCCTACTAAGGGCCAGACACTGTTAAGCATTGGGGTATTCAAAGTTAAGCAAAAACAGTCTTAAGGAATTCCCACTCTGATAGGTGAGGTAATAGGCAAACCTCTATGTGTAAATAAGAAATGCATACAGAATAAATTGGAGGTTATCAACAGAGGGACTGTAATATTATTAAGTAGTATTTTAAGGTTCTTAAATTGATAGCAGTCATCCACAGAAATTAATGTTTATTTCAGGTGGGGGAGAGGATGAAAAATAATTAACCATATATGTGATAATCGTAATAGTAGACTTTGTATGTGGAAGATTTTTATCAGATTCTTTTAAGTCATAGTTGCAAGTGTGTGTCTTTGTTGAATCTGTGTCTATGTGAAAGGAAAAAGGAAAATTGTTAATTCAGTGGATGAAAGGAATCATAAAGATTTTAGCAATTTGGAAAAATTGGTCAAATTAAACATGATAAAACTTAATAGAAGTAAATGTACAATTCTGTACTTTGTAAATGATTATTGATCTAGAAACCTATATATACAAGGAGAGGATGGAGGATGGCACCTATTTATGTGAAAAAGACATAATGGTTTTGGTTAAATGAAAGAGTGGTATGAATCATCAGTATGATGTAACTGCCAAAAAAAGTCATTTTAGGCTCCATTAATAGTGTCCTTAATACAGCAGGCAGTAGTCACATGGTATTCTGTTGATATAATTGGATTATTGTGTTTCATTTTGGACACCACATCTTAAAGGGAGAGCTGAAAAGTTGGAGCTCAACAGAGAATAGTGACCAGAATGGTGAAGTGAAATAAAACTATGTCATAGATGGGATTAATTGTGTTTATTATGGTAAATGATTTGGGAGGGACATACTAGTTCTTTAAATATTTGGAGGGCTGTTATGCACAAGATCTTATTTATTCTGTGTTGCTCCAGGGGAGGGCTCTGTTGTGAAATAGCGATTCCCCACTTCCCTCCCCCAGTTATCAGAGGTTTTCAGGCAAAGGCTGAAATTACTTGTTGAGGAGATGTTGTAGATGATTTTTGTTTTGGGTGGAAGACTACCTATAAAGTCACTTTTAATTGGTCTTGAGTTACTAAATGGATACTTAAGAATAAAAGACCATAATCAGTTTGGATGTTACTGATTTTACAGGAGGATCAGTTGAAAGTTATTAAAAATAACTTTTAGGATTTCTATTCTTAAATTTTCTGTATTCTACCAGATGATTTGAGTGTTGGAGTCAGTCAGAAGAGATCTGGGTTTGAATTCTGCTCCTGACGTTTGCTATATCTCTTTGATTAAGTTGCTGAGCTTCAGTTTTCTTATATTGTAAAATGAAGATAATACCTGTAGTATACCTACCTTAAATGGTGGTTGTAAGGTTCAAACGAGACAAGTATGTGTAAAAAAAAAACACTTTGAGAATCTTCTGCTGGCAGCCCAGTTGCTATTTGAGGGCAGGAAAAAAAAATGGGAATGATAAAATTGCTTTTCCTTATATAATGCACTGGATACAGAATAATGAAGAAAATTTCTAGGTAGGAAACTTTTAAAGTATCATAATATATTTCTATTCTTAAAATGATTTCTTTAAAAGTCATAGCCAAGGTTGTAACTATTTTGAATTGAAATTTTGCAGTTTTCCCCCACTGTACTGACTCTGTACTAGGAGTTTTTAACCTAGTCATTGAACTTTAAAAAAAAATTCTTTTTGATAACTGTATTTCAGTATAATTGGTTTCCTTTGTGATTCCATGTAATTGGAGTCAGGAGGACCTGAGTTCAAATTCAGCCTCAGAAAACTTCCTTAGCTTTGTGACCTGGGCAGGTCACTTAACCTCTGTTTGCTTCAGTTTCTTCAAATGTAAAATGAGGATAATAATAACCCTAACTTTACAGAGCTGTTGTGAGGTTCAAATGAGATAATATTTGTGAAAGTGCTTAGCCAATTGTACATACTTAATAAAGGATTGTTCCTATTCCTTTTGTGCATTTAAAAACATGCTCAGCAGGGCTTCGTAGGTTTCACCTGACAAGCCAAAGGGGGAGGGGGGAGAAGGGCATGTGAGGCAGAAAAAGTTAAGAACTCCTGATCTACTCTAGGATAATCAATGATAAAAAATTACCAAGATGTTATTAATAATGTCAAGATATTACTAAAATAATCAAATAATAAACTTTTTTAGTATGTAAGTTTAATATTAGCATTAGTTAGGATACAGCAGTGTTTAGCAAGTAACAAGATTAATTTGCTAAGCTCACAGGTTTTGGTCACAGGAAGAGAAGTAGAAGGAATAATTGGGAGAAATTCAAATGTGCTTGTCCTGGAAAGTGCATGAAGATGTCTCCTTTAACTCCCATTTCTTTCCATGGTGCTTATTAGGGAGAAGGTGATTGGGATACCACTGCTGAGGCCAACTAAAACCCAAATGAACTTGTTAGCCTGGAGTATAGAGATTCTGGATGACAGTCCAAACAACCATTTGGGGGAAATGGGTTGGGTTAAAAGCCAAGGACTGGTGTAGGCAAAAAAAGGGCCACGTTTCAAACAAAGCATTCAAGATGTCAATAATGTCTTTTTACAATTTATGGTTTTTCTATTCTGTTTTAAGTATGGTAACAGTGTTCTGCTCATTGCTGCAAATTGTATTTTAGCTGCATTTATTGTTAAGAAAGCCTAATTTTGTTACATATTTTAAAAGGAATAGCAAGTTGTACATAATAGATTTGCAGTTTCATGTGCAATAATCTTTTATTATATTGTTATAGGATTGCTTGTTTTATTCCATAAATTAAGAATAAAAAAGAATGTAAAAAAAAGAAAGCCTAAAATATTTTTATATCTTTTCTTTTTCTATCACTTTCATTTCTGAATATATCCTACCCCTTTTCTCTACTCAGCAAGCTATCTCTTGTAAGAAATAAAAACGCTACTTTGGTGGGGGATTAGTAAAACTAAACAACATATCATTTGGATCAGTGATCTTCCCACTTGCAAAGAAGGGAAAGAAGTTTGTTTTTTGACAGTCGGGGCTTTGCCCATTTAATTGACATGGTTTTGAGAACATCAGACAGATTTATACAACAGCCAGACTTCTTCCTCATCACAGACTTCACCCTGGGGTTTGACCTCATTTGGGTTTCTGAGATGTTATGGACTCACAACCCGTGCTCACAAAGAATAGGTGATTTTCTTAAGGAGTTGAGTTTGGTAATTATAAATACATGTTAAGTTTTGTGGTTTTTGTTTTTTCCATTTCCGTTGCTGTAACTGCGTATAGTTTCCTTGGTTCTGCTTATTTCACACTGCATCAGTTCACGTAGTGTCTTATGGCACAGTAACATTCTTTTACATTTATAAACCTGAATTTATTTAGCATTTCTCCAGTTAATGGTTATCTGCTTTCGTGGCAGTTCTCCACTACAGAAAGTGTTGTTATAAATTTTTGTGGTACATATGGGAGTTCTTTCTGCCTTTGACATCTTAGCTGTGGTATTTCTTGAGGCAAAAGGTAGGAACACAAGTATTAGCAGCATTCCAAATTGTTTTCAGCATGATTCCATCAATTTATAGCTCCATATATGGGTAGTGCATTAGTATCCCTTTCTTTTTGTGTCTTCTCTAATATTGACTGTTTCTATGTTTTGTAATCTTTGCCAGTTTGATGTATGTAAGGAGTAACTTCACTTCTGATTTTTTTTGAATGTGTATGATGCAATGGGTAGAGTGATATAGACCTGAAGTTCAACTTATGTTCAAGAAGTTCAACTCCTGCCTTAGACACTAGCTATGTGATCCTGAGCAAGTCTCTTAACCTCTGTCTTAGTTTTCTAATCTGTTTAAAAAAAAGTATTAATAGTACTTTGAGACACCCCCCCCTTATTATTTGGGTAAAAAAAGTTAATCCCCTGGACAAGTCACTTAACCCTGATTGCCTGGCCGAAGGAAAAAGAAAAAAAGTTTACCTTTGTATAGTACTTTGCAAGTCGTAAAATGCTATGTAAATGTTGTCTGTCATTATTATTAACTGTTGTCTCCTTGATTCCTGATTTGGAGTAGTTTCGCATTAGTAAATATTTGGCATCTCTTTCAAGAACTTTTTTTTCCGAATCCTTTGACTACTTCTCCGTTGAAGAATTTGTCTTCTATAATTGTATTCCCTGTATTTCTTGGATTAGATACTTTTCAGAGCTATTTGATGGAAATATTTTCCCCCCAATTATATTGATTTTGTATATGCAAAAGCTTTTCAGTTGTATATGATCAAAATGATCTGTTTTATCTTTTCTGACCTTTTTTTTTTGGCTAGGCAATGGGGTTAAGTGACTTGCCCACGGTCACACAGCTAGTGAGTAGCTATGTGTCTGAGGCTGAATTTGAACTCAGGTCCTCCTGACTCCAGGGCCAGTGCTCTATCCACTGCGTCACCTAGCTGCCCCCTTTCTGTTAAGAATTCTTTCATTTGCTACAGCTGTGAGAAGTATCTAATATTTTTAAAAAGTGTGACCTTTAATAGACCATTTTGAGCTAACGTAGGATTTTTATGAGCAAGTTTATGACAAAATATACCTCAAATTATAAGTAACTTGCAACTGAACTTTTACAGTGCAATCTTGATATACAACAGTGACTTTTCCAAATGTTTTCATCCCTACTCAAACCTCCAATAGCTTCTCTTCCCTCCATCATCTCAGTTGAGAACCTTGCCTCATTTTGTTGAAAAAATTGAAGTCATTCATAAAGAGCTCCTTCTTCTCTCCTATTCCTCATCTCATATCACCTAGATGCTTTCTGCCACTGTCTCTTCCTTCACCCCTATCTGACATGAATAGGAATGACCCTTCTCTTTGCCAGGACAAACGCCTTCCCTGCTTGCTATTGTCATATCTGTCCTCCATTTGTGACTATCCTTTTTATGAAGGCTGTCTATAATAGGTACCTCCACTTCCTTTCTTCTCACTGTCTTCTTAACTCTCTGCAGTTTGACCTCCAACCTCATCATTCAACCGAAACTGCTCTCCAAGGTTACCAATGATTGCTTCATTGTCAAATCAATGGCCTTTACTTAGTCCTCATCCTTCTTGACCTCTGCGTAGACTTTGATACTGTTGATCCCCTTCTTTTGATATTCTCTTCCCTCTGGGTTTATATGATACTTCCCTCTGACTGCTCCTTCTCAGTCTCCTTTGCTGGATTTTCATTGAAGTTATGTCTAGTCACCGTGGATGTCTGCTGAGGTTCTGTTCAGGGCTGTCTTCTGCTTTTCCTTTAGCTATTTTACCTGATTATCTCCTCAGGTCCCATGAATTCAATTGACTTCTCAGCTCTGCTATCAGTTTTGCTATAATGCTTGCTTTGAAAATGCTAATTTGTTCCATTGATATTGATGTATTAGGGAACAATTTGAGCATAACTCAAATTTTGTATTTGCTTATGCTTGATTTTGTCCATGAGAAAGTGAGAATGCAGAAAACGCACCACTTCCCGAAAACTTACAAGCTACAGGCTTTATTATTCCCACTTCCACAATCAAACTTTACATTTTTTTTCAAAGTAAAGTTCTATATTTATTATACATCTTCTGCTACAATAGTTGCTATGGGCTGGTCTGCACTCATAACCCAACCCCTGCCTTCCACCATGGCCTTTGACTACTACTGACCTTTCGCTTGGAGTATGGCTGCCTAGGACCACCCACTTTTTGACTTTGCCTTTCCTAGCCTGTGATTTGGGACAGAGGCCAATCGGCAGCTCACACCCAAGGCATTATCTATTTAAGTACTTATATGTTTCTTCACCATTTAATATGTACAAAACTGTGCTACTGTTTTTGTTAGGTTCTTATATGTATTTTTAACATGACACTGAGGTTTTTGAGCCTTTTGTTAATGCCATTTCCCCTAAAGCTCCATGATTTTTATTGCATAATTTTGCATAGTGATTTTTACACCTCATATCACTGAAATGCCTTTATTTATTTAGTCCTAACCTCTCTGTTGACCTTAAGTCTCATGTCTCTATCTGGCATTGGATCGTGTGTAGACATCTTGAAGTTATCTGTCCCCTCATTTTAATCTTGTATTTATCTTGTTTGTACCTGGTTGTTAGTATGTTATTTCCCTCATTAGACTATGAGTCACTAGACTGTGAGTTCCTTGTGAGCAGGATTTGTTTGCCTTGTTTGGAATCCTCAGAAGTTAACGCAGTACCAGTAACATAGTAGGAACTTAGTATATTAATGCTTGTTAATTTACTTAATTAATTAACTTCATTTAGTTTCTTGTTGTGTGTCTTGTGGAAGACACACAAACAAGACATTGGTCTGGATCTTAAGGAACTTAAAACTTAAAAGGGTATCATTCAGGTGCACATGAACAGTACAAGTCAGAATGTGTTAAGTGTCATAAGAGCACTATAAGTAAGGTGCATTGGGGGTTGAAATATGGAAAATATAGCCAGTTAAGGGGATGCTTTTGGGTAAGCAGCCTGATTGTGAGTTGAATTACCTGTGTTTATAGTTTACATTATTCTTATTTGTTCTTTTCTATCAATTAGCCCTGTTATTGAAGAGGAGAACTATGGCAGTAATTATTTTAAAAAATTTATTTTAAAATCCTACATAACTTAGTGATAGCACACTCTGCATTTTAAAAGTATCAAACTTTTGTACCTACTAAATTCTCCTTGTGAAAACTGAACTACATTAAGTAACATGGTGTCCCTTGACGTGGCCTAGTTTTTAAATGAACCGCAGGTAAGAAGACAACAGAGTAGAATTAGTTAGATGTTGAGAATATTTGATTAGGTAGCATTTTTCTCAAAAATCTTACAGGATTTGTTTCAAACAGCTTTCCTTGTAGATACACCATGCATTAATTATTAGAAAGCCCTTGCTTTCTAGCCATTCTGCTTGCTGTGTTTTGGTGAATTCTTGGTTTTGGTTTCTTAAACTAATAATATTTAAACTTTTTAAGGGTAGGGAACTCTTTTTTTCATTTTGTCTTTTTATCCCAGTAGCTATAGACACTATAGACACAAAATCAAGCAGACTATAGATGTGCATGTGTGTGGGTGAGTGTAAAATCTTGTTGAATTAAAACAATATTTTAATTTTGTTTTACTATATCTTAATTTCCTTCAAACTATTTTCATTTAACCGAAAATTTAGCGTGTTATTTAGTTACTATGGGAATTTGTATGTTTACATATGGCCTGAGTTTTTGTTTGTTTGTTTTGGGGGAGGAGTCTTCCTTTTTTCTGCCTCTCAACATTTGGATCTGACTTCAAGAAGCAAAATTGGTTCCCGGTAGTCTTAATCTTATATTCCATTGGGCATGTGGAATTTTTTTGTTAAGTTTTTGCTATTATAAACAAAGAAGATACAAATATTTTTGTACAAGTCCTTTTTTCTAGTTGATTTTTTTTGTTGTGACTAGGAAATTATGCTCCTCACTCCTTTTTTGTTTAGGAAAATGAATGTTCTAAGAATATTTTGATTAGGGAGATGAGTTGAATGACATGTAATTACAATATCAAAGATTTTAGACAGTGTACCATTGGCAGGAGAAAAATTAAGTTCTAGAAATTTTAAATTTTAGTGTCTCTGGAATCAGTGGCTAAATGACTTTAAAAAAAATTGCACAAGAAATGTAATAAAGGCACAGGAAAAATGGGTGGGTATCCTGCTTCCCCTCTACATCCGATTCTACAGAGCTAAGGATCAGGAGGAAGACTGTTTCCTGATTCCAATTCTTTTTTTTGGTGGGGGGAGGTGGCAGGGGTTAGCAATTGGTTACAGTATTTTGATTCTGAAAGTTACTTATTTGCTTCAATGACTTTGTTGCCTAGGAAAATAGTGTGTTTGGTTATCTCTCAAGTACTAGTAATAACCTTCTCTATGCATCTTTCTATCTGTCTCTGTCTTCGTAAAGATATTTTAGATAGTTGAGTTTTCTGTTAGTTGGAGATTAACCATTTAATTGTTAGTACTTTTTTGGACTTTTCTTTTTGTTGACAGAAATTATTCTAAAATGAACTAAATGGAAATTAATTAAAATTTTTTTTGTTTCCCTGATTTCTTAAAAAGACTACTGAACATAATTTAATCTTGATGACACATGGTTGTCATAAATATCAACTATCATGATGTAATTGTAATGGAGATACAGGAGTTGAAAGCCCAGTGGATTCTGGCCCTAATAATGGACCTTCAGCTGTTTCCTTGAGAAAGACCTCAACATCAACTTGTTTGGGTGAAACATGTACGTGTCACAATTTTCTCTTGAGAGTTTGACTTTTATTAGAATTCTGGTCATCTAGAATTGAAAAATTGCATTTTAATGTTATAACATATTGAAAGTATGTTTAGTGCCTGCTTGCTGAATTCATTTTCTGACAGAAATGTATGAATATAATTTCCTAGTCTACATAATACTTAATACATAGATTGATTCAGTGAAGTAGCATTGGGTGGTAACAAAATAGTTAAAATATAACCCTATGTGTTTACAATAAAGTGTCCAATTGCTTCAATACATAGTAGCCCTGCTCTTCTAAGTTTCTGAAATGATCTTCACTTTAAATGTGCAAAAATGAGAATCAAATTCTAGCGTTTCAAATGTGTATTACTTTTTGTAGACAAATATAAACACTTAGTATTGTGAAATTTTCCCTTTCTGATCACTTAAGATTTATTTTGTGAGCATATCTTTGTTAAATTGTTCAGAAATTTCTAATTATGCTCTGTTTTTGTGCACTTTGAGAACATTATAATAATAATAGCTAGCATTTATATAGTACTTTAATGTTCACAAAGAATTTTGCACATATTGTCTGATTTTTATCCTCGAAATGACCTTTGGAGGTAAGTGTTATTATCCCCATTTTACAGATGAGAAAACTGAAGTAGAGCAGTTAAGTGATTTGCTGTAACTACTTGGTGTGAGACTGGATTTGAATTCAGTTCTTCTTAATTCCAGGTCCAGTGCTCTATCCACCACACCATCTACTTACTTATCAGGTAAATCTCTTAGTATAGTCGTATTTCCATGAATGAGTTCCCATAAAGTCTGTTAGTGAGTGATTCCTCAACCCAGTATTTCAGATATTCAGATAGGTCTATCACCTCACCAGTGTACATACTCTTTACTGTGATGCGGACTGTAACCCATCCATGCTTGCTTATGCTATGTGATAAGTCCATCATAGCACATCTGCCTTGATATTTATGGGTCTGTCTGTCTTCTTCTAATATCAAGAAGATATCATTGGAGTACAGGGAGGCTATTTATTGGTTATCTCTCATTTTCACCACTAAACCAGTCTTTTTATTTTAAGTCATGTACTTTAAATGAGTTCTTTTAAAATTAGCTTTGTTTTGTAACTCCTCATTAGTAATGGATTGCACAAGTCTGATCCTATCCAGCAGGTATGTTTTCATTGCCTCTTGAGTGATATTCAACTTCATTATTTTATTTTATTTTATTTTAATTTTATTTTTTTTTTTGGTGAGGTAATTGGGTTAAGTGACTTGCCCAGGGTCACACAGCTAGTACGTGTCAAGTGTCTGAGACCAGATTTGAACTCAGGTCCTCCTGACTCCAAGGCTGGAGCTCTGTCCACTGCACTACCTCTGCCCCTTCAACTTCATTTTTTCCAGTGACTTGTAGTGTTCTATGGCACATACTCATCAATAGGTTCTAAAGAAGTAATCTGAAGAGAAAAAAAGTTTCTTTCTTTTTTAAACAGTTTGGGAAGTTTGACTTATTAGCCAAAGGTAGGACTGGCATGGTAGATGCTCTTGAATTGGGGAGTGGGGGGTAGGGTGTTGATCGTTTTCTTCAGCACCACTGATTTCTGGCTCTGCCTGATGGCATTGGCTTAGTGGAGACCAGTCATGCAGAGATCTTTATGGTATTTACTCTTCTGGGTCATGGGCTTGTCATTATTGGATGTAGTCTGAGCAATTTTGTAGATGGTGGTACTTATATAGGAGGTGGTCTGACCTCCTTTCAGCATCACTATGATGCCCATGTCATGGTTGGTCAGTACCAGCTCAGTGCCCTCTGTCTTCCTTTGGATCAGCCCATTGTAATGGAATGAGTTTTGGGCCTTGAGGTTGTTGAATTTGGTGCTGTACATCTGCTTGTTGTAATAGTTGAGGAAGCTGGTGCAGTTAGGAAGGACCATCCATTGCAGATGGGCCAACATGGCATCGACTTATAAATATATTATGCCAAAATGAGGCTCCTAAATTAATTTCAGATCAATTACATTAATTTGTATTTTAGTTTTGTTGTATATGTTTACTGTTATTTATGTTTCACTTAAGTGAAGCAATAAGAGTAAATATTTTTCTCTATTCTGAAATACTGATAATAATGAGAGCATACATCCATTGATATACTGAAGTGAAATTCTGGGGATCAAATAAAACGGTAGTTTTAAGGTGTTTTGAAAAGGTTAAAAGAATAACATAGATCCTCGTTGCCTCCTCATTACACCCTTCAGACACCATACCTATTCCTGTTTTTGTGTTTCTCCCCCTTACACGGTTATCCTTAGACATGTGAATGATTTTTTTTAAGAGAAGATATTTAGATTGAGAATGGTGAATAATGACAGATGATGCCTGACCATCATTCACCACTCCTAACCCCCAAACAGTTAGTAACTGATATGTGAAGAAATAAAGTTAACATGAAAGAATCGAGTTTTCAACCTAGAAGAACTTTTTTTAAAAAAAACCTTGACGATGACAAAAATGAAATACTTGCAAAAAGCCAGAATTGTTCATAGTTAAGCTTAGAATATATGATTAATTGTAGATTTCTAAAACTTGTAATTAATTAGTTTGGACTTTTTTCCCTTTCTTCTCTCATTCTATTTCTCACCTCATCCCTTGCCTCAAGTCTTAAAATATTTGTTAAATGATATGGGTAGGGATAAGGACTGGGTAGGAACTGCCAGTTTCTCCTGTTTCTGTCCAATTTATGGTTAAGTGGTTTGGAGTTCTGAGAGGTTAAGTGACTTCCCAAGCCAAGGCCACAGAATCACTATGTATTTTTCAGAGGCTGAAATTGAGTCTAGGTCTTCCTGGTTTGCAGTCATTTTTCTATACACTGTTCCACAATACTTCCCTTAATATGATAGAAAAATTGTGAAAACAATTTTTTTCTCGTTTTGCCAGATGTTGATGATTTTGTTTGTTTTCAAGGTTCTGTCTAGCTTACTCAGATTTTATTCTAAGAAGTTCAGTGTGTTCTCCCTTCATTTATAACAAGGTGTAAAACTTTCCAAGGTAAAGTCAATGAGCAAATTTGTTATTAAATGGTTTGGGGTTTTTTTTTTTTGGTTTTTTGGTTTTAGGCAATTGGGGTTAAGCGACTTACCCAGGGTCATACAGCTAGTAAGTGTCAAGTGTTTGGTCTGAGGCTGGATTTGAACTCAGGTCCCCCTGACTTCAGGGCCGGCACTCTATCCACTGCGCCACCTAGCTGCCCCAAATGTTCTTTTTAATGTAATGTATCAGGTAAAATAATTTTATGAGTAAATGAAATTTAGACTCTTTTTTCTAAACAAAATAACTTTAGGTCTGTAAAGGGCACTTAAAGAATAATAATCCTTTATATTTCAGTTTACCTCCAAGTGGTGACATTTTTTTACCCCCAAAGGAATCAACCTCTAAAGCCTCTTGTAAAACTTCTAAATATTTTACATCTTTTTTACCATTACGTCCATTTCTACCCCAGGCCTGTCTCTAATATCCTCTTTTTGCAGCCTTTGACACTTATTCCTCTGATGGGTCTAGCTCATCCTCACCACTTCCCTTAAACACTCTCAGGCTACTTTAATCTCTTCTTTAAGGAATTAAGTTTCTACTCTTAGTCTAGTAGTCTTTAGTTCTGTAATGGTCCTGATCCCCAGTAATACAGTGATGGAATTAAGTATTATTTTTCACAGAAGTGATTTGCATTTGATGACATTTTAAGGTTTAGTATTGCTTAAAAGAGGAGTTAATAGCTGTTGAAACTTCAGTTTTATATGCCTCTACTCTTGAAAGGAAACTAATATTAATTCTTGCACAACTCTTTGTTTATATTCTTATTTGGACTTCACAGCAATATTGTCCCCATGTTAAAGAAGAGGAAAGTGAGGTTTAAAGAACTTAATTGACTTGCCAATGGTCACACAGCTTCTAAATATCCGAAGTAGAGTTTGAACCCAAGCACCTTCAAATCTTCCATTTTATCGACAACAATACTGTACTGCTTTTCTGGAGTTGATACTTTCAGTTCATGGAAGGTAGAAAAAGGGTAGAAATAAAGAGGAGATGGTGAAAGGAAGACTGGGTAAAGGTAATTAGTGATGCAAGCATTTATTAAGTGTCTATATGAGACTGTGCTTGGCCCTGGGAGGTGGTGAGGAGATATAAAGACAAAAGTGATGTTGGAATAGTAATTGCTGACTAGTTTTTCTTTTACCCTAAGTTGGTGGTTAGAAGCTAAACTTTAATTTTTTTTCCTCTGCCTTCGCTATTAACAGCTTTTGTTATTTCAAAGAAGTATATATGGCTGAGAAAGGAATTAGGGTGTATAGGAAATTGATTTTTCTTAGTGTGGATGAAAGGGAAACTTTTGAGTAAATAGAACATTCTTAATCCCAGAAGTCAGATTATAAGGTTAAAATTGATAGACATTGTGTGACAGCTTTCTGTTTGAAATAGATCTTTGCAGTAAATCCTTGAACAGATAGTTGAACTTCTGTGTTGCTTGTATTTGGAGGGGAGTATGTGGGGTACTTCAGGAGAATGATGGACTTAGAGTCAGGAGATCTGAATTCATATCCCTCCTCAGATACTTATGAATGGTGTGACCATGACCATGTCATTTAAACTTGCAAAGCCTTAGTTTCCTAATCTGTAAAATGGGGAAAATAGTACTTGCTCTACCTACTTCAGAGTTGTGGGAGAAGTGCTTTACAAAGAAAATAATGTTTAAATGCTGGTGGTGATGTTGCACTTCTTGATGTCAAACTATTTTTATTGGGCAAACACTAAGTAGATCATAAATACTGGAATCCAACCAAATGTTTACAGAAGATGAATGTTGTTTTTCCCGGTTGTTTTTTTTGTTTGTTTTTTGTTTTTTAATTTTAAATTTTCTTTAGGTTTATTGAAGATACTTGGGAAAATTGGTTAGTCATTTGACAGGAAAAAAGATTCAGGCCCACATCTGTATAAACACATTAATCAATTTTCACTGAATGATAGATTAAACCATTTTAGATGAAATAACGTATATACCTAAGTTCTGGGAGAAAATAACTTTTCTATTCAATAAACAAGAATTATTAGGAGCGAGGTAGATGTGCTTGACTATATTCAAAATAACCTCTCCCCCACTCCATTCACTTGGAGAAAGTGTAAGCTCAGAGTAGAAATTTCACTCCCCTATTTAGTCAACTTCAGTGGCTTCCTATTACTTGCAGGATCAAATATAAAGGCTTGTATTTGGCTTCTGAAGTCCTTTGCAACCAGATTTCTTCCTGCCTTTGCTGTCTTCTTATACTTCAACCCCCCACCCCTATATACCCTGTGATTCAGCAACACTGGATTGTTACTCTTCCAGCTTCCTGGAGAATACCTCCAATTTACATTGTATAATTTCCTACGTGAACAATTACTTGCATATTGTCTTCTCCCACTGGAATGGATGTGAATTCTTTGAAGGACAGAATTTATTTTTGCCTTTCTTTGAATCCTCAGTACTGTATAGTTCAGCTGGAACTAGATTAAAATTTAATTGGGAAATATTTAACAAAATAAATAAAAATACCATTGTATTTTTATGTGGTGTTGTAACATAAATGGCACAATAGAGATCCTTATGGTTTAGTGGCCCTGATTTCTATTTGAATCTCTAGAACACTTTTGGTGGAAATTTCTCCAGACTTTGGAGAAAGCAGTTTGGAACCATTCCCAGAAAGTTAACAAACTCTCCTTTGATAATTTTTTACATCCTTTCCATATCCTTTAACCTAGCTAAACTATTACTAGATCTATACTACAAAGAAATCAAAGAAAGAAGAAAAAAATCTATTTGTAAAAAAAGTATTTATAGCATATTTATGCTATAAATACTTATATTTACAACTTATGTAGTAGTCAAAAATTGGAAACTAAAGGGCTGTCCTGTTGGTGAATGACTAAAGAAATTGTGGTATATAAATGTGATGGGAAATTGTGCCATAAGAAATTATAAAGTGAACAGTTTCAGAGGAAACTGGCAAGACCTCTGTGAACTGAGGAGAGTGTAGTGAGCAGAAGAACATTTTATACAGTGATAATAACACCGTAGAGAAAAAGAGCTTTGAAAAACCCAGAACTCATATCAATACTATAAATAAGACATGAGTCCAAAGGAATGAAGATGAAACATGCTGCTCACCTCCTGGATAGAGAGATGATGAATATATAAAGTGCAGAAAGAGACATACGTTTTAGGACATGGCTAGTGAGAGAATTTGTTTTGTTAGACTATGTAGATATAAAGGGATTTGTTTTTTTAATTTTAAAAAATAACTCACTGTGGGTGGGGTAGGGGTGTTAGTGGGGACGGAGAGATTTAAAAACTTGTGACTTGCAAAATAAAGATAAATACTATTTTAAAAAGAATAGATAAAATAATTGAAGAATTTGATAACTGTTGAAATTAATTTAAAAGCAGTTAGCAATTTAATTAGTTGTATTAAGGTTCAGTATTAAATTTATAATAAATTGTTAAAGAAGAAGATTATAACAAATGTCCTCAAGTTTATAATCTAGTAAATGGGAAAGAGATTTACACAGCAGTTCTATTCTCTTTCATTTTCTTAAGTCTCTTTCCCAGAACAGGAAAAGACTTTACAGTGATGAGGCCAGAGAGACAGAGAGAATGTTGGAAAGAAAACTGGGAAGTTTTTGAGAGCTTTCCTTATGGGTGCCTAAGGCTTACATTGTCTGCCTGTTATTTCTCCTGCAGTTCTTTCCCAGCAATAAAGAGGAAAACTGCAGTTACAAAAGCATAAACCCATCCTCTGTGTATTTGTATGCTGCACCGCTTCCATCTCCTGTTTCCTGGGAGGAGTGGTCTTCCATTACCCCTTCTTCCTGTACCCTTTCCTTTCCCTTCCCCCACTCTTCCCCAGAGAGTCCAAGACTGTTTCTGATATTTTTACTGAGTATTTTTGCTAGTATCAGGGAACAAACAGCAAACTCTTGAGAAGCTTCATTAATGATTTAAATTCTCCCTCCCCCTCTTCTTAGTATAATGGTTCAAGCTCAGTTTTTCTGAAGGGCTTCTGTTTGTTTTTTGCTAGGCAATGGGGTTAAGTGACTTGGCCAGGGTCACACAGCTAGTAAGTTTCAAGTGTCTGAGTCAAGATTTGAACTCGGGTCCTCCTGATTCTGGGGCTGGTGTTCTATCCACTGTACCACCTAACTGCCCTAAACAACAACAACCTTGAACCAAGTGTTCTTGGAAGATTTTGAGCCTGGCCTAACTCAGTTTACTTCCCCCCACCTCAGTGTTGCCTGTTAACCTTTTCAATATGTCCATAGGGGACTAGTTTTAGTTTTTTTTTTTTTTCCAGGGCTATGTGCTAGGTTAAAGGAGAGTGTGAGGGAATTGCTTTAGTTGGCTTCCTATATCTAACTTGGAGGCAAATTATGAAATAGATTTTGAGTTAGAAGGAGTCTTAAGTGTCAGTTTTAGTAAAATTAGAATAGTTTTACTTAGGACTTTGTCACCTAACTTCATCTAAAACTTAACTTTCCTCGTCTTTATCATGTGTCCTGCTGACTTAAGAGATTTGTTGTGAGGATCAAATGAGATAGGTTATGAGGACACACTTTGTAAATTTTGAAGTAAGATGCAGAGTGTGATTATATTAAATTTATATTATGTTATGTTAAATTTAACTACTGCCTTTCAGCGGAAAGTTTGAGACTTGTAATATCTTTGTGAATTTTCAAATTTACACCATAATGTATAATACGTTCATAATGTATTTCCAAAATAGTTTTGTTTTAAATTGTGTTTTCTTGTACTGTAGGCTATATGGGAGAGTAAAAGCAACTAAAATGCAGGTGGTCACCAAATGATATTTGTTCTGCTTAAATAACCTTAGAATTGATACATTCACTCAAACTGAGGTGGGTGACTCCGAACAGCCCTCCATCACTTAAATGCAGTGCACTTGCATGTCATGGCATTACCTCACTGATGTCATGGTCCTTTTCAAGAATCAAGGATAAGGGGGAAAAAGAATTTATAATAGACTCAGATATATAATTTTTAAAAATTTGAAATGAGTAACAATAAACAGTGACTAGAAACATGTTTCACTCATTGTTTTTTGAAACAACAGATTTGTTTAATTGTATTCACTTTAATTTATAATGAAACTTCACACAGCTAATATTATTTAACACTTTAAGAAAGAGGATGTCCTGGGAAGAAAAGTTTATATTCCCACACTTTAATTACTAATGATATTTTTAAAAGCCCTAAAAAATTTTTTTCTGAAATTGCTGTTTGGGAGGTAGTAGATGAACTGGAAGAAAAGTAATTTTGTGTACTAATAGTTAGCTGATAGAATGTGTTGGATGAAAGCTAGATATTCTTTGAAAAGGGTTTCTATTAAGTGATTTTTTGGAAAAAGCTCAATTTTAATGCTAGACAACTCTTCTTGAAAAAGGGTTAATTTAACCAATTTGTTTCCAGTAGTCCTTTGAAAAGAGTTATTGAGCTCAAACAGAAGAATCCATTGAATTCTAGAAAGCAAAGGAACAGATGGATTCTTGACTTAGAAGTCCCAGCAGTTGGTGCATGCCAAATCAGAGGCATCCAGTTTTGTAAAAAGAAGTACCTTACAGATAGCACAGTCTTCTGTAGTTATCAGAGGGAAGTGGTAGAAGAATAATTTACATTACTGTGTCTGCTGTTTTCCTTAATATATTAAATCCTGGAATTGAAGTATGTGAAATGTGAATTCTTCGAGGTGTTTGGGGGTTTTTGTTCATTTTTTAAATTAATTAATCACATTTTTTGTTCAGCAAAGAGGCTGGGTTTAAGCAGCTATTTATTTGCACGTTCATCTCCAGACTTCTGATAGCATTTTATGTTGCTCTCATTTTGGTCAGTTCTTTCTGAATTGGTGTTAAATTAGTATTAAAAGAATTTAGTGGCTCAAGTAATTTTAACTGGGGAGGGGGGTTAATTTACTTTTGCAGAGGGGAAAATAACATTCTTAGATGGCAGTAATCCAAAAGTTTTTTGTGATGGTTATGTCAGTGAATTCAGTTGTAACTTGTCTGGTTTCCTACTACTACTTTATCTTCTTTTGTTTAGAAATAGCCTGACTTGGATCATAGACTAGTTGAAACTTCTACATTAAATGGGCATACTATATTTAGTCTCTGTGATAAACCTAAGCAAAAAAGACCATTGTGTTACTTGCAGCTTATGTGTTAAGGTTTTTTACATGAGTGCCTGGATAAATTCTACAAAGAACTTGATAAGATCCTCTAGTTTAAATTAACATATGCTTTAATATTTACTGGTTTTGGTGCAAAAGGATGGCATACAAAAAATATGACTCAAGATTAAAAAAAAAACAGACCAGAGGATTGTAGACTACCCAGAGACTTCATGCATGTATACATGCTATGAATACTTCAAGAAGAGAATCAGCAGTCATAAGACATGCTGAATGTTATCTGTCCGCACTCATTTTTCTTCAGATGCCTATCATACCTAACTTTTCTAATATTCTATTCACCTCCTTAACATCTTTCTTGTTTATTTGTAGTTAGATTTATCTAGTTCAGAGAGGGGGAGGTTGAGGTCCCCCACTAGTATAGTTTTGCTGTCTGTTTCTTTCTGTAACTCCCTCTAAGAATTAGGATGCTGTACCACTTGGTGCATATCTGTTTAGTAATAATATTACTTCATTGTCTATGGTGCCTTTTAGCAGGAGGTAGTTTCCTTCCTTATCTCTTTTGATAAGATCTATTTGTACTTTTACTTTGGCTGAGATGAGGATTGCTACCCCTGCTTTTTTTTACTTCAGCTGAAGCATAATATATTTTGCTCCAGCTTTTTACCTTTATTCTGCGTGTGTCGCTCTATTTCAGATGTGATTCCTGTAAATAATGTAATGTAGGGTTATGGTTTTTAATGCATTCTGCTGTCTGCTTCCGTTTTATGGGAGTGTTCATCCTATTCACATTCATAGGTATGATTACTATATGTGTCTTTCTCTCCATCCTTTTTCTCCCCTGTTTATGCTTTTCTTTTTCCTCACTAGTATTTTGCTTTTGACCACCGCTGCCCTTCTATTAGCTCCCTCCCTTTTCTTCCCTTTTACCCTTACTACTTCTTCCCTCCCTTCTGTCTCTCCTTCCTTTCCTTTCCTCTTTTCCCTCCTATTGCCTATAGGGCAAGTTAAATTTCTATACCTGATTATGTGATTCCTTTCTTGAGCCAGATCTGATGAGAGTAAGCTTCAAACAATGCTTGTCTTCCTCCCTTTTTTCCCTCTGCTATAATAGGTTTTTGTGCCTTTTCCTATAATGTGATTTGCCCTTGTCTGCCTCCTCCTTTCCTTTTCTCTCAGTACATTTTCTTTCTTTCTTTTTTTTGTTTGTTTTTTGGCTTTTTTAGCCCAAGGTCACACAGGTAGTAAGTGTCAAGTGTTGGGTCTGAGGCTGGATTTGAACTCAGGTCTTCCTGACTTCAGGGCCGGTGCTCTATCCACTGCGCCACCTAGCTGCCCCTCTCAGTACATTTTCTTAGTTAGATCAGATTAATCCACTTAGATCCATTTAACCTACTTGATTAGATTTTTTTTTATCATTACATCAAAGTCAACTTATATCCACCCTTTTTATGTATACCACTTTATCATGGTATAATAACAATACAGTTCTCAAGAGTTACAAGTGTCATCTTCCCTTGTAGGGATGTAAACATTTTGCCCTTATTAATAACATGTTGTATCTTTCTGTCCTGTTTACCTTTTTATGTCTCTCTTGAGTCTTGTATTTGAAGATCAGATTTTCTATTGAACTCTGGTCTTTTTATGAGGAAGATTTGGAAGTCCCCTATTTCATTTGAATATCCATCTCCTCCCCTGAAAGATCATGCTCATTTTCGATGGGTGAATGAATGATATCACAAAAAGTGAAATATGTTTTAATGGATAGGAAATAACTAGTAACCAATATGGGAGTAATTTCAGAATTAGCTATCAATGTAGTCAGATAATTACTTGACTTATTGGAGCAAAGATAAAAATCAGTATCAAATTAGGAAATTTGGAGTCTAATTTAAACAGTTCTAACCCTAACGTCGTTAAAAAAGCTTAATCATGCAAAACAGACATGAACATGGTCTATCACCATTTTCTATGGAAGTTTAAGCATTGCAAATTACTCATCACATGAAGACATCAAAAGATCCCAGAAACTGCCTCAGCCAGCAAACACTTGATCCCCTTGCCAAGCCAAGAGCTGTGGCCTTTAAGAGCTAGGTGATTTAGAGTGTAGACTCATTTGTAAAATCCTTAGGGGAGTGAGGAAGATCATGAGAATCTGGACTTATGATTTCATGTATAGGGAACTCCTCGTATAGGAATTTTCAGAAAATTTGACATGAAACCAGTAAATAAACCAGATTATTCCAAGAGCATTTGAGGGTGAACCTAAGGATGAAGGAGGTCAGTATAAGTAGATGAAATGAATCTATCAAGATTTTAGATATCTTTTTCAACGACAGTGAAGCCACCACACTGGAAATGTAACATCAGTTACTATTATGCTTCATTGAAGAAGTAGAAATTGAGCTGAATAAATGAAATAGTAATTGGACTAGACCAAGTGAACCTAGTGGATGGCTGTGCTGCAGGAGACATAATTGGGGGGGGGAGGTATTGAGATAAATTCTCAGGGTATCTGAAAGAGGGACAGAAACAAGTGCTCTGGGAAAAAAAATAATAGCTGGTGCTATTACTGATTAACAGCTGTTGGTCAGTTAATAACTGCTGACCCCTAACCTTTTTTATTCCTTACAAAATCTTGTCAGTTATTTATATATTTTATGGATGACATCTTTGATAAAAATATGAAAAAGAAACAGGTTCTTGCAAACTTCGATACAGCAGACCAACTCTGTTGTCACAATTGAAAGTTGCAGAGCATGTAAGATCCCACTGTAGCATTAAAAAAAATTATTATAAAAGTAATCAAGATTTGGTAAACCTGAATTAATGCCACCTTCAAGTCTTTCAACTAACATATATCTCCTATACATGTATCAAGATCTTAGAAGATTTCTAGAAAGATACAGCAGCAGAGACACCCTTGATTATTAATGTAAAATAAGGCATATCATATATAAATGCATATTCACCTAAGGTGTTTATTTTGCATATTAGAAAATGACCAGGGCAGATTCAAAAGGAAAGAAGATTTGCCTATAGATAGATGGTATGGTCCTCCAAATTTATATATAATGCTGATTACATCAAGCTGCAGAACATTTAGAAAACTTCCAAAATGAGAACCATATTACTTTAAAAAGTTGGACCTATTCTTCAGAAAGGAGAAACTAAGCGGATGAAGAATGCTTATTGTCCAGACCTCAAAAGGCACTTGAACAGTTCAGATCATAGACCTCATTCATAATATATGTCTCGGGCTTACACTGCACTTCAATAATGAATTGGTCCAGAGTTGAAGAGAAGGAAACTAGTAGGTTGAATTGCCTTTGGGAAATTTCTTTTTTGCTTTCAGTGACCCCAGTTTTCTTTGTGAAACAAGTTTTCTTCTAGTGATACTCTATGATTAGAAGCATGGAATACCATAGTCTCTTTAGAGTAAAAGTTGTGAATCACACAGTGGATAATGCAGAGATGTGTGGCAGACACAAATAGACTATTAGATATTATTGTTTTCTCTTACTCAGGCTAAATATTCCCAATTCCTACAGCTGAGCCACGTAGGGAATAGTCTCAAGTTCTTGCATTGGTTTCCCTTCCCTTTGCACCTCCTAAAATGGGCTGGGAACTGAATGTTCGTTATGTGCTTTGACTGGGGCAGAATATTACTGGACCACTGATTCACTTTCTGGAAAAATAAGCCTCTAGTAATACAACCAAAGTAAGGTTGCTTTTGTGTTTTTGGCTGCCATATCATACCATTTCCTCATGGAGCTCGCGTTGCAATTTGGTTTCCAAGTTGTGTTGTATAATCACATGTACTTAGGTAGTTTATTTTTTGAACCCAAGTAGTGGTAGTGGTGGTGGTAGTGGTAGTGGTGGTGGTGGTGGTGGTGGTGGTGGTGGTGGTGGTGGTGGTGGTAGTAGTAGTAGTAGTAGTAGTAGTAGTACTAGCAGCAGCAGCTAACATTTATATAGCTATTACTATATGCCAGGCATTATGCTAAGCACTTTACAAATATGATCACATTTATTCCTCTCAACACCACTGGGAGATAGGTGCTATTATTATCCCCATTTTACAGTAGAAGAAATTGAGGCAAACAGATTAGGTGACTTCCCCAAAGTCACACAACTAGTAAAGTGACTAGATTTGAATCCAGACCTTCCTGACTCCAAGCACCGAGTTCTGTCCTCTAGTGTGCCATCTAGTTGCTCCAAATGGAAGACTTTTACATTTAATCCTGTTGTTTCATCTTAATAGAGTCATTGCATTATTCCAACCCATCAAAATCTTTTTTAATCCTGACCTGATTGTCTAACATGTTAGTTATCCTTTACAGCTTTGTATTAGCTATAGATTTGATAATAATACCATCCATAAACATTAATAAACATGTTGAATAGTACAGATCCAACAACAATTCCCTGGGGCACCCCATTAGAGACGTCTCTCCATGTGGACATTAATATGTTTTCATAACTACCCAGTTTTGGGGTTTAGTTATTCAACCTTATTTACATTATTTATATCCCCATTATTCATTGTTTATATCCCCATTGTCTATCACATAGCCCACATCTCCACATATCTATCTGCATCTTCATCTCAGTTGCAGTAGCCTACTAGGTAAGTCTGCCCTTTCTCAGGTCTCTCCATTTAGCCACCAAAGTGATTTTCCTAAAGCTATTTTCTCTTTCTTTTTTAAGGCAATTGGGGTTAAGTGACTTGCCCAGTGTCACACAGCTCATCTGTGTGAAGTGTTTAGTCTGAGGCCAGATTTGAACTTGGGTACTCCTGACTTCAGGGCTGGTGCTCTATCCGCTGCACCACCTAGCTGCCCCAAGCTATTTTCCTTGAAGTGCGGTTCCATCTGTGCCCCCACAAACAAACCCAGTCAGTAAACTACAGTGCTCCCTGTTGCCTCCAGGATCAAATTACAAATCCTCTGGTGTTCAAAATTCAAATCCCTTTGTAACCTAACAGTTCTCCACCTCACCCCCTTTCCAGTTATCCTACACCTTAATTCACCTATTCAATGATACTAGCTTCCTCAAAACACAGCTCTTGGCTCCAGGCATTTTCTCTGGCTATCCCCCATTCCTGAAATGATCTCCCCCCTCATCTCTGCCTTCTGGCTTCCTTGGCTACTATTTTCAAGTCTCAACTACAATCTCACCTTCTATAGGAAATCTTTCCCAACCTCTATTAATTCTAGCACCTTCCCTTTGTTAATTATTTCCCATTTTTCCTGTATATAGCTTGTTTGAACATATTTGTTTGTTTTCCCCTTTGGATTGTAAGCTCCTTGAAGACATCCACTGCCTTTTGCCTTTTTTTTTTTTAAATCTCATTGCTTAACGCAGCGTCTAATTCATAGTAGGTCCTTAATAAATACTTATTCATTGACTAAAGTGGAAAAAATGGTTAAGTCTGTCAGGACCAGGTATTGATGGAGGCCTACTGATTAATTCATTCTGGGTCCGGGAAGGAAGAATATATATGCCACTATAATTCAATGTAGGAAGCAATGTAGGAAGTCACCTTTGTAGACTGTGCTTCTCTAATATGTAAGTTACAATGGAAACAACACTTATTTTACAAATTAACTCAAAGAATTGTTAAGTAGCTCACCCAAGGTGATGTAATGGCAAGGTCTGTTTTCCAAACTGAATCTTCTGATTCCTAATCAGCTCTCTTTTCCACAGCACTCTGCAGCATGTCTCTAAAATCTGCCAACCTCTCCCACCATAATTCATTTACTTCAGCTGTTAAAGAGGAAATGGAATGCACCTGGAGGGAGTAGGGAAGGGACAGTGTGGTGCGGTGTCGAACTCAAATAGAAATAGATCCTGGTAGGATGCATATTTACCTAGAAAACCACAAATGGACATTATATAATATTTGTTTTGTTAAATATTTCTGAATTACATTTAAATCTTATTTAGACTACGTAAGTTACAGCAGAGCATGACATCTTTGATGTAGAGTAATGGTGGAAGTGCTAAATTTGGAATCTGAAGGCCTAGGCTCAAATCCTGACTCTGGGCAAATCATTTAACTTATTTGGGCCTCATTTACCCTATCTGTAAAAGGAGAAAGTTGGACTGATTGGCCACTCTGATCCCATCTGCCTCTGTGACCAGGAGCCTCAGGATTCTTTGTATACTGTCCCCTAAACAAGGATCCCTTAAACTAGGTATCAGGAGAAAAGGAACCTGATTTTTTAAAAACAATTCCCACTGATACATGAACTACTGGTGCCCTCTTAACTTCCATTTATGTAGCCTTGCTTTACAGAGCAGAAACAGTTTGCAGGAGCTAATTCCTTGTTTGCAAATCATTATACTGAGACAGACTTTTTGTGATCAAGACAGCACTATAGCATAATCACTGATTCTGGATGAATATAACCCCAAGATAACTAGTGCTTCCTTGTGGAGTAAATGTCTATGTAGTTAGTAATATAAGTAGAACAAATTGTGAATGGTAACTGATTGTGGTGGCTGCATTGTGCTGGAGATACAAAGACAAAATGAAAACAGCCCTGGTTCCCAAAGAACATTTATTCAGTTAAGGAAATACCTACACACACACACACACACACACACACACACACGCGCGCGCTATTTGGAGTGCCATTAGTATCTGAGTGAATCAGCAAAAGCTGCAAATAAGAAGTATTGCTGTATTTGAGCATGAATTCCAAGAGATATAGGTAAGGAGAGGAGTGCAAGGTACAGGGTCAGACGCCAAATGGGTCAGGTATTGAAATGGAGTGTCTTATAGAAGGAACAACACGAAGGCCCATTTGGCTGGATTGTAGAGTATGTGAAAGGGAGTCATGCATAATATGCCTGCAGATGTAGAGATTGGAGCCAAGAGGTGTTTTAAATGCCCAACACAGGAAATCCTAGAAGCAGTAGAGAGTCACTAGAGCTTGATCAGATACATGACATCGTCATTAAATCACTTTGGAACTATGTAGAGAATGGATTGAAGATGGAGACTTAAGAGAGGAAATGAATTAGGTTATTGCTCCAAGTCAGGTGAGGAATGCTGAAGCCTTAAACTAGTATGTTTGTTAGTGTGAGTAGAGAGAAGGTGACCCAATTTTTGAGTTAAAATTTTGAGGTAAAATTGACAAGACTTGGCAACTGATTGAATATAGTTCATGAGGAGAGAATGTGAGGAGTCAAGGATGACTTTGAGGTGGAGAACCTGGGTGACTAGAAAGATAGTGGTGGTGCCCTCTCTAGAAACAGGGAAGTTCCACTGAGGGGTGGTGGTGGTGATAATAGTGAATTCACTTTTGGACAGGTTAAGTTTGAGATGCCTATCAGATAGCCAATTTGAATTGAACAGGTTAGTGTTGCAAAACTGGAGCTCATGAGAAAGATCAGGATGGATATGTAGATTTGGGAGTCAGGTACTTATGTATGATAATTAAACTTAGAATTTATGATTGTGGTACTACTTATAATTTAGTCTGCATTTTAAGTTTGGTCCCTGAAAGCGTGCTTGACTGGGAAATGAAACACCATTTATACCAGCTACTACTATGGGGAAATGCATTTTTCCAAACAAATGACCATATAAGTTAGGGACTTACTATGGTGTATATAAACTGATGAAAATAAGTCAGACTCTTTGCTAACCCCCAAACTTCACACTGTATTAGCTTTGTGACCCTAGGTGAATCACTTCACTTTTCAGAGTATCAAGCCTTCTCATTTGTAAAATGAGCATAATAATTGCATAACCTATTCCATGGGGTGTTTATTGTTAATTAGATCATGGATTTAGAACTGTCAGTGTTCTTTGAGGACCAAATGAGGTTGTGTGAAATGTTTTGCAAATATTAAGATACTTTCTAAATGTCTGTTACTATTTTTTTAATATAAATTTATTTTTAGTTTTCAACATTTACTTCCACAAGATTTTGAATTCCAAAATTTCTCCCCATCTTGCCCCTCCCCCCACCCCAAGATGGCATGCATTCTGAATACCCCTTCCCTTAGTCTGCCGTCCCTTCTATCTCACCCCCCTACTCTTATCTCCTTCCCCTTCTATTTTCCTGTAGGGCAGGATAGATTTCTGTACCTCATTTCCTGTATTTCTTATTTCCCAGTTGCATGTGGAAACTTTTTTTTTTAAACATGTGTTTTTAAAACTTTGGGTTCCAAATTTTCTCCCTTCCTCCTACCCCACCCACCCTCATTGAAAAGGCAAGCAAGTCAATACAGGCCATATGTGTGCAGTTATGCAAAACACTTCCATAGTAGACGTGTCGTGAATGTCTGTTATTATTCAGTCAGCCAAAGAAGGAAGAAAAGAAACGAGCAGTTAGGTTTCTGCTATATGCTAGGCACTGTACCAGGTGATCGGATACAGAGACAGAAATGAAGTCCGTGACATTTTTGGGGAGAGAGATTATGTACATGAATAATACACACAAAGTGTACTCAAGTACTCAATAATATATTATATTATAGAATATAGAAATAATAGTAAATTTTTGGAGGAAGGGTACTAGAAGCTAGGGCAGAGGGAGGAATCAAGAAAGTTTTCATGTAGTAGTTGGGAAACTTCTTTTTGAAGTAAACCTCTGTAGCTCACCTAGGAGGTGAAAGTGAGGTGGGAGCCCATTCCAGGCATTTGAGATAGTCAATGAAAAAACATAGATGACTGGAGATAGACTTGAATGTTTATATGCAGAGAAACAGCAAGCAGGTCACTCTGGCTGGCTCATAGAGTATGGGAAAGAAAATAATGAATAATAAGTCTGGAAAGATAAGTTGGGGCCAGGTTGTGAATGACTTCAAAAGCTACACATGGCTTATATTTTACCTTAAAAACAATAAAGGAGCCATTGGAATTGAGTAGAAGAAATGCATGATTGGTCAGACCTACACATCAGGAAAGGGCAGTTTGTCTTCTGTGTGGAGGATGGATTGAAGAGAAGAGAGAAAACAAGAGGGAAGGGGACCAAATTAGGTCATTACATATTATGTACAAGAGGCCAGGTGAGAGATGATGAGAACCTGAAATAGAGTGGTGCTATCTAAGAAGAGAGAAGGGGAATGGATATAAGAATTGTAGTGGAGCTAGAAACAAGATTTGGCAATTGAGTTGATATGTGGGGTGAGGAAATGTGAAATCCGTTTATAATGCCAAGGTTATGAAGCTGAGTGATAGAAATGACAGGTGTGTGTCCTCAGCAGAAATAGGGAAATTTGGAAAGTGTTAGGGTTCAGGAAAGAGGGATGAGTTTGGTTTTGGACAGTTGAATTTGAGGTGAGAACATCCATTTTGAAGTGTCTAGTAGGCAGTTAGAGTAACACAGAACTGGAGTTTAGGAAAGTCTAGAGCTGAATTTGAGGATCATCTACACAGATAAGAAAATCCCATGGGAACAGATGAATTCAAGAAATGAAAATGTAGAGAGGAGGGCACATAACAATTTTGGAGTAACCTTGTTTGACTCAGTTTCCTAACCTGTAAAAATGAGCTGGAGAAGGAAATGGCAGGCCACTCCAGTGTCTTCTGCCAAGAAAACTCCAAATGGAGTCACGAAGAGTCAGATACCACTGAAATGACTGAACAGCAACAAATTTTCTTGATAAACTTCTTAGAGCTTGTTTGGACAGCATATTAACAATTCCTAGCAGAGGGTTCTGCACCCAAGTCTTTGTTGTTGTTGTTCATCCTTCATTCTTGAGGAGAACCAGTGACCTCATGAGGGTGATGTCTTGACCTGTAAGTGAATCGGATTTAAGTGGAATAGAGCTGAGCAAAAGTTATCAGCCTCACTCTTGTTCCATTGTCATTGGAGTCTAGCATAAGTCAAGATGCCTGGCGATGGCCCATACACAAGTATTTAAATATTTTTGAGAAGCCAAAAACTATAGTTGTAGTGACTGATCTTGGCTCCACAGAAGAGATAAGGAAATATACCTTCCTCTTTTTAGGAGAAAAGTAAGGGTTTTAGAGTGTTGCATATGCAGCCAGAAGTGTTCAATGTCTTGGTTTTGCTACCTATTCTTGTTATCTGTTGGTTTTTAAAGGAAGGCTCTTTTTGGTGGTGGTGGTGGTGGTAAATGACTTTTAATGTAAAAACAAAGGCATCAATGGAACTTTTAAGTTGAGTTGATTTTTAATTGCGTGTAAGTTTTAAAAGTTTCAAATGTAAAGTTATAATTTTTAAAAAGTTAAATTATTGAATGACTTAATATTTCTTATGAAATGATTCCATTTGAATTTATCCATCTTCCTTTATGATTTCATGCAAGACATTTATTTAGCTGTAATATAAATTGAATTAAACCAGTCAGAAAACATAAAAAGAAACTTAATGTTTGCATTATAGGAATCAGTATAGAAAATTAACTGTGTATGACTCTAGTGGCCAAAAAACGAACTAATTTGTTAAGAGACTGTCCCAAATCAATTAAAAGTATTTGAGCATTGCTCTACCTTGACTTAGCCTTGGAGGGCAAACTTATCTGGAAAATTATTTTTAGATTTTTATTCCCTCTTAAATGCTTTTTTCTTTTCTTTGTTTTCATGCTATGTTTATATTTTCCCCCAACTCATAAATCCATCTCATAAACGAAGACTAAAAACAGGGGAAAAAATAGTTCAACAAAATTATCCAACATATCAGTGAGTCCTTCAGTATACGCAATGTTCTGCATCCATTGTTGTTGTTTGTTTGTTTGTTGAGTCATTTAGTTATGTTTGACTCTTCTTCACTCCATTAGGGGTTTTCTTGGCAAAGATACTGGAGTGGTTTGGCCATTTCCTTCCTCTAGCTCATTTTATAGATGTGGAACTGAGTTAGACAGGGTTAAGTGACTTGCCTACAGCTAATAAGTGTCTGAGACTAGATTTGAACTCCAGAAGATGTCTTCTTGACTCCAGGCTTGGCACCCTGTCCCCTGTTCTTGGTACCTTTTTTTTTTTTTGGGTTAGGCAGTGGGGTTAAGTGACTTGCTCAGGGTCACATAGCTAGTAAGTGTTATATGTCTGAGGCTGGATTTGAACTCAGGTCCTCCTGACTTCAGGGCTGGTGCTCTGTCCGCTGCGCCACCTAGCTGCCCCTGGGAACAATAAATTTTAAAGCTGTGCTCCCTCAAAGTATCCAGCTGGTGAAATAAACCTTTTTTTTTTTGTGGCACTTAAGGGGCAACTTAGAAAAGATTGTTTGCCCTTGTAATAGCAGTGAGATTTTTACAAGTAAGGTAACCTATGATTCTGTTTCCTCATCTGTAAATGGGATTAATATCTGCCCTCTTCATGTCACAATGTTATGGGGATTTATATGGTACCAATATCTAGGCAGTATCTTTCCTTCTGGAAGATCTCAATAGGAATACATTCAACTTCAGAGTTAGAAGCTGTGACAGTGTTTTTGCAATCTGTGCGGAATTTCTTCTTGGTCTATCATGAAGGTGGAAACATCTATATTTTTCATCTGTATTGCATATGATTTCATATATCCCCTTTATGGATATGTAGAACTATTTGGATTGTTTTTTTTTTCTTAGCCTGTAGATTTTAGCTTTTGTTTACCACGATTTCATGTTTTTTAATTTAGCTTCTTATTCCCTCTTAATTTTTGTAAATGTCCCACTTTTGGGGAATCTTTACTGTACATTGTTTTATTGATAAAGTTTTATTTTTTTCTGCAAGTATCTTGATGTTATTCTTATTGAACCAAATCTGATGTATAAAATATGTAGTATGTTGATGGCAGTCTGAAAATATTACCTCAAATTTAAAATTAATTTCTTATGTTTATTATGGATAAAATTCCCTCTTCCCATCAATTGTCCTTATTCCTTAGGAATTTTACATTTTTTATTTAAATGGATAAAATACAACATTGAAACACTTTAGTTGCTTCAGCAATAGAAGTTTTAAAATTTCATATGATTGCTCTAATACCCATTATTTATGCTTGTTGTAATTGGTTGAGTATTTTCAGATCTTATTTAGAAATGTTATAATCCGTAAGATTGTTTAGAACATATTCATCTATGGTATTCTCCTGCTAATTACATTGCACATTAATCTTATTTGTGATTACTAGACTTAGCCCAAAGTTAGTTTAGTTTTTCTACTTTTCTCTTTCCTGTTGGGCTTAAGTTGGAAAAAAGGGGGGAAAGACCTTTTTCACAAGATAAATCAAAACACAGTTAAAAATTAGCCATTAGTCAGTAAATTTTTTTTTCAGGAATGCCACCTCAGAACAATGTATGATTATTAAAAAGCCTTTTTGTTTATTGTTCTTTGAATCCCATGGTATCTTCATGGAACTTAATAAGATGGCTTTTATTCATTGGGAAAACCTGACTTGCCAGATGAGATGGTCCATTGGACTTGTTTTTGGTGATACAGGAAAAATTTATGGTGCTTAGCCCTGGAAAATAGTTTAGAAAAAGTGAGTAATGCTGTTCCTCTTTAGTATGTTCTTCTCTAAATAATTTTTCAAAACCCTCCTTATTTCCAAATGATGTCTTCTCAAATTCAAAGTCAAAATATTAAGATTATTTTCTTTCTATGTCTTCTTTTTAAAATATTGCTTGGCAGAAAAATTATAGAGACCATCTTCCTCATTTTACAGATGAGGAAATTGAAGCCCACAGAGATGGAATGATTTTCCTTCATATTATATGGAGGCAGAATTGGAACCCAGGTCTTCTCAAAGTCCAAATTCTTCTCTGACTCCAAATTTAATGCTCTTTCCACTATACCACACTGCATTGTCCTTTATACCTTTTGACTAATCTTGGATGTTTTATATTATTTTTACTAAAACACATTTTAACACTTAGAGGTTTCACTTGTCCTTCATAGTTTGTCAGGCCAGTGATTTTTTTTTTAATTTATTTTTTAAAATTCTTGGTGGCTCTCATGTGGGAAACTGGACTGAACTCTAGGCCAACTGTCAATATTTAGAAAATTAGCATTTTATACAATAGTTTTAATTACAGTAGGAAATTCTGAGCAAAAGGAACAGAAAACACAGTTTAGGTGTTACAGTGACAAATGGGACCCTTGACATGTTAGCCTCTGAAAATATTTAGGGGCCAAAGGAGGAATATGTTGGGAGTTGTTCAGAGGACAAGGAAGTAGTGAAGTTATGATTGTACTAAGTTGTTTTTTAACCACCTCCTTATTGAGTAAGGGGGAGAACCCAAACCTTGTTTAGGGGCGAGTGGTGGGAAAAAACGATTTTGGTGTCTTTTGGAATCAGAAGCAGTGGTTGGGAATTAGAGAAATGTACTCTTCATTGTCATTCAAGGAAAACTTCCTAACAAAGATATACAAAGATAAAATAGGCTTCTTCCTGAAGTAGTCCCAAAGTCTATAAGCACGGGCTGGAAGATAAATATATTGGGGCTGTTTAGAGGTATATCTAGATTGTAGTAGATGGCCCCTAAAGTATCGTTCAACTTTGAGATTTTGTGATTCTGTAAAGTTATCAAACTGAGGATGATTAACGAGACTATCAAATAGCTTAATTTCAAAGACATATGTTATCCTTTGTTTTTGAGGTATTTAAAAGGAATATTAAAGTTATACAAGTATTTCAAGAGGATAAATTTTTAGCTGTATTATGAAAAACTAAGTTTTATAAATTGCTGAGAGTTTAGTATGCTTCATTTAGATAATATTTTAAACTTCCTAGTAAATATTACTTTTATTTTTCTAGGCTCGAATAGCATTTTTACAAGGAGAAAGGAAAGGTCAAGAAAACTTGAAGAAAGACTTAGTAAGAAGAATAAAAATGTTAGAATATGCGTTAAAACAAGAAAGGTATGTATGTTTCATATTTTCATATAACTAAAATATGAATGATTTTGTTATTCTTTATTCCAGTAAGCAGTGTTTATAAAAGCACTTTGCAATACAGTTGTAAAAGGAGTATTTCTCTCTTATAAGTGAATGGGAGAAATAAATCATATAAATCATATTTAGATTGTCTAAATAGAAACAAAAATTAATTTGGGATCTTAGATTTGCATTTTTTTAAAAAAGAAAGACAGATATACTCACCCACACATCCAGTAGTATATAAGCATAGCCCATCCAGCATCATGAATTGGTTCTGAAAAATTGTGGTATTTGGCGAAGTGATATATGGGACAGTTAGTCCCAGGGGGAAGTTATTTGAAAATGGCAGTCATCTGAATAGCATTATAATATAGTTTTGTAGAAATGTTCTACAGTATACAGGTGCTTTAAAAATATCAGGCTTTTATTTGCTCCATTGTCCATAGGAGTTTTTACATAGTCGTCCCATGCACATTTGTTTTCATTGTCACTTGAATGGTAGTTAGAGGGATATCACTGAATCACAAAATTCCAGAGCTGGAAGAGGGCAGTGTTGCAGTAGCCATCTATTCCAGTCCTTATATGAAGATAGCTTCTGCAGTGTACTTCATGAGCGGGCATTTAGCCAAATGAGGGGAAACTTACTGCATCTTGAGGCAGCCCATCCTACTTTTGGATAGCTCTTAATGGTTAAGAAATTTTTTTTATGATAACAAGTGTAGATTTTTATCTTTGGTACCTCCACCCATTGTACACCTTTTGTTTTTAGTTCTGCCTTCTTGGGACAGCAGCAGAAGTCAAATCCTTTTTTCACATGGAAGCCTTTTAACAGCTGTCATCTCCCTTCTCTTCTTGACGCTAATATTCCAAATGTCTTCAACCAGTGTAGACCCTCCACCATTCTGGTTGCTCTCCTTGGCACTCTCCAATGTATCATTAGCTTTACTAAGCTGACGTTTGATGCTGTGCCTCTCTCAGTGCATACCAAGCTTACGTTTAATTCTTTTGGGTGCCATGCCACACTATTAGGTTTAAATTCTATCTCAGACACTTAGTAGCTTTTTAATCCTGGGCAAGTTTCTTCACATCTTGTTTTGTAAAATAAGAGGGCTGCATTCATTGACCTCTGAAATTCCTTCCTGCCCTGAATCTATGCTTCTGTGATATTTTTGCTTTAATTTTTGATTCAGTCCAGTGATCTAGGTTGTTAAGATCTCTTTGGATCTTGAATGTCTTTCTCTCCTAGTCCTTTCAACTGCAAATTTGATGAGGATTCTAAGTCACTGATAAAATTGTTAAACCAGGTACCACCCTGTGGAGCTTCCCGTTTGAAGACTTCTTAACTTGACATTGAACTTACAGTGGCAAATCTTTTTGCCCAGGCATTGATGAATCCTTTTAATTTCCCTGTTGTATAGCTGATATCTTTCCATCTTTTCCAGGGTAATAGTATGAAATATTTTATCAAACATTTGGCTGAAATGTAGGTAACTAACTATGTATATAGCATTTCTCTATGCTACCAATTTAATAATCTTGTCACAAGAAAGGAATAGTCTAGGACAGAAGATCTTAACCTTTTATAATGTGATGGAACTCTTTGAACTTCTTCTTAGAAAAATGTTTAAAATGCGTAAAATAAAATGCTTAGTGTCTCAAAACTATTGAAACTTAACTGAGATAAGGATGCAGTTCTTCCCCCATTAAAATTCACAGACACTCTGAAATTTGTCCAAGGTCTCCAGATTATAAACTTCTGTTGTAGCCTAATAATCTTTAAAAAAAAAATTTTTTCCCAATTACATGTGAAAACTATTTTTTAAAAAACAATTTTGAGTTCCAGATTCTCTTCTCTTTCCCTTCCTTGAGAAGACAAGCAGTTTTATGTAGATCATACATGTTTAGTCATACAAAATATTTCTGTTAGCCATGTTGTAAAAGAAAGCAGACTAAAAAAAAAAAAGAAAAGAAAAATAAAGGAAAGTGAAAAAAAATGTATGCTTCAATCCACTTTGAAACTCCATCAGTTCTCTCTGAATGTGGATGGCATTTTTCATCATGAGTCCTTCAGAATTATCTTGGATCATTGTGTTGATAAAAGTAGCCAAGTCTTTCACATTTGTTCATCTTTTCATCTTTGTTACCGTATATAAGGTTCTCCTGGTTCTGCTCACTTCACTTTGCATCGGTTCATATAAGTCTTTCCAGGTTTTTCTGAAACCAGGAACATGATAATCCTGATGAAATTGTGATCTTAACTTATTTTTTAGATAATCACTAACCATCAAAGTTCCTGGCATGTATACTAGGTGCTTAATAAATGTTTATTGACTGACATCCCTTTATTTTATTTTATTTTCTTGCTTTTTGGTGAGGCAGTCGAAGTTAAGTGACTTGCCCAGGGTCACACACCCAGTAAGTGTCAGATCCTTTTAATTTTTCAAGGAAATGAAGTAAAACTTACTGGCTTATAGTTTGTGTATTTCATTCTTCTCCCTTTTTGGGAGAAAATTGATAAAGTTCTGTGGACCCTTTGCTATTATTATTAACAGTATTTCAGATTATCACTGATTACCTGAGCGTGTAGTGCATCTAGGCCATCTGACTTGAGTATATCAAAGGCAGCTTTCTTAAAACATTTCCATCCTTATCTTGGATGTCAACTCCTTCCTACCCCTGTTTTTTGGGTGCTTTTTAGGCCAACAGTATTCTTGACTGGGAATACAGCTGCAAAATACGGAATGAGCAGCTGTCCTTTCTTCAATATAGTTAGAGGACGGTGTATTATAGCGGCCGGGTGTTTAAATCTTGTAGAAGTTGTAAAGGGGAGGGAAGAAGGAAATCAGCATTTTTATGGCATCTACTCTGTGCTGTGCCAGGCAGTTTGCTCACTGCTTTACAAATATTATCTCGTTTGATCCTCATGACAACTTTGCAGGGTGGGTGCTTTTACTCTCTCCATTTTATATCTGAGGAAAAGGAGGCAAACACAGTTATGTGACTAATCCAGGATCACACAGCTAATAAGTGTCTGAGGCTGGATTTGAGCTCAAGACTTCTCGCTCCAGGCCCACCACACTATGCACTGCAGCACTACTTAGCTGGTGGTTCAGTAGATAGAGTGAGTATAAAAAGATGAAAACTATCATAAGCATTTCAGGAGTTTAATTTAGGTTTTTGTCAGAAAAAAAGGCCAACAAATTAGATGCTCAACTTTATAGGGTTTAAGAAATCAGTCCTAACAAGATTACAGTTAAAATCTAGGACAATTAACTTGGAAGGGGAGATAAGATGGCATAATAGAAAGAATGCTAGACTTTTGAGTTAAAGGACCTACTTTCAAATCCCAGTTATCTGTATGACCTTGATGAAGACAATCACTTCAGTTTTCTCATCTGTAAAATGGGGATTATAATAGTTAAACTAATTTTACAAAGTCTTTCTTGGGAGAATACATTGTAAATCTTAAAGGGCTTCATGGTTCTGAATAATTGTTTTTTAAGCACCTCTTTATTTGAGGGCCTAAAATGTTTTGGTGAGTTTTTGTTTTCACTAGTTTATTCTTATTTTTCAGGGCAAAATACCACAAATTAAAATATGGCACAGAATTGAACCAAGGTGACTTGAAAATGCCAACCTTTGAATCAGGTAAATATATTTATACACACATATGTATGTATGTATGTATGTATGTATGTATGTATGTATGTATGTTTATGTGTGTGTTTATACACATACACACATGTATTCATACATATTAACACCCCCCACCCCTACTCCCTGGCTGCCTTTTATGATGGAAAAAAAAATTTGAATTTATAGCTCAGGTATTTTAGTGCCTGTATTTTGCTTTGATATGATTGGTTAAATGTAATGATTGAGGCTTCTTTTTTTTTTAAAAGAATGTATTGAAACTGAAAAATCATCAAGTGTCTAAAAGCACATAGATGGGTAAAGGTGTCTTATTACATTTTATTCCTCCTGTGAATAACCCTAATCCCAAACTGTGGAGCAACTTTACATTTTAATTAGAACTAAAAGAGAGTTCTGAGTACTTACTCTTTTACCACCCATGATTCTGTCCCATCCCTATACATATTTACAAGTTTACATTAAGAATATTTGATGTCTGGGTTGGGAATATGGCTGGATTTGGTACTTTAAAAGATCCGAAGAGATTGTAACATATCCAGTAGGCCAAAATTTCTCATTGCCTCTAAGTAACCCATTTACTAATTCAGCAATTCAGCTTAGGAGGAAGTGGTTTAATTTTGGCACCAAGTTTCTGGTGTGGTAGGAGAGAAAGCAAGATAGATAGAATCATATCTATATATTATAGAAAGAAGCAGGGTCATGTAACATAGAAAGCAGTAGACTTGAAGTTATTAGGTTCAAGTGTCAGCTGTTCTTATCTTAATAATATTGTATGAATCACCTTACCTCTCATGTTGCGTTAACGTGTTCTCCTTTCTGTCATTTTTCCTTTGGAAGATCATGCAATCTCATGGGTCAAATTATTGTATTGCAATATTTATGCCTTAATTCATATTCAGTGCATAGGCACTGAATATGATTTCTTTTTTGTTTATTTTATTTTAAACTTTGGATTTCATTTTGATTTTCTAACGTGATCAGAATTCTGTGTTATATAATTGAGATAACTGACTTTTGGTTGTGTCAGAACCTTGAGGATTCTTTTTTTCCCTCATTTTACAAATGAGGAACGTAGACTCAATTGAATGATCTTTATGTACATTGTCATTTTATCCTCATAAAAACCAAAAGAAATAGAGGCAAATGTTATCCTTACTTTACAGATAAAGAAACAGAGAAAGGTTAAGTGAGTTACACAGCATTACTAAGCTAAGTGAAATAACTGACACTTTCACTTGCTTTTTATACTATGTCATGGTATCATTTTCTTCTATAACATATAAGATATGGCTATGTTTATCTTGGTATTTTTCTTCCTTTGGTTGATTTTCCTTTTACTTCTGTAGTTCTTGGTTTTAGCTTATAGCCCAGAAGTGGAGATAATTGAAATATTTACTACTATCTGGCTCCACCTACTGGTAAAGATGTGAAGTTAAAGCTGAGTTTGGTGAAAAATATGTTTGGAAAAGGAGTTGGGGCAAGTACTTAAACCTTCAAATGTGATTTCTAGAAATACGGAAAATTTACATAATTCAGAAAGAATGAAGTAATGGTTGACAGGAGATATCTGAAGGGAGATATCTGAAATCAGGAAAAAATCTTGCAAAACAAATGTTTTAGTATTCCACAGGGTAAAAACTGTACTATCCTGTCTAAAAAATTTCAATACTAAGGTGCCTTTGTGTACTTAGATCAATTATAGACTTTGATAATTAAAACAAATGTAAAAGATCATCTAGTCCAACATCCTAGTTTTATGGAAGAGCAAACTGAGGCCCAGAAAATAAGACATATCTTTCCCATAGTTACACTGTATGATTAGAACTCATTTTCCAATTTCTGGTCCATTGGTCTTCTACATCTTAATCTAAATTTTCTTTCCTTGGCAGTCCATCTCCACTGTTTTAATGGAGATCATTGTAAACATGATTTATAGTTGGCTAGAGTTTGTGATAACCCTCCTTTTTTATGGTAACGCTTGCTTGTCTTTAGACCCAAAATTGAATTTCTGTTGTTTATAAAATCAGAAGAAAATGTGACTCAGTACCTGACATGTATGTTGATATTTTTATTTTTTGCTACCTAACAACTAAAAATCTTGTGATCATGAGAAGTTTCAATAGAAACACAAGATTCTCAACAAACCCAGGAAATTTTCAGACTGAGGAATAATTAGATAAGTCCCCCAGTAGTTATATATTATACTAGAAGGTAGAAACCATATACTTTTAGTGTTTATAGATATTTCTTGTGAGAATTTTTCTTGGCTTCCTAAAGTTCTGAAAATTGACCCATATCATTAGTTTCAATAAACTATTTGCATGTGCAGGCCACATCTTTATAGCACTAGTTAATAGCTAAACAAAGTTCCACTCTGCTACTCAAGAAGGTGTCGTCCTCCCATGAATGTATGTTAAAGTCATAGACTTGAAAGAATGCAACAGAGATAAGTTTGTTAACTCTTTGATTATAAACTATAAGCAAGGCGTAATATATGTTCTCCCTAGTTGTTTGCTAGTGTCATGGAAGATGTACAAATACCAAAAGGGTTCCCTGTTATGGTGAAGTTCTCCAGATGCTCTGATTGTGATTGATGACTTGTTGAATATGCCAAGCCCTAGAACATGGCAAAACATTTTAAATGAGATCTCTTTTGAGTTTAGTTTGGTTTAATTATCCATGTGGGGAAAACCAGTAGGATAAAGAATGCCTCTTGTTCATATTGTAATATTTAATTGGTTGGACAATCCATAGACTTTTTCTGTTGTTTTATTTTTTTATATTTATATATATATATTATATATATATATATATATATATATATATATATATATATATATATATATATATATATGTATATGAGAGAAAAATCGTAGGTCAAACGATTAACAAGTATTTATTAAGCACCTATGTGCCAGACAGTGGTAGTGTACAATAAACTGGGCCCAGAATTGAATAGGAGGAAGACTGGATTGCTTTTGGTTTATTGTGCATTACTTTTAGTAAAATACGTCTTTGTTAAAAAAAAAACACCTTTGTTTTTAGTACCAGTAGTCTATCAGTATGTCTGGGGATCATCAGATACCTAATATCTGAAAAATTATTTGTAGGTCATCCAAAGGGGAATGGAGAGACATATGGTTGGCATGAGTAGACTGCAGTGTATTATAAATAAAACTGTGTAGGAGAAGTGACAAATGATAAAATCAAAGAAATATATAATTAGGAATGGAGGTGACCCAGTCACCTCAAGAGAAAGGAATAACCATTGCACAGCCCATGTTCTGCTGGGCTCTGTGCAACGTCAAAGGACCAAAAGGAAGGCCTATAGCGTATTGGGTGCTTTTTCCTCCCTCCCCTCTTGGAGAAATTTCTTGGAGGATGTGAACCAGTCTTAGAGGATGGTTTGTTAGATACTCAGTTAGAGGGAACTCTAATTACCTAATGAGATCATGTGTCCGTCAAAGTATATAAGCTTCAAAAAAGCCTACTTGAGTCAAAGGAACTAAATTAATTTGTATTTTTGGAACTAGATTCTAATATTTTTGTAGACTCTTTTTCCCTTCTAAATATTTATTTTAATTTTACCTTTTTCCCCTAAGGTTTTGGTTATGTACTGCAAAAAGCAACTTTGCAAACATTTTTAGTAGTTTGAGTGACAGCTATTAGTAATAAACTTTTCCTTTTCAGAAGAAACCAAAGACACAGAGGTTCCCACAGTACCTCAGAACAGTCAGCTGACCTGGAAACAAGGCAGACAGCTATTAAGACAGTGAGTAAAGTAATATGCTTAAATGATATAAAGTTAAACTTTATTATATAAATTAGAATCCTGGTATAACAAATCTCATTAGATTTCCAATAAGATTTTATGATAATGAGCATATAATGAGTTTGTTTACTCATTCCCTCTATAGTAAGCTTGGTATAGGGAAGAGATTGTTGTTTGGTTGTTGGGGTATGGTGAAATGATCTCCTTCATTCCCTTCAGTTTGTAAATTTGTTGGTGTTTTAAAATTGAAGAATCATTTGCAGCAATTCATATATCCTTGTGAAGGATCCTTCCTTAAATCCAGCTCCTTAACCTGCAGTTGGTAGATTAGCAGGAAGGGAGCAAAGAAGTATTGAGAAGAAGGAGTTGTTGTCTAGGCAAGAAGGAAAGAGGAATAGTGGGACAAAACCAAAAAAATGGAACTCTTAAGCTTATTTGTTAGCTTGGAGCTGTCCTTTGTTACTTGAACTGCCAAATTTTGAATTGTCCTACCAGGTATTAACTCCTGATTTGACCCCCAGATAATCATTTTTTTTTCTCCTCAGCCGAAGACAAGGTTTATTAGAACATTTGCCGTATTAGGCAGACTCTTAAGGAGTCTAAACGTTAGTAAGATATTGGCTAGATTTTAAGAATCTAAACAGTGGCTAGATTATAAGAATCTCAGCAGTGGCTAGATTTTAAGAATCTAAGCATCTTAATGGAGACAAGATGGACCTTATATACAGAAAGACTGTGGGAGGGACCTAGTAGTGGCCAGTAAACTGGGGTGAACAGAACTCCTGGGACCTGTACCTCGTGGCCAAGGGAGAATGAAGCCTAGCTAGGATTAAGGGTGGGAAATTGGGGGGTAGGGAGACGCGGCGGGCATACATAGGGAGGTAAAACAAAGGAAGGCCAGGCTAGATTAACAGAATTGGGAGATTGGGTGTAGCCACAATGAAAGGCCAGTTGATGGGATTATAGCCTCAGGCGAATGCCAGAGATTTGGCCAAGTGGTAAAGTCCAGGGTTTTTCCTTTCTGAGGTCTAGATCCCAACCCCATCATCCCCTCAAACAAATGGGATCCAAATTCTTTTAGTAAGAGACGAAGGTCTCGGCTTCTGAAACTGCTTCCTGCTGGCGAGGGGTGTAGAGCTGTCCCTGCCTTAAGGGGGTCTCAAAAAGGAGGTTGACTGGAATCAAGCACAGGCTGCACCAGGGAACAATAGGGGGACATTGGCTGACACTCGCTGTTAGCAACTATAGGTGAATAACCTGTAATCTGGAAAACACAAATCTGACAGAAAAGACTGCAGGGCCCAGATATAAAGCAGGGACTAGATTTAGGGCCCAACTTTTAAAGGATAAAACATCCTTAGCTCTGTTTGGATTAAAATAATCCAGTTTTCCAACCATGAAGTATTAAATCCACCTCATAGCCAGATTTGGGAATAGCCAAGTGGGTGACATTCCCTTTCAAAGCAGTATAATGGGGAAACTGAGCCAGGAGAATCCCATCTTAGACTGAGGGTGAAATTGTCCTCTCAGCTTTTCTGGATGCTGACTTCCCACTATCACATTCTCTGAGTAGCTTGTGGCATTTTTCTCAAGATGGTGGATTATTGATGGATTATGATCCATGAGACAACTCAAAAATAAAATCCTGTGAGTTTTCACCTCAAACAACATAGTTTAGGAAAAATTCTCAGCAAGACAAAACCCAAACAAGTTTTTGGCAAGTTTACACATTAAAACAATAACCTACAATAACCAAATTGTCTTAGCTACAAAAGCTGTTGAGGATTTACATCTCAAACTTAAATTTGTCCTAATGTAAAAAGCCAATCATTAGAGATTTCTATGCACTTGCAAATTCTCAGCAAGCCATACATAACCCAAACAAGCGTTTGTCTCGTTTACACATTAAAACAGTAACCAAAAATAGCTAAATTATTTTAGTGGTAACCAAATTATGAAAAGTTGCTTGACACAACTGATACAGAAAGTTCACCAATTTGAAACTTGAAACAAACCCATTACCAATCAGGTGACTTCAGTTTTGTCAAATGCATTTCCAAGTTATTTAACACAGAGAGTCAACATCTCATCGTTAACACTTAAAACTACAAATTTAAAAGAGTGTGCTTATCCAAGTTTGGAGGCTAGTTTCATTACCTTGAGCAGATGTGCTGAACCTGGGTGATGCTTCTAGGCAAAGGTTGCCCTACAGCCCAAGGCCATTGCCAGGGGGACTCACGCCATAGTGCTTCTTCTCCACCCCCCACTGTGGGAGAAGGTGAAACTCTCTTCTCCTATGAGAGGGGTTAACAGATACCCTCTTGACTCAACGGAAGGGAGTGACCAGATTCTACAGGTGTTTCAAAACTCCTTAATGATCAATCACAAAACCCCCAGAGTATGCCAAGGTATTTTTAGCTGTTCTCACTTTCCCTGTAAACTCCATGAAGGAGGATTCAGAGGGAATGGGCGTAAGTAAGCCTCAGGGAACCAAAAAGCAACTGCAGTTTTCCCTAATTCCCTAGCACTGAGGGAATTAACAGAATTGAGCATATAGTTTCGGATGGGGCATCCATCCTTGTCCTCTATGCTGAGGAAGGTGTACCCAGGTCCATGGCCTTCAACCGACCCAGTGGACTGAGAGCCTGAGAGCATCAGGCCGAGTGCGAGAGTGCGAGACAGGCTTATAACTGTCTGCCAGAAAAGCACCTCCAAACCTTAGTGCTTGGAGAGCGACCCCAACTGCAGAGCAAGAAAGGAGGGTGGGGGAGGCTTACATACCTTCCCCTCTTGGCTGGAGAAGAGCTTGGGTTAGACAGTTTCCCAGTACGGGCCACCAAAATGATGAGGTTTAGGAGTTCAGGGGTCCTGGGACCCCAAAATCACAACACACAGGTCCTGCCTGAAAGAATTCGACCCAAGCCTTCTGTTAACCAAAGACAAGGTTTATTAGAACATTTGCCATATTAGGCAGACTCTGAAGGAGTCTAAACATTAGTAAGCTATTGGCTAGATTTTGAGAATCTAAACAGTGGCTATATTTTAAGAATCTAAGCCCAGATAATCATTCTTTAAAGAGCTTTATAAAACTCAATTTAAATATAATTTTTTTCAGAGTAATTTTTTTGCATAGAACAAAGTACATATCTAAGTAAATTATATAATAGGTTCTTTATTGGAATTTTCTTTATTGGAATGAATTAGCCTAAAAGCTGTTTCAGGTGCACTGAGATTCAATAAAATAAGCTTAGTTCAAATACCAATAGTTCTTGAAATGGTACAGGATGGCATAATCTGTTCTGCTTTTCTGGAGAACCAGAATCATCCTTTTATGTTATTTTATTTTATTTTATTTTATTTTATTTTATTTTATTTTATTTTATAACCAGCCTTTTATAGAATGTTGGTATAAAATCTTTTAACCTTACTTTAACTACTGTGAGCCTCAGTTTCCTTATCTGTAAAATGGACATAAATACCTGTAGTACTTGCCTAGTATAGTTATTTTGAGGATCAAATAGGATCATAAATGTAAAGAACTTTGCAAACCTTTAATTGATTTATGACTATCAGCTGTTACTGTTAAACCTAGCTTACTGCTTCTCTGGTTCCGACTGCCTGTGTAGTCTGTATGACTTGATGCTGGCCTCTGAGGTACAGTCTAATAATTAAGTTGAGGAGGAAGAGGCGTAGACTGAGGGAACAAAAAACAAATGTTCTGAGTGACCAGTTTAAGTTGACCAACTGAGAATGTAGAAGTCCAGCTGTCATGAATCAGGACGTCTTAGTCCAAGAAAGGCATAAATAGCTAAATATAAAGTTTTACCTTACGTTCTTTTTATCTTCCTTTTGGTAGTAGCCATTTGCAAAAAAGGACCAGTATAGAAGGTTCATTAATGAGTAAAACTATAAACTGTGGGCTCAGGGGAGAGTTTGAGAGACATTTTTTCATCAGTGTAATTCCCTACCATTGGGTTTATTTTATGATCTGCTGTTCAGTGTTGTTTCCTGGAACAGTTTGTATCTTAAAAGCAGGGACTAGGGGCAGCTAGGTGGCACAGTGGATAGAGCACCAGCCCTGGAGTCAGGAGTACCTGAGTTCAAATCCAGTCTCAGATACGTTAACACTTACTAGCTGTGTGTGACACTGGGCAAGTCACTTAACCCCACCAAAGCCTCACCCAAAAAAAAAAAAAGGGCAGAGACTACCTGTGCTTGAGAAGATAAATGTTTTGTGAGTTGTATCAACTGGTAAGCATTTCTTTATTTTGCTAAATGTTTCCTAGTTATAGATACATTTTTGACATTAATTTTTTAAAATTTAGAGTTCTGAAGTCTCTCTCTCCTGCCCCTCCCCCACCCCTACAGAAGACAAGCAATATACTCAGTATACATGCAAAGTCATGCAAAACGTTTTCCCTTATTATCCATGTTGCAAAAGAAAACACACCCAACAGAAACAAGAAAGATAAGGTTAAAAAACTGTAGACTTTAATCTGCACTCAGAATTCATCAGTTCTCAGGTGGACAGCATTTTTTGTCATGGATCCTTTGGAATTAATTTTCTTGAATCATTTTTTTGATCAGTGTCACTAAATCTTTCACAATTGACCATTGTTACAATAATGTTGTTGCTGTGTGCAATATCTCCCACTTCTTTTCACTTCATTTTGCATCAGTTCATATAGGTGTTGCCAAGTTTTTCTGAAACCAGCCCCATCCCCACTCACCGCGCTTATAAAATACCACAACTGATTCAGCCATTTACCAGTTGACAGAAATCCCTTCATTCAGTTATTTGTCCCCCGTAAAAAAAAGTAGCTATAAATATTTTTGTACATATAGGTTCATTCCCTTTCTCTTTCATCTCTTTGGGATACAGACCTAATAATGGTATTGCTGGATCAAAGGGTATGCACAGTTTTACAGCCCTTTGGGCATAGTTCCAAATTGTTCTCTGGAATGGTTGGAACAGTTCACAACTCCATTAACAGTGCTTTAGTGTCCCAATTTTTCCACATCCCCTCTAGCATTTGTTATTTTCTTTTTCTGTTATGTTAGCTAATCTGATAGATGTGAGATGGTATCTTGTTGTTTTAATTTTCATTTCTCCAGTTGATAGTGATTTAGAGCATTTTTTATGTGACTCTTGATAGCTTTGATTTCTTCTCAGTGAGTATTTATTAAGCACTGGGTCAGGCACTGGGGATATAAATATAGCAAATGAAACAATCTCTACTTTAGAAGAGCTCTTATTCTAATAGAGGAGACAACAAAGACGTGGTACAAGGCACATAATAAATGCGTCATCTACTTAATATACAGAATAAACATAAAGAGAATAAGTACAAATTCTTGACTACATGGTATTTGGGAGGAAGGGCATTATATGTGGAAAGTGGTGCGCATATCTTGCAGGAAGAGAGAAGGTGTGAGAAGGGAGTACCTTCCTGTTCTGGGACATATCCAGCCTTTAATGGGAGTGTGGTGTGTGGGGAACAGAATCCAGTTTTGATTGAATTGAGATGTGTTCGAGGATTAACATCCTTTGAGACTGGAAAGATAGGTTGTGAAAGGCATTAGAAACTTAACAATAAGTTTATATTTTATCCTATGTCCAGGTATTTTTTAGATGGCTGTGTTTTTATGTATACAGGCTTCTCATTCAATATAACTATTGATATTATGTGATCGTAGACATTCTCTTTTGTGGTTCTGAATTGATAAATTATCTCGATCTATATTTGGCATTGGAGTCTCTATACAAAAATTTATAAGCTTACTAAACAGAAAATGAGAAATAGAAACCTACACTTTGGTATATTTTGTTTTTGTTTAACATTCTGATTCTCTAAATATTTTGCCAACTTATTGTTTTGGACTTGGTGGGTGGTTTCTTTTGATTGGGTAATTTCTTGTCCTTGGACTTGTAAGAAGCTTTAGCCTTTCCCTTTCCATTCTCTCTTAGCATCAGCTCAGGTGGCTTAAAGCCTGCAATTTTGTGACATGACTTTTATACTGTTTTGGTTATAGCTTCATGTATTTCTTCTTTAAATAAATAAATAAATTTTTTCTTTCCTATTTGCAAGAAGTTCTGTGCTGCTTAATATTTTAGCCTGTGGGGTTGAAGGGAAGGAAGGAACTATGTTGATTTAAGTTTGACAGCCATAAAATTTTAAGGATGTTTTAAGGCACTAAAAAGAAACCAAATTTCAGTGAACAGAACAAGGAGTAATTAATTAGATCAACAGCAAATCACTTGGCTATGAGCTACCTCTAAAGGAAGGAGCTTTTTCACATTTCTTTGAACTAGAATTTTCTGTGATGAGATTTTATTTGTGCATTTTATGTTAGATATCACATTTTTTGAAAATCTTCCTTTTTTCCTACTTTATCACCATTTTAGATACTACCCAATACAGAATTTTTTTTCTATCACAAGGTAAAATATTCTAGTCGTGCCACGAATAAACTGTTTATTCCTGCCAATACACTCATCCTTCAAAACATTTCTGGCTTTTTATTTCTGGGCCTTTGAACAATTGGGGATTGATTCCCCCTAGCCTTCCATATGGAACTCTGTGTTATGTTGTGTATGTGTACAAGTATACATACACTATTGGGCTCTTGTTTATAACTTACCCTGGGAGAACATTGGATAATAAAAAATGCGAAGGAACAATTTTACTATTCACTTGGAAAACATTTACTGAAGAGCTGGAAGGTATATTAGGCACTGTGAAGACCTCAAGCCAATTAGTACTCTTTTAAATATTTCGTTATATGTTCTAATCTTGTCATTGGTTCACATTTTTCAGGATTGAATGTCTTTCCTCAACAGGTATCTTCAGGAAGTAGGTTACACAGATACAATATTAGATGTACGGTCTCAGAGGGTGAGATCATTACTTGGACTCTCTGGTTCGGAACCAAATGGCTCAGTAGAAACAAAGAATTTAGAACAGATTCTGAATGGAGGAGAATCTCCATCTAAGCAAAAAGGACAAGAAATCAAAAGGTATGATACATGTTTCTAAGATTTACATTCAGGAGTGTATGATAAATATAATTTTTATAAACAGTTATTAGCACTTTGTGTGCTAGGCAAGTCCTAAATTTCTTCAAGATAGTCTTCATTAGAAGTTAATATGCTAGTTTTAATTCTTACTCATTATTGTGCCATAATCAGAAGTAGCAATCTGTGGACAGGAAAACAGTTGGTTTGTGTTTTCTAAATTTGATCATTTATTAAGTAATTTAATAGGTACATGACATTGTGTCAAGGATATGGACAAAAATGTTGATACACTGCCCTTTTTTTTTCAGAGAACTTTAATATTAGTAGATTAATAGAGAGTGCTTAATTTAGTCAAAACCAATGAATTTATCTTTTTTTCTTTCTAGGAACACTGGTGATGTTCTTGAAACATTCAATTTCTTAGAAAATGCAGATGATAGTGATGAAGAAGAGGAGAGTGATATGATTGAAGATCTCACAGATGGAAAAGAGAAACATCGGATGAATAAACACAAAGTAGAGACTTAATTTTATATGCTCACGAACTAGGCTACATATATACTCATGCATTTCAAATATTTTTATAGAGCTTTTATTCATGTATTTAATCATCTAATTATATAAGAGGCTTTTAAATATCCAGCTTTAGGTCACTTTCCTTTTTGGTTTTGTCACCAAAATTGTCATTGTCTTCTCTTGGTCACCTTCATTTCAAGTTTATTTGCATGTAGTAGGAGCTGTACTTACCACTCAGCTGCTGTGCTACTTAGCTGGATTGTGTAGTAGGGGGTTTCTTTCTGTAGTAGAATATATTATGTCCTTTGTCAGGGATAGTTCTACTTCTCTTACGTTTACCTGCCACTAGAAAAGGAGTTTTGAATGGCATTTGCTTAGTTTAGCAAATTATCTGTAGATTTTTATTAGTGCTAGACTGTGTGAATGAGAATCCTGAGTCATATCCTGGCACTAATACTCTTCTTTTATATCTTGAGCAAATCTATTACCCCCTTCTCTGGGCTATAATTTACACATGAGTAAAAAAATAAAAACATTGGGATACTACGTATTTGAATTCCCTTCCAAATTCAGAAAGTTTTGAGGCCTATGTTAATGATCCCTTTAATTGGTCCAGAAAATTGAGAATTTTACCAAAGAGCTATCTCCAACTTTAGGAGTAAGATGAAATTATGGAGAAAAGGTAGCAGTGCGCATTCGTGGCATCTTACAAGGGCCACAGGTGAATTATGTTTGCATGTTGTAAGAAGGGGGAGGGTGGGGGTGAAAAAACCAGTGTGGTTGAGAGACTATACTCTCAAGAAGTATTTTAATATCTGTTGTATTTTTTTGAGTTACCTAGAGTAAAAAGGATTTTACTGCTCTAAGGAACCTGCGCTCTAAAATACAGTCTGGGGGGCACTAGGTGGCGCAGTGGATAGAACACCAGCCCTGGATTCAGGAGGACCTGAGTTCAGATGTGGCCTTAGACACACAACACTTACTAGCTGTGTGACCCTGGGCAAGTCACTGAACCTTATTGCTTAGCAAGCGTGGGCCATGGCGCCCCCCCCCCTACAGTATGGAGCTTATGCTCCACTTAGAAAATTTGAGTAGTATGTTACTAGTACTAAAAATTGTCATTCAGTCAATAAGCATTAACTTTCTGTGCGGTAGACTCTGTAACACAATATATTTCAGGCTAAGTGTTTGAAAATATTAAAATATACTATCTCTCTAAAAATTCATGAATTTTGTGGGTCTTGGTCCATTTGCAGATTGGTAATGAAGGCTTAGCAGCTGACCTTACTGATGACCCAGATACTGAGGAAGCCCTGAAAGAATTTGATTTTTTAGTTACTGCTGAAGATGGAGAAGGAGCTGGAGAAGCACGGAGTTCAGGGGATGGCACAGAATGGGGTAAGAAGATAAGATAAAAGCAAATAATATTTGAAGGAAGGGAGCAATCCAATAGATGTATATATTGGAAAAAAATTTTGTGAGATTGAGTGTATGCATCCGAATGTGTGGTTGGAGTTAAAATGGATAGCAAAAGATAGTACTGGAAAATTTCAAGGTAATATATCTTGATGTAACAACACTTAATGTATAGCTTTAAAAGATTTTGTTTTTTACTTGAAAGATTTGTTTTAGTATTGGAGGAATTATTGCTTTCCTCTCAGCAATATCTTTTATTCTATAACAATTGTCAATTTTAAACATTCTCATTTGGATCAATTTGGGAAGTAATTTATGTTCTTCAGATTCTTAACTCTTTTTATATTTCATATTGATATGGTGTAGTTTGTCCTTACAGATTCGAAAGCAGGTGAAATTACTAAATCTTAAGTTTCTGTTGGTCAAGAATTAATGATATTCTTTTATCAAGATATTTAACTGTTAATACCTTAGCCAAAAATGTTAACATGCTTCTGATGTCAGTTGTCAGGAGTTAGACTATCTAAGCATATGAAAATTACATGGTAAAATTATGATCTGACTACTTTGTAATTTTACTTGGGATATATGATAAACTCCCTTTAGGCACTAGATTTGGTGTCTCTTTTGTTGTTTATATTAAGTATTTGCTTATATAAAATTTTTTGGCTTGATAGAGAAGCAGCATGGTATAATGGAAAGGAGTACTATAAACCAGCATTTGAATCCAGCTCTCCTGACTCTGCAACACTTAATACCTGTGTGATTCTGAACAAGTCACTTAACCTCAATTTTACTCATTTTGAGATAATGCTTGTACTACCTATCTCACAGGGCTGTTGTGAGGAAAGCGTGTTGTAAACCATTAAGTACTATGTAAGTGTGAGCTGCTATCATTATCTTATTTTTATAGCAGAATAAGTTAGAATTTGGTTACAGAGTTTTAAAGGAAAACTTTATTGGTCAGTATTATAATGTGTAAGTCATTAAACATTGTCCATGAATGTTAACTGTTATTACAAGAGTGAGCAATTTTTTGTTTTTTGTTTTAAAGTTGCCTTTATGGTTGTTTGTAAACCATTTATATAAAGGGCTTCATTTCTCACAGAAAAATCAATATTATTTAGAGCAAATGGAATGAAACAAATGGTATAAATTAGCTATAAAGATAAACTTTCACACATAAGTGGACAGAACCTCCATGAGGTCTTTCAGTTTACCCCCACTCTTATTCTTTAATGTAGTTTTCCATATGGCTAGTTGATTCTTGAACTATCTACGCAGGTGGAGAGGAGCAGAGAGGCACAACTCAAAAGCAGGCATGAGAAAGTGATACCATGAATGCCCATACTCTTTCCAAGTAATAGATAGCATCATTATTTAAACTAGCCAAATACAATTTTAGTCAAAGTTGCATTTTTTGAACTCTTTCTACACAGATGACTTTTGGTCAGTGGTGTAGGATATAGTCTGTTATATTTGGGTGAGAGAAAAGGCAAATTGACCTTTCAGCAAAGGAGTTAATCAGTAGAGTGATTGTAATAGTCCGTAAGAACAGGAAAGCAATAACTATTTCTGTTTACTTCTCAATAATTGAGAATTTAATTTTGTTAATGGTTTAAAGCATAATTATCATCTCAATTTTTTTCCCTTTCAGGAAGCACTTTTAAAGTATCTTTAAAGCACTTTGAGTTCTTTGGAGAGGAAAAAATTTTGAGAATAAATTTTGTTCTCCTTAGTCCCTATACCAAACAAGGAAACATACTTTGTAAATACAGTTTGTTTATATTTTTTCCAAATTAATTACATATAAGAGAAAATGTCCAGAAATATTTTTAATAAATATTTATAAACTTGATTTGGCTCTATTAATTTGTTACTTTTTGCATTTAACAAGAAAATATTTATATAGCTGTTTATGTTGAATTGACTTAATAAAATGGTCTGTTTATATGTAAGTAGACAGTTTTAGTTTTTGATGGTGCTGGCTGGTAAAGCTACTGAGTTGTGTATAGCAGTAAATATTATCAGATATGTCCTAGTAATAATAGTAAGGATAATGACAATAGCTGGCAATTATATATTACTTAAAGGTTTACAAAGCGCTTTATATATATTTTCTTATTAATTATATTGTCCCATATAGAGACATCTACTTGTATTGTTAAGCATAATTTCATTTTATTTGCTTATTTATTTTTGCACTCTAGTAGTCCATTTGTAAAATTTGATGAAATTCAATTTGGAACCTTTTAAAACATGATTAGATGTTTTCTCTTATTTAGCTATTTTATTACATATTTTAATTTTATATTTTTTTCTTCTGTCAGCTGTGTAGCATAACTTAACTTTAAAATTTTTATACAGTTTTCTCCCATGTAAATATGTTAACCCTGCAAATGCCTGCTGTTGCATCCCTGATTTTTATTATTGCTTTATAGGGACTATAATTTTAAGTGCTTTATTTTTCCCCCTCCCCACCCTACCAAAACATCTTTTAAGCTGATTGATGAAACAACATTGTTCTAAAATCTGATTGATACCTGGATGTATATTATTTAAATTTCATAGAGGATAGTTTGAAATTTTTCATGCTTCAAGAAAAAAAAATGAAAGATTTAGGCCATGTCTAAAAAAGTCTGCCTTTTACTCTACTTTGGCAGTCAGAAATGCCATTATTAAAATTCCATGTGTTTAGTTGCGTTGAATTTTCATGGGTGTAACTTTTGTGTACATTCCATAATCGTGTTCGCCTTAAAAAAAAAAAGAAAAAGAAAAAAGTAAAATGGCCTGAAGTGGTACAACCTCATTTCTTGATTTTTTTTCTTCCCCCTAGATTTTTTAAAAAAGGATTAACAGTGTAGAAGATTATGATGCCTCTTCCTTTGTGCTCTTATCTATTTCTTATAAGCAATATCAATCAGCAGTTACTCACCAGGCAAGTTTCAGGATGTTGTCTGTGCACATATGCATTCACCAACATGTTCCTTATATTGCAATAAGTTTAACTTTGAATTTTTGAGAAAGTAGGTTATTTTGCAAATGATGTTTATTTTTCCCCTTCAGCTTATTCTTATATATTGCCTTTTGCTTTTTCACTCCCTTTTGCTGCTTTAGTTTGAGCTACTCACAGCTTTTTTCTTTCTGCAAAGAATCTATCCTAATTGGTCAAATGTCTCATTAATTTTTTCTACCTTATATAATTTCTGATAAATATTATGCCACTTCTGTTGAAACAACCGCCCTTTGGTTTCTATTGCTGATTTTTTTTTTAATGTGATTATCCAAACCTTTGTTTGGGCTTATCCTACTGTCACACTGCTCTTAAATGACTTTTTTAGGTAGGAATCTTAGCTTTGTTAAAGCTGATTGGATTCTTTGTAGTGTATTTATCAAGAAACTTCGTGTGAGATAACCTGTCAATTCAGTTTTTACTTTGGGTTAGTCACATTAATATACTTGATGCCTTTGGCAAATGTTATAAGGGAATTTCACTCTTTTTAGGATACATTCAAGGCAGCAGTGTAACCCATATAACATATAGTTACTCAGATACTGTGTCCACAAGAAGAAAAATGGCTTTCAAAATGGTCTGAGATTCAATTCAAGTTTATTTTTCAAATTCTTAGGTTTGTATTACCTACAAACCAGATACTCTAAGTAGTCTTTTAAAAATATCAGTTGAAAGGCTGCATCTCAAATAAGGAAACTGGGTGTTTTGTATATGGATCTTAATTGTCCAAAGTATTTTTTTGTCCTTTTTATCTAGAATAATTAAAATGCAACATCACTAAGCAAATTTAAATTTACAATTTTTTGATAACTTTGAAGGGAAACCTTCATAATACAGTTTAAAAAAATTTGTTGTTTATTTTTATTATTGCTTGAATTTTCAAAATTTAGTAAGTTCTTGTTCCCTAAAAGTTATCTACCTTTTTAGTCCTATAATGTATTTTGATATAATTTGGTTTTCTCTTTTTGCTACAGGCTATAATGATATAAACTCACAACTGTGATTCCATTGCAGGATATTTTGTCAAACCTTGTAATAACTGGGCTGTTTAAAATCAACCAGCAATCTTTCCCCCTCCCCCTGCCCTTCCAACATCACCAGTATTCTAGTTATGTTTAAACAGACTTACTCTTTTCCTTACCACTTCGTTCCCCCTAAAATGTTTCTTCCACATTTACTTAACAGTAACTTTTTTCCAGGCACAAGTTTTAGCTAATAAAAATATGGATTTGTGGATGGCCAATTAAAGGTGCTGAAATTTTCGTCTCTAATAAATGCACATCAGTGTTTATTTTCACATCTCCCTATATTTCACTGGTCTCACCCCCAAAAAAACTGTGATCTAAAAATATTCAACAGTAGAATCTTGAGAGTTTTTTTTGCTAACTTTAGTAGTAGACCTATGGAAGAAGGTAATGAGATGTTGAACTATTTTGGGTTTGTGTGAATGATTTTATGTTATTTAAGAGGCTTTACTTTGGAACTGTATGTTTATTATATTGGCCATGATAACTTCATTTGTAGAGCTGCCTCTGCATGCAGAATAAAAGGGAGAGAGGGTGCATGATTACTTTCATCAACAAAATGGCACTGACATATACTTAGCTTGCACTTTCATGGTTAGTACGCATGAAATTCATTTATTTGCTTATGATGCTGGCTGAATAATTTTTTTATTAACACTTTTCTAAAGATGCAGTAATCTAATTTGGGTAGCTTTATATTTTATTTCTAGTCTTGGTTCATTGGTGCTTCAACAGCAGCGGTATTCAGAAAATAACTATTCCCAAATTTTGATTCATAAAATTAAGTCAAATTTTAAATGTTAAAATATTTTAAAATTTGGAAAACTAACATACGGATTTCATGCTTGAATTGTGAATAACAAGGCAAAGACTGCACCTTTAAATATTTTGAGTATAATCTAATAGTACATTTTGATGATGATTACATAAACCTATATAACAGTTGATTGCCAACAGCTTGCATTGCCAACTGCTGATTTTTTTTCTTTTAATAATATGCTGCATGTAGACAAAGATGACCTGTCCCCAACTGCTGAGGTTTGGGATGTAGACCAGGGGCTAATAAGTAAACTGAAGGAACAGTACAAGAAGGAACGAAAGGGGAAGAAAGGGGTCAAGAGTAAGTGCAGATATTCTGACTATTATAATGTAACTTTTCATATTAATATTGAGGAAAACATTTTCAAGTTATATTTTTTTTGTTGTTTTTTGTTTTTTGTTTTTTGTTTTTTATGTGTGTGTGTGACATTTACTGTTTTTTCATAATGGGGCAACCAACTTTAAACTTTGTCTGTTGTATGACATCTCAAGTTCATATGAGCAAAATTTAATATATCGTTAGTGAAATGGAGAAACATTGAAAGCATATCCAATTGGACAGGGATAGAGGGCAGAAACAGTTATTTTCCAAATCTTAAACAATATATGAGATTGGTCATGAAATTAAAAAGTTAGCAGTCAGTAAGAACAGGAGAAAGGAAAACCTGTTAAATAACTCTTCTCACCTCTACTCTTTCCCTTCAACCTTAACTGTTAATATCCTTTGTTTCCTGTAGATTTTGGGATATAGAAATACCAGGAGCAAAATGATATTTCCTGCCATTGCTTCTGCGTGACTTTAAAAAAAGCTATCATAGGTAGTATCCCCAATATAAAACCTTAAGGGCTTGCTTACCAGTTATATACCTATGGGATTAATGTGAAGTCCTACTAAATGTGATCTGATGTTAGTCACTGATAAGTTCATCATTGGTGATGTTTATCATGAAAATTTTAACTATGTTTATAAAGTAAGGGGGAAATTGTCCTTAATCAGCTTTAAACTTAAATTTTTTTGCACTGTTTTTAGTGTCCTTTGACTCCTATTCTTAATGTGTTATTCCTGACCATTTCAAAAGGAAAAATAAAATTACGTGAGAAAAGTAAGGGAACACAGCTTTTCCAATCAACAGTTCTCAATAACAAATATTTGACTCAACAAATATTTAAATTAGATTAGGAAATGGTAGGTGTAATTTCAAGAATGAGAGAAATTTCACTTTGGAAATGGTTAATTTTTTTTTAGAGGGTAGGATAGGTACTAGAAGCTTAATATTATTGAAATTTGACTTTTTTGCATTTTCCTTGCTATAGACTTAAGTTGTTGCTATGTGCTAGCCTCAGTTATTGCATGTTGATTTAAGAAACTTAAAAATTAGAACTTCAACAATTCTGTAAGAAGTTTCAACCCATATAGCAAAATGCTTATTTTATTTTAAAACAGTGCTGGGCTGGTGCTGTATTCAGGCTCTAACATCACTTATTTATAATTTGTGCATGATGAGTGTTTAAGCGGTTTTGCATGATTAGTTATTTTAATGAAATTAGGATTAGTTTGGAGAGGCTAAGCTTTAAGAGAGTTATCGTCTTTGACTTTTGGCTTACATGTGGAAATTTTAAGCTGAAACATATCTGTTCTCAAAATGTTAAGTGATAATTTCATTTCTTTCTAATCCTATTTAACTTGATACATACCTGACTATATATACACCTATGTTAAAATATGGAAATTAAACATAAACAAAAGAATGTGGTTTTGACTTAATTAAAAGCTAGTTTACTAGAACAGTTTGTTACTGAGTCACGTATAAAATTTAAATTTATTTGATTTTTCTATTGTCTTCTTGACCCTTCTCCCAGTTTTCCTTTTTACCTTCTCTTTGCTTCTTCTTACCTAGCTTTGGACAAAAAAGTAGGAGTAAGTATTCTTACCCTGTTATGACAGCTTGATGATTTTTAGGCCAAGTTCTTTATCTTCTTGCAACGAGTCCTCTCTTTTAGACTCTTCAGAGCATATTGGTGTATAATTTAACAGGTACAGAGTAAGATAAAGTTATTGAACTAAATGGTTAACTTGATTACTTTTCCTATCTTTAAAAAGAAAATTTTAATAAACAGTGTCTTTTTTTTGGAGTCACTTGTTTTGAGTTCGCAAGATTTTGATATTCTTAAATTCTTATGAAGATACATTTTTATCATATTGGCAGTTGAACATACATATCTGTCAAGTTTATTTTTCCAAGTATAGCCTTGATCATATTCCTTGATCATAGGTTTTCAGTGGGGTTAAAATTAAGTGAATTCCCAGATAAACGAAACATCTTTCAGATAACTTTCTTAACATTCTGTGACCAAGTCACATGGTCCAAAGCCATGGTGTAGTCTCATCTCCTTTGTGGAATTTCTGTAATTGTGAATTAATTCTGCTTTTCAGGGTATCAGCTCATTTTTCAGAGTTAGTTACTCTATCCATGTGAATAAAACTCTTTTTTTGAGTGGATGTTTTGCAGTCTGATTAAAATGCTCAAATTTCACAGGCTCATCTGGAATTCTTCTGACATTGGTTTTCATATGTTTGAATATTAAAAGTAAATTTCATTAGTTAAAGTTACCTTTTCCAAAGTTTTCTATTCTATTCTTCATACTGTCTTGTTCATGAAAGGCAGTTTTTCTTCATTGCAGTGGAAAAGTGATCTCAGGTCCTTCAACTGAGTAATAAGGTGTGTCTTTTTGGGAGGACTTTGTTTCTTTTCTGACGCTTAATTAGGTTGCTTTGCATCAATTGTTTTGTTAGTTCTTAGTGGTATTTAATTTTCACCTTCATTTTCTTTGTAGCTTCAGTGGGACAGATCCTGTTTACTTGTGTGGGCTTGAATGATCCTTAAAACTCTTATCATTCTTTTAACAGCCAGCACTGAAGTGCTGCAGCTTGGGGCAGCTAGGTGGTGCAGTGGATAGAGCCCAGGCCCTGAAGTCAGGAGGACCTGAGTTCAAATCCAGACCCAGACCAAACACTTGACACTTAGTAATTGTGTGACCCTGGGCAAGTCACTTAACTCCAGTTGCCTATTTAAAAAAAAAAAGCTGCAGCTTGTGTTTCCTTAAGAAGCACAGGATTAAAAATACAAGAGAACAATTCAAACACATGTGCATAGCATTAAATCTAGCCCTTAATGGATGGAGACTGAGTTAAAGGTAGGGAAACCAGCTTCTTGTCAAGGTCAGACACAATATCAGAATTATTGCTTGTCTCGTTATTAGCATGCTGTGATAATTTATTCTAAGGCTTGTGTCACAATAGTTTACAATTTCCCTAAAATTCTATTTTAATTATATGTGAGTTGAATTGTTTTGAATATTAGGCTTATGTAGCATTTTGAAAAGTCATCACTAAGGAAATTTCTCTAGACTTTCATATGCATTCGACTGGATACACTTGAATATAATCACTTTGCCTTGGTCTGTAAGAATAACTATTAAAAGAAGAAATTCAAACACATCTGTATTCGTAGTGTTGTTTTTTGTTTTGTTTTTGTTAAAGATTCTGAACACCTTAGTGGGAAAGAAGAATTGGCAATTTATTATTTTTATATTTCTCTTGATGTCACATCATAATCAAGATCTTATTTACTTGATTATCTATATTAACACACAATATTGCCTAAGCCTGGATTGCTGGTGGAGAAATAACACTTGGGAAAAATTAAATTTTTTCCTTTATTTATGAGTGCTCTTAGCCACAGTCCTCTTCTCTAAAACTCAAAAATCACAGTAATTCATGAAGTCTTTCGTAATTATCCCCATGATGTATCTAGTATTCCATCTTTAAGAGCCTATATTTTTTTTGTTTGGATATGGCTTTGAAAATTTTCCAGAAAAATTAATAAAACTTCAATGTTTTGATTATTCTTTCTTGACAATGCCTCTTACTCCTTACCATGAAATATTTGTTGACTTCCAACTGTGTTAATGGCACTGTTTTCTCTAGGTTTTTATAAACTGATAAAATTGTGAAGGAAATTTGCATAATTGTTAGTATAAAACTGATGCTTTTTGTACCCTTTTCTTTATTCATTGTAAATATTCTTTCAGTGATTGTTAGTATAAAACTGATGCTTTTTGTACCCTTTTCTTTATTCATTGTAAATATTCTTTCAGTGAGGGAAGAATGCTCACCCCTATGAACCACTTGAGGTTTGACAATTTAGTAATGATTTAAATAATTTTGGTGGCAAGTCAAAAAGCCTAAGGCAGGGCTTCTTAAACTTTTTCTGCTTGCAACCCCGTCACCGCTTCTTAAACTGTGGAGTCGCTACTCACAGTTTACAAGTGCGGGCCTAAAGCCTGTATCTTAAGTAGTAAAAACATTTATAAAATTATAGGCTTTATAGTATGAATGGCAAAGTCCATTCTCCCTTCCAGCTCTCCCCCTGTTTTACAGATGTGGATACCATCTATCCCAAAGAAGTTCAGTGACTTTGTCAAGACAATGCAGGTAGAATGTGTTTGAGCCAGGATTTGAATCAAAGTTCTGAGACTACATAGCTCATTCTTGCAATTACATCATGCTACTCCATACTTTTCTCCCTCAATTTGTCTTCCTTCTCTTTTAACTTTGTCATCTTCTAACTTTAAAGTTATTCTTTTGCTAGAGTGAGATATATATTTTGCCAGTTCTCTTTCTGCATAGAGAAAAAAACAGTACCTGTGAAATATCCTGAAATTGTTTACTAGTGCTTTAAATATTCTGAAAAACTAGTTGATGAAGATAGAAAAGGAGCCTAGTAACTGTTTCATCATTCTGTGCCTTTTTAGCAAGTTTAATAAACAAAAATTTCTTTTAGTTTACTGTTCTGAACTAGCATAATAGTAATTCATCTGTTTTCTCCTCGTTGGGCTGTTAGGTTTTCATAGCTCTCAGTGTTGAACATATTTGTCTGCATTGCTTATGTTCTCGTTCTCTCTCTCTCTCTCTCTCTCTCTCTCTCTCTCTCTCTCTCTGCAATTGGGGTTAAGTGACTTGTCCAGGGTCACACAGCTAGTGTCAGGTGTTTGGTCTAAGGTCGGATTTGAATTCAGGTCCTATGGACAGCCGATGCTGTATCCACTGTGCCCGCTTGCTCTCGCGCTCGCTCTCTCTCTCTCTCTCTCTCTCTCTCTCTCTCTCTCTCTTACTAGCTGAGTGACCCTTGGCAAGTCACTGAACCTCTGTTTGCCTCAGTTTTTCTCATTTGTAGAATGAGGATAACAGCAGCTACCTCCCAGGGATATTGTGAAGATTAAATTATATAATATTTGAAAGTCCTTAGCACAATGCCTGGCTTGTAGTAGGTGCTTAACAAATGCTTATTACCTTCTCTTTTGCATAGCTCTTCCTCATTTAAATCCACTTCATTCTCAAGTCAAGACATCACCCTCATGATGTCATTGGTCCTCATCAAGAATGAAGGGTAAAGGGGCAGCTAGGTGGTGCATGGCCCTGGAGTCAAGAGGACCGAGTTCAAATCTGGCCTAAGACTCATAGTACTCATTAGCTGTGTAACTCTGGGCAAGTCACTTAACCCTAATTGCCGCACGAAAAAAAAAAGTGAAGGATGAACAACAACATAGGCATCATTTGTTAAAGATAACATGGTTGACCTTAAATCCATAGGGCCATTGAAGGTTTCAAGGTTCCTCAGAGGTTATCTAGTCCAATACTCTCATTTTAAAAATGAGGTAAAGGAGGCCTATAGAGGGTAAGTAAATTTGTTGAGAGTCGCACAGTAGCAATGCTGTAATTAAAACCTAGGTTTTCTATTGTACCATATGTTTTGGCATTCTGCGCTAGCTGATCAAAGAACCAAATCAAAGAGTGGTTGGTTTTTGAATTCTGGTTCTGTTTATACCTCTTTGCCTTTGTGTTTTGTTTTGGTTTGGTTTTGCTAGGTGGTGGGGTTAAGTGACGTGCCCAGGGTCACACAGCTAGTGTTAAGTGTCTGAGGCCAGATTTGAATTCAGGTTCTCCTGACTCCAGGGCTGGTGCTCTATCCACTGTGCCACCTAGTTGCCCATGCACCACCTAGCTGCCCCCTGTTTGACTTTGGACAAAGCAATTGAATGTCTCTGTTGACAGTTTATATTTGTATATTTTTCTCTCATAGGATTCTTTATTTTTAAGTGAAATGTGCTTATAAAGCAATTAGGGCATGCTTAGAAGGGAAAAGCTACCTTACTTAGTTCTTCCCTCCCCCTTTTTGAAAGATAAAATAATTTTTTCCCTCTCTTAGTGTGTAATCTTTTCTCAATTTGCTCAGCTTCCCATTCATTTCTTTGTATAAAGACAACATTTGTGAATTTTCATCTATTTTTACTCCACTATTTTGTTTTTTAGAGGTTTTGTCTTTGACTTTTTACATTTTTTTCCCCAATTATATGTAAAAACATTTTTTAACAGTTTTTCAAAATTTTGAGTTCCAAATTCTTCCCCTTCCTTCCCTTTTCCCTTGACAAGGCAAGCAACTTCATATAGATTTTACATGTTGCAGTCATGCAAAATGTTTTTAATGAAAACACAGACAACAACAGAAAAAGAAAAATAAAGAAAAATTAAAAGGTCAGTCCTTTCTCTGGAGGTGGATAGCATTTTTTCATCTTAAGTCCTTTGGAATTGTCTTAGAATTGTCTTAGATTGTTGGGGAGGAGAGAGTGAGACTGGTAACTTTGCATAGCCCTACCTCATTTAAATTCAGTTCACTTACAAGCCAACACATCACTTGCCCTATGTCATTGGGCCTCTTTGAGAACAAAGGGCAAGCAATAACAAACAGGGATCATTGTGCTGCTGAAAATAGCTAGGTCGTTCACAGGTGATCATTGTATAGATATTGCTGTTACTGTGTACAACGTTCTGGTTCTGCTCACTTCACTTTTTGTCAGTTCATACAAATTTTTCCAGATTTTTTCTGAAATCATACTGTTCATAATTTCTTGTAGCACTATAGTATTCTATCACAATTATGTACCACAATCTCTTTAGTCATTCTCCATTTGATGGAGTTTTTAGAGTTTTTTTTAAGATCTTTTGTGATTACTAGAGCTATGTAAAAGGAAACTTTTAAAAAATTCATTATATGAAGTCACCATCATATGATATTTACCCTGTATATTTTCCATCATCTTAATTTGTTGTGTGCTTTTAATTAAGGTGGCAGTTGTCACAAGGAACTATTTGTGTTAAAGTGGATTTTTAAAAAAAATCCCTACTACTTACGTCTGTCTCTTTCTGTCTCCTGTGTCTGTCTGTCTGTCTGTCTGTCTGTCTCTCTCTCTCTCTTTCCCCCCACACACACATAGTGTGTGTGTGTGTGTGTGTGTGTGTGTGTACACGCATACACATAAAGCCTGTATGTATGTATTTATGTATTTTTAATGCATCCTTCTCTCCATGCTGCAACAACTCTTTTTGATAATTAAGGGGGGAAATGTCAGCCATTCTATATACTCAGATATTCATGTGGGAAAGGTTTTCTGATCAGGGAGAAGCTTTATCTTATTTATTATAAGTTATTCTCTGGCATAAGATTTCGGAGTAGTAAGATCGATTCTTCCTTGGTATGTAGTTGATAAAACTGAGGTCCAGAGAGATAAGCTAAGTGATTTGCAAAGGTCACACAGATAGTATGTGCAAGAGCTTTCTTTTATCTCCAAGTCCTGTGCACTTTTTACTACACAAAAATGCCTCCATCAAATTTTATTTTTAAACATCTGTTTTTTTGCTATTTAGTTCTTTCAACCCAATTACCTTTTTTGATTTAAAAAAAGGAATTGTAATTTTGAGGTGGTGTGGAGTTTTTTCTTACTATAAAGTAAGGTTTTTAGGAGAAATGTGTATTTTATTAAGAATTCTCTTTAATAGTAGCTTATTTTTACTTAATGTTGATATATCCCTTGTGGGGTGCTAGCCAGACATGTGATTTCATCTTTAGAAAATATAGTGGTTTAATTATCCTCCCAATATTTTGACTTGTTCACTATACTACAAGGAGGAAATACATAGCAAATTAGAAATTTAAATCTTGGGAAAGAAATTACAGATTTACCTCTTTTATGTATACTTGCCCCAAAAGGCTAATCTTGTACCTAACTCCTGCTAATTCTGAGTTTGGCTGTCATATAAAAGGTTAAACAACAAGGAAAATAAATGCTCAAGGAGTAGAATCTTCGAAAATTGAACCAAGTTTCAGAAGCCCAGGGTAGAGCTTCTAGCCATGTCACTTGGGCTGATACTATGTAGAGATAGATAGAGATTCTTGTAAATAACCAGTATGTATATGGTTATGGATAAATGATTGTACTTAAAGAAAGTACTGCTCTTTGGTTTGCATTTTGTCTAGATATTTGCCTCTGTCTTGGCTGGTGCATTTTCTGAGTTATCTAGTTATTCAGTCTGGTCTGGAAGATTATGATTAAAATAATTAAATCAAAAAGATTCGTTTTTCTTTCTTTTCAGTCTGGGGAATAAAAGTGTGCTATTTATAGATCACAGTAAAATCTGGGAATTGGGAAATAGGTTGAAATCATGGTCAGAGGTGAATGAACAATTTTATTTTACATATATAATATAACACTATTTAGGTGTTTCCATTATCACTTAATCTCTAAGAAGGCACATGTGACAATCTGATTCTGATAGATTACAAAATATATAATGTAGAACTTTAATATCTTAGTATTGTAACTTAAATCTTAGCACACTTAAACTAGCTACTGGGGAAAAAGGGAGCTGCTGGAAAATAGAAAGGATTGAAGAGCTGTTCATACATACTGCCACTTAATATAAACTGATTCAGCAAAAATAGAATTTTATGTGAAATAATGTAGAAGGGGCAGTCAGTTGCTTGGCAGCAATATAATATATGTAAGATAAGTCCCTTTGCAATTTATAATTTAAGATTGATCTTTAAAGAAACTTTAGAAGCCTACTAAGACTGGGTATAGAAGGTGCAGATCTGAACATAGAGACTTGACATCACATTGTCAGAGGGGACTCCTTCAGTTTTTAACCATAGAAGGAAAGTAGAAAAGTAGTCAGTGATATCTTAAAAGAGACATAGAGGTGGGAAGAGGGACTTTCTCCCTAACATCTATAGATACTGCTAGAGATGACAACTCTTTTTTTATTTTTGAGATGATAACTCTTGGAATGAGCTTTCAGATTCCTACAATCTTTTCTCCTTCTCCTCCCAAAACAGAAATAAAAACAACCACCACCACCACCCCTCAAAAAAAAAAACCCCAGAACTATTGTCTTTCCATTGTGAGAAGGTACAATCTATATCCCTGGAGGAAGAGAATTGAAAAATATGGAGACACCAGTACAATGTGTGGAAAGGGGAAGAGTAATTGATTAGAGTTGGAACCTGTCTGTTCAGGGTTCATATCACCCTAATCTTGTCTTCAAAATATTGAAAGTAGAGTAGGCAAGCCAGGAATAGAGATTTTTTTAAATAGGAAGAGGTTTGGGTTTTTTCTTTTCCCTCTTGTGCTAGCTAGTTGGAACAATTAAATAAATCCATGCTTCCTTGTCATGAACTGGATTGTTAAACAGAATGGAGACTTCAGATGAACACAGGTGACCGGAATGAACTTTAGGGTGAGGTTTGATTATTATTTCTAAGAACCTGTTTTTGTGTTTTCTCAGCAGAGGGTTAAAATCACGGTTAACGGATGCAAAATCAGGAACTTACAGTTTTCCTTGGGCTTTCATTTTACTGTAATAGTTAACCTGGAAAAAATGTTAATTATACAAACACGCCTCCAAAATATAAATGTCCTTAAGTACAGACATTTCATTATATATTGATTCATCCTCGCCTTACCGTGAGACTACTGTGGTTAAAACAAAATCTATTATTGCATTTTTTTTGTAGTATAACTAGTATGGGGCAGTGGAAAAATGGTGCTTAGAACTGGGAGTTATCAGTCTTATATTTGAGATCCTGCCCTGACACTGATATTGGAAAAATTGCCCTTTTTAGGTTTGTTTCCTTGTTTCAGAAAATGAGGATAATATTTGTTTTGCCACAAATGACTCTTTGGAAAAGTGCTTGGGGGGGGTGTGTGTGTGACAAATACTTCTCTTTAGCCCTTTATGTGACAAACTGAGGCAAGTAGTAATTATACAGCTAATCTTTCAGCTGTAAGAGAAATAAGTGTTATTGTTAGGTTGTCTCCTTAATAGGTCAGTGTTTAAAGTAAGTTTATATAAGCAGTCTCAATTCTTGCCTTATGCTTCTCTTTCTCTTTTTCCTAGAGGTATCACTACCTTATTTTAATCATCCTATTTCCCATACAGTACTAGAGTGACTTCAGTTCTCTGCTTCTCTCTTGGGACCATTCTCATGGGCTGTTTGCCTAACCTTGTTAATTTCAACAAATTTTTTTTAAACAAAAGAAAGCTTTTTTATTCTCTGTGAAGTTCATTAGGAGCAGATTTAACTTATACTCCTAAAATGGGTCTAAGTTAATAAAGTAGTGTTTTCTGCCTTAGGACATATACATATACATGAAATAATTAAAGCAGGCAAATGTCTGTTTCTTATGGCACAAATCAATATATTACATGTTCAGTGTACGCTAATATGAAAAGGTATTATAGAGGACTTGAAACTTGAAGGGGACATGGAGAATGGCTAACAACTTATACAAACAGTATGGGAGAGAGAGTTTGATAATTTAGGAGACTTGAAGAGGGGGAGTTATCCTTCAGGAGTCATCCTTAGGTAAGGAAATAGAAATGAATATATTCTGTATGAGCAAAGAGTAAGAGGATTTTTGTTCTAGAGTAGTGGATATTAAGGTCAATTACATTTTGTAGAGCTAAGTCATCAAGTATATCGAGAGTTTAAATCAGAGGTTCTTAACCTTTATTGTGTCATGGACCCTTTTGGCTGGTAGCCTGGTCAAACATATAGATCTTATCAAAGAAGATCAATTATATTTAAAAGTTATTAAAACATTAAAAAAAATAGGTTCGTGGACTTCAGATTAAGAACCTGTGGTTTATTTAGCTTAAGAATTTTATACTTATTGGGCAATAGGCATCATGTTGGTTTTTGAGAAAGTGAGTGACAAGATGAGAAGTTGTCTTTGATGAAGCTTAATTTGACTGTGAGCTGTTTAGGATGCTTTGGAACTAGAGATTAGGGCAGGAAGATTAGGCAGCTGTTGTAGTAATTAATGTGTAACATGTTTGAGGGTTTTGACAATGAGGATGGAGACAGGAGGGAGATTTTTTGACAAAAGAGTTTCAAGGACATAGTGACTGATGATGTGTAAGGGCTGAGGAAGAGGAATAGAGATAACCCATTGCTTTCAAAGCCTGCTCACTGGAAAGTGGTTGGTACTATTAATAGAAATGAATAAATGTGTAGAAGATATTTGGTGGGATGGGAAGAGGAATTGAGTTTGGTCGAGTTAAATTTAAGGAGATTTGGGGATATTCAAATGAAAATGTTTTGTAGATAGATTTTATTTGATTGTACTCACTGAAATTTTAGTAAGAAGAAACTAGCAATTTAATTCAGTAAACATTTATTCAAGTACTTTGTATACACAGTTCACTGTGCTAGGCACTGGAATTACAAAAATGACACTATGAAAACTCTCATCCTTAAAAATCTTAAAATCTAGGTTTGTTGGTAGTGAAATAAAAGTACACATCTATAGTACAGGTATAAATAAGTGCATAGGACAACTTCAAATAAAATCCTCTGTTGGGGGAGAGATTAATGCTTGGGGACCACTTTCCAGCAAGACCAAAGGTCTTGAAAGCTTCCACCAAAAAATTATTATATTTAGTCAGCCTGGAAGTTTCAAGTAAGTTTGCTTAAAGCCATTAAGGTTTTTTTGATTATTCTTTCCTAAAAAGAAATGTTAAAACACAATTCCCTTTTCTGATATGTTTAAAAAAAAAAAACAAAACACCTCCCACTTCCCCCAACCAATCTTTGGTCAGGTCCATTTAGCTGAAAGTGAAGAGAAGAATGGCAAAAACGGTTTTAGGGGGTAGGCCTTGGAGAGTAGGGGAGGAAGTAGCTAAAATTATTCAGATAAAAGTTTTAGAGGTCTATTTAAAGATGTAGAGGTCTATTTAAAGATGTAGAATTGTGTGGTCTCATATATTGCTGTACAAAGGACTCGTGGATAAACTCTCTCACACACACACACACACACACACAGAGTGAAATCTTAGTGGGAAGGAATTAGAGTAATTTTAGGAATGATTTAATTTGTCTTAACTTTGTGGGATGGAGTACATCAGGGAAAGTTAATTGTTTGTTGCACCCACATTACAAATCATGCCTAATTTTTCTTTTTTTGGTTGCTCTTTTAAAATGTGAATTTTAAGTTGAAAAACCTATGTTTGACTGTGTACGCATTCAAGTTATATACATCATTTTACTTTATGGGAAGGTGTCATCTGTCTTCTGTGCCCATAGGCTTAATGGATTTTGGGGGGATTGATGGGTGATGGGAATTACACTCTACTGATAATTGTTTTAAATTTATGCTTAAATGGTATAGAAAATTTACAGTACTTGGTACTGGTATTTACAAATGGGGCTGTCTTATGGATTAGTTTGTTGTGTTTCATTGGTAAACTGGTGATAAAGATTTCTAGCAACTTACGCAGTAGCCATCAAATGAACCTCTGCTGCTGCCATTAATTTACAGGGGTCAACAGGACAAAACTTCACGACATGATAGCTGATCTGGGAGATGATGAGCTACCCCACATCCCTTCAGGAATCATTAATCAGTCTAGGTCACCCTCAACTAGAATGACTGATCACGAAGGTGCAAGAGCAGAGGAAGGTACAAAAAATTTAGCTGCCATGTTTGTTTATATTACAGAAGATTTTCATTCCAAAATGTAGCTCCTTTTTCCTCTCACTTGCTGCTGTTTGAATTGTTTCAGTATGATCTTCAGAGAGACTTTAAACAGACCCTTGATAATACAACTAAATATACCTTGTGGAATCTTAGTTTCTAATTTTTAATCAGCAAATTATTTCCCGTTTTTATGTTAAGGAAGCACTGCTTCCTATATGGTTTCTTTGTAGGTTCTTTTTCAGGTTGTCTTTCAGGAGCCGACTTTTAGTTTACTGTATGTAGTAGTAATTGGAAATTATAGTAATTCCTTTAAAAGATAAAGTATGTTAAAAATGATGTGCTTAGAGAAGAAAAGTTTGGTCTTTGGTGTTTTTGTACTGTCTTATGTATATAAATATGTGTGTGTGCATGTGTTTGTGTGTATGTGTACACACACGTAGTCTGTAATAACTTATCATTTTAGAATAAAGTATATAGTTTACAGTACTCTATTTTGACATTATACCTGATCTTTTTAGTGTTAGACCTTTGTCAGGTAAAGGTAACTTCTGTAGAATAAATGAAGTATGACTTTATCTGTCTTGTGATATTTAATATTAAAATTTAAACCAAAATTTAGTGAATTCTCTGTATGCTGACAATTGAGTTTTGTGGTGCCTTAGTTTAATAAAGCATTTCCAGTTAACCACAGTTTCCAAATTACATATTTTCCTTTTGTTCCCTTTTCTTATGGTACAGTATTTTGTTAAATCTATGAATGTTAGGTGACAGCTAGATGGCGTAGTAGATAGAGTACTGTCCCTGAAGTCAGGAGGACCTGAGTTCAAATCCAGCCTCAGACCAAACACTTGACACTTACTAGCTGTGTGATCCTGGGCAAGTCACTTAACCCCAATTGCCTAAAAAAAAAAAAAAACCCAAAAAACCAAATTTGACAATGTTAGGTAATGTATGTTTCTTTTTCTCTAACAACAGCACCAGCATAATAATTACATTTTTAAATGTAGGTAAGAAAGGGGAAGAAAATAATGACTGAATAGTAAAAAGATTAAAGTGCCAAAATAAAAGTAGCAGGAAGAAGAAAAGCTAGAAAGGAAACAACATATATTTACATTATTTTATATTGTTTTTATTTAGACATTTTGAATTTCAGATATTTAAATGCTACTTTATGAATAAAGAACCTAATACTTTTTATTCATAGAATAGGGGCAGCTAGATGGCGCAGTGGATAGAGCACCAGCCCTGGAGTCAGGATGACCTCAGTTCAAATGTGGCCTCAGACACTTCCTAGCTCTGTGACCGTGGGCAAGTCACTTAACCCTGTTTGCCTGTTTCCTCATCTGCAGAATGAGCTGGAGAAGGAAATAGTAAACTGCTCCAATATCTTTGCCAAGAAAACCCCAAGTGAGGTCATGAAGAGTCAGACACAACTGAAAAAAACTAAACAACAACAACAAAAATTAATAGAATTGAAAGACTTTCGGATAAATACACTCCATTGCTTAGGCTTAGTTCCCCCCACCACCCCCACAGAAGAACCTTGCTTATGAGAATTTTTTGCACAGTAAGGTTTACTTTAATGTGTTTTGATCTTAGATAGAATAGGCAAACTTTGTTCTACTAAGCCAGTGGCCTACAGGGAGGAAAATCAAGTGTATCCTACGTAATTAAAAAGCATCTAAACTTTCTGTTGAGAGAAATACAAAAATTTCTACACATGTCGTTTTTATTTAAGAGTAGACAACATGGTATTTTTTTAAACACATATAACAAATGATAAATATTTTCCCTAAAGGAAAGGGGAAAGTGGAAGGTTAGGTGCTAGAAAAAGAGAACAAAGGTACAGAGTCAAAAACTTCGTTTTTAAAGCCCAGAAAACAAAGACAAAGTATTTTGGCCTTTTTGGGTAGTGGGTTAGGGGTATGTGAGAAGTTTAATTCTTTTATATTTTAAAAGCATTTCCAGAAGTGTCTCATTTCCCCATGGAAATTTTCCTACTTTACAAAATGCATGACTGTCAGATATCATTTCTCATAGAAAAGGGTTTACTTGCATGGAAAAATACTGCCTAATTTGAGGTTTTTTAGATATTGCTGCCAAGACTTCAAATTACCTTTGTGTTTCTATATCTTACTCTCTTTGTGAAAGGTTTTTCCTTCTGATATAAGTATCTTCAGGAAGAAGATATAGATGCACAAATCCCATAGGGACCATGATATAAGGCATTCTCACCTACATTGTGGTCCCTCTTCATATTCTTTAATTATTGAAGTACAGGGGAAACTCTAGTGTACCTTAAAGGTAACAAGGGCTTTTTGAAATCAATTCTGCTACCTGATTTTAGATCACTTAATTTATGTTGTTATATTTAAACTGCTTTGCAGAGGAAAAAATGATGATTTATGAACTCTAGAGTAATTTTTATAGTAGTATGTATGTATATAGAAATTTTTAGTGGTGTATTATACATGCTTTATCAAATGTGTAGAACATTAATCTAAATCATTTCCTAAAGAGGAAGTATTTTTCTGAAGGAGTTAATTGTCACACGTTTTGAATATAATTCACCATAGAGGTAGCTCTTTGGAGAAAGCAGAATTTTACAAAGCAAAAATATAGCTAAAAAATTCTCACCAGTATATGTATGAATGAATGCTAAATGAGTAGGACTGGCTTGTAATATATAACCATACTTTTTATGCACTTGATTTTTAATCAAGGAAATATTGAATGGGTTTTTTATGCAAATGACCCAATATGATGTCAGTATTTTTATATGGACCAACAAATTATTCAACTCTTGGCCTTCTCTAACCTTCCCAAATGATCAGAACCACTTATTAATTAGAGCTGTGTGTTGTACCAGGAATATTGATTATGTAACTTTAAGACAGCCATAGTTTGTTTGTTCGTTTTAATCTCAAGGAGAGTTATGGAGTGGTATTTCAATTAAAATTATGAAGATGTATCCAGTTGTGTGTGTGGGGTGTGTGTGTGTGTGTGTGTGTGTGTGTATGTGCGTGTACTTGCATGCACATGCATGTAAGTGTGAGAAGCAAACTGGAAAAAATATTAGCCTTTATAGTTACTGGAATATATTGCACTAAAATGTCACCTACCTTTAACTTTACATGCAGGTTCTTAAAAAATAATCTAAATTGCTAATTTCATAGTTTTCCATCTTTATTTATTTATTTTGGCATTTTAAGTAATGATACCCCAGTATCATAATGGAAATGGAGAGGAGAGCTAAATTTGTTCAGATTTCTGCCATTTTAACCAGACTTAAATTGTTTTAAAACATTACTAAATATACCCATGCTCATTATTTAACTGTGTTCACTATATTAAATCTATTGGTGATTCAGAACTTAATTTTATCTGTAAATTTTTGTATCTAATGAGCATGGTATGAAAAAAATTTAGAAAACAGCATTGGTATTAAAATATGGAACTCATAGGTAGACATGAATTTGATTTCCTGCAATAAATTTGAAAGGTATTAAATTTCTCTTCTTTAAAAGCAATTTGGATTTACTCAATTTCATCTTTTTCAGTATAAACGGTTAGGAGCCATTGATGCCATTATTTGCTTTGTTTATACCATAACTTTTTCAAAATAAGACATGTTAGAATAATGATCATCTTTATAATGTGCATTTTGTATATAATTTCTTCCAATTACATCTGTGTCCTGATTTTCAAATGTGTCTAGGATTACTTAGTAAGAGTGCTGTTAAATTGATTCTTCTGGTTCTTTTTAGCATCATATTAAAATTTACTTTTAATGTGTAATTGTAAGTTTCTTTTAAGATCTTGCTTGTGCTGTAGTTTTCAGAGCAGAAAATTAACATTGTATCTAAGTTGCCTACCCACCCCAGTATTAACAAGTTAGCGGCAGTATAGTAAAATATAGAGGGAAAATAATTCTTTTAAATAATTTAATTGTACTGCAAATAGCAAATGGCAGATTTTAACCTAACTTAAGCATTATGTGTTAATTTTTATCCAAATGTTAACACAAGAATCATGATTATTAATACACTAAATAGTAATTTAAAAGCTAGTTAAATTTGATGTCTTATTTTAAAAATTGGATTTTAAACTTAATGTAGTAGTTAATTTTAGCTAATATATGATAGTTGTTTATCTTAAAACAATTTGGGAGCGGCAGCTAGATGGCGCAGTGGATAGAGCACTGGCCCTGAAGTCAGGAGGATCTGAGTTCAGATCCAGCCTCAGACACATAACACTTATTAGTTGTGTGACCCTGGGCAAGTCACTTAACCCCATTGCCTAGCCAAAAAAAAAAAAAAAAGAACAATTTGGGTAAAATGGAAAGAATGTAGGAGAATAGTAGTGATGCAACTTTCACACTAAAAGTAATCTTAGTAGGAATGGATAAGAAAAAGTGAAGCCAGGAGACATTAGGTGACATATATAAGAGCATACAGCTAGTTAACAATAGAACTAAGATTAAAACCCAGGTTTCCTAGCTTGTAGTCTAAAGCTTTCCTTACTTTTTATTGAATGCATGTTAATAATGCTTCTGAAAAGGGAGAGATCACATCTAAGGGTGATCATGAAATAGGTGGGATTCAGTGAACTCTGAAGAACAGGGCTATTCCTCTCTATAGCAAATTAATAAGGATCCTGAACCACATGAGTTTCATTGCAGCAAATGATTGTAAAATGTTTTAAAGCAATTTCAGTTTAACTGCTCTTTTGGATTTGTGTCAGGAACTATGTTTTTAATAACTTTAAAACTGAGTAAGCAAGGAATTATAAAGACTAATAACATTAAGTATATGCCCTTTAAAATTAATTATAGAAAACTTTTTATCATAAAGTGATTTATGGTCCCTAGACTCTAGGTAACAACCTGAAATTTAGCATGAAGGAGTATAATCAAGATTCTTCCTATTTTCATCTCAACACATAAACTCATTTATAATACTAATAATGCAAAGACCTGTATAGATGTGATATTTATGATGCTATAGAAAGACTTAAATAGAAGCCACTTTGGCTTTATAGGAGATGACAGTTTAGTTTAAAAAAACATATTTTTGTACATTTCATTACAATTGCTATATATTTTAGCCAGGCATTTTGTAGCTTATTAGCTTCCTTTGTGTTTCTATTACTTTATGTCTTAGTAAAGTACTTAGATTTCCCCAATATTGTGTTATTCTATATGACTTTTCAGCATTTAAGAAGCGGTTTTATTCCTTATAGCTGAACCAATGTTTCCATCTGGAGGAGGCAAGTCATTTATTATGGGTTCTGATGATGTTTTGTTAAGTGTTCTGGGCCTTGGAGACCTTGCAGACTTGACGGTAGCAAATGATGCAGACTATAGTTATGATGTAAGTGCGATTTTATTTTTGAACTTCTTAATGATTTAATAAAGAACTGTTCATTTTCAGAATGACCTCGATAAGGAAATTAATGTCAAGATACATTAAAAAGATTAGGTTAAAATGAAACTTAATTTGTTGTGATGATAACTTTTTTAGGTGTCATGATTTGAGTTTGAAGTTTAGAAAGAAGTATGATAAAATAGTTACATATTAGATACAATGAACTTTTGATTATGTTTACAAATGATAGCAAGTGGTAGTATAAACAATCCAAAGCATCAGGTAACTAAAAAAAAATCATGTTTTGAACAGATTTACCTTAGCAAATTTGCTAAAGCCACTGTTAAAATTGAGTTTACATTCCCTGAAAACAACAACCTAGAATCATGCTAAATGCTAGAGGGAAACTAGCCTTAGATTCAGTTTTATTATGACTAGTTCACCTGTAATTAAGTTTTATCTGTATTTGTTTGGATTTTTATTTCTGTCTAGATATTCGATAGTAATATAAATTTACATGAAATTAACTGGGTTGTGTTTTTTTCACATTTTTACCAACACTCCTCACTTCAATATTCAGGTTGGATAAGCTGGATGTTATTTTTGTCTTAAGAAATATTTCTTAAAAGCTTAAAGTGTAAGCCATTAAGTGTAAGCTATATATAAGCTATATAAATGATTTCAAATTCTTGGCAGGACGAGACCAACATGTAATAACTGCCAGCATTATTGGAGGGTGGGAAAAAGTATTTTATTCCTTTTTTAATAACACCACTTTCATTTCCGGAAAAAGTTATAATACACTATATTCGAAATGCCCTGGGAAAATGACAGATAAAGATTTTGTTATAACTTATAGAAGATAACTATTATTTTCAATTGACAATAGTAATTCCAAATTTAGTTTTCTGATTTAAAGAAATTTCCACTTGGCCTAACCACCTTTTAAAACTTAAATCAAGTTTTTCATATTAAGGGTTCTTAAATAGTCAATATTTGTATAAATCATATTTTTAAGTGATAGTTTGTACTCATGCCTCTTAAAATTGAGATTGCAATGCTGTTTTTTGATGTCTTACAAAATTTTTTAAAGGATTCAAGTTGCATCAAACTACCATTCTTCTTACTGATGCTAGTTCAATTTTATCGTTTTAGTTACCTGCCAATAAAGATGCCTTTCGAAAGACATGGAATCCCAAATATACACTACGTAGCCATTTTGATGGAGTGCGGGCCTTAGCTTTTCATCCTGTAGAGCCTGTACTGGTTACAGCCTCTGAAGATCATACTCTTAAACTTTGGAACTTGCAAAAAACAGTTCCTGCCAAAAAGCAAGTATTTAAATGTTAGCCTACTTTGTAATTTGATTAGTAATTGCTAGTTATTCCATCCCTTCTATGTTCCTAGTCCAATCTTATCCAGCTCGGTGATTATTACATCATTGTAAAATAACTTTCTTTTTTATTTCACTTTCAGGAGTGCCTCATTAGATGTAGAGCCTATCTACACATTTAGGGCCCACATGTAAGTCTTTCAGATTCAATGGATAAATACTCATAGATATTTCTAATTGTCAGTCACATTGCAGGGCTTCTCTATTATTCATCTTTGCATTTTGTATTTCCCTCATTGCTTAGTGTAGTTCTTGTATAGCGTGTAATTAAATGTTTGCTTAATTTGAATGAATTTCTCATTGTAGTAGTTTTCTGAGAAACTCCACTATATCAAGAGAGATTAGCCTAATATTTGATTTGATCTTTGTGCAGAATATTTTCTAGTGTACAATGTAATCCTGGAGGAATCTTTGATTCACCTGCACAGAAAGAAATCATGGTACACCCCCATTGAAAGCATTAAAAGTGAAAATCAGTTTGCACAAAATGTCTAGAAATTCATAGGCAATAAAAATACATGAAAGAAACTAGCAATAAAACCTTTGACCTTAACTGCATAAAATACTGCTAACAGGCAAGTTAGACTAGAGCTACTACTGCAGTGAACCACATTTAATGTTACAGATATTATTGTAGCATTGTAGAATGGGGACCATGATTGGAATATGGTAGAAAAGAATATTATGCCTTACTCAAAAGGAACAGAATAGGCAAAAAGAGAGGAGGAGCAGAGTTGCAAAGTAATTTTGTAGATTAAGAAAATATAGACATAGAGACAAATGAGGAAATGCAGGAATGACAAGGGAAGGAGGAATAGTAGAGAGCATTTGAATGAAGATCAGTGAAAGTAAGAATAGAAGTAAAATTGTTATGAGAACATACTACAGATGACATAGAAAGAAAAAGGGAATAGATGAATATGGTAAATTGATACCTTGCATGGGGACATAGTGCAGTGTAGTCATGGAAGATTTCCATTTTCTGGACTTTTCATGGTGTTCTATTTCTCTGTCAAAAGCAAAACAACTAATAATTTTTTTTGGCTTAGTTTAATGACAACTTCATCCTTCAAAAGTTGGAGGAAGCAACAAGGGCAATAGCTAAATTCTGTTTCTGATTATTTACAAGGAGAAACTGGTTGCTGAAGTAGAAATAGAAAGAAAGCAAAAACTCCATTTTAAGTTTTGTGATAGAAAGACATTAGAAGGCGCTGACTGACTGACTTATATCCTAGATTTTTAGAGAATATATATTAAAGGGTTCAGAGAGATAAGTATGGAATTTCATGAAACTTCTTTCTGTTGGGGAAGTAAGTCCAGGTGAAATAAAAAACTCAGTAAGAATGAAATTCTTAAGGCACAAAAACAATTCCCTTAAAGAAGAAGAGGACAATCCTTTAATGACCCTAATTAAAATACATAGGATGCTCAGACCAATTTAAATTTTATAAAGATAAATAATGCAAGGAAGAATACTGAAGGATCTTACCATAAAGGACTAGTGTTAGGACTGCTAAAACTCTTAGTCAAGACTGGCAAGACTTTTGGATGACTAAAAAAATGTGTTTAAAAAAACCCAGCAGTCGGGGTCAGGGGAAACAGAGGATAAAAGAATGAGATGGGGCCACTTATTGGGGTTATGTGGCTGATGACATGATGGGGAGAAGACAGAAGTATTCAGCTCTTTTTACATTTCATAATATATGAGAAGCAGTATGGTCTTATGGCCAAGACTTGAATTGCGGCCTTTCTGGCCCATGCTGGCTGTGTGACCCCAAGATACCTAACCCATAGTGCTCTAGGCAACTCTTAAGACAGTAAATCACAGGTAAGGTTCTGACATAGATTGGTAAAGGGAGTTTCCTTATCCAGAAGTTCTATACAAGTGAAATCAGAGGCCCAGTTCCTTCCCCTAAACATATTCCTAATAATTGGTTCAAAAAATGAACTCATAAGTTATTAGATGTGTCTAGATAACAGTTTATAAGAAAAAGATTGAGGGGAGTCCAAGCGGACAGTGAGTCAAAAATGTAATATAGTCAATCTTTAACTTTTGCAGTAGTAATGTTCCTAGAAAACAACACACAAGTGAAAACCGCAAATGTTGATATATTGAACCTGTGGGAAATAGAGCGTTAGATTCCTATAACCACCAAAAACTGTTACCTTTCACTACAGGGAGATCACTGAAAGTACACTTTTCTGCATACAATTATTTATAACCAATCATTAATTCTGATAATATGCACTTTTCCTAACATAGTAACCATGAAAATAACCCATAACATGCAATACACAAAACAAAATTGGTAACATGCAGAACATTTTTCCTTGCTACCTAAATTCTGTGCCTTTCGTTCTGACATCTCAAAAAACAAAACATTGATTTTAGATCATATTCATTATTCATAACACATGAAATCTGTAGTACCATAAATATTGTTCAGCAAATAAAATTTTAAAACTAAAACTTTAAAAAACTTTGAATCTTACCTTCCACTGTGTCAAATGGCAGCGTGAGGGTATTATACTGTATACTATACTGCTGTAAACCTCTCTACTTTGGTGGCCCTCTGAAATCCAAGGGAGAATTTCCTGGGACTTTAGTCACTGCTGTTGGAAGACTGCAAGACTGGCAAGGTCTCGACATCACCTGAACCTCTTCCCTTCACAGCTGGTGGATGGCATTATAGATCATGAAGGATGCACCAGCTTGAAATAGTATGTCAGCAGCATCTGCTTTGTGAACTATTTTAAGATCCTTAAGGATTTTGGCAAATGGGAGCATAGCAGAGGCTAGTTGGCACTTAGCCTCGAGGCTGCAATTGATGATGAGAATGGCAGCTTTGATGTCCCTAGCCAGCTAGTTGATTAGGAGGCTGCAGACAAATTTTAGCATGAAGTTTATTCTAACACCTTTATTTTCTCACTAAGCTACCTCACTGACTTTGCACACTTGGGCTTAGAGCCCAAAGAATTTGCTCTATGCTTGAGGGATATAATTGCAACACAAAGCTTGAGTTTTAAAGGCAAACAATGAAAATACGCAGTGAACTCATGGCGAGCTTACAGCAGTAGGGTAAATAAGACCAGTGATACACTTGGTAGGATACCAGCTGTTTCACAGATTTACTAGTGTCATGCCTCTCATTTTTTTTTCTTCTTATGCATACAGCTACAAATGTGTTTGGTTGCCAGTGCAAAAGTGAAAATGAGATTACTAATAAAATCTTGTGAATGCTTGAAGTCACGAAAGTTAAATGCGTGAATATTGGGGATTGACTGTGTGTGCAATAGCAAATATAATTTCAGGCTACGTTTAGAGGGCTATGTCAGTCCTGTTGTCATGATAGACCGTATTTAAATTATGTTCATTTCTGCGTACTGTATTTTAGGAAGAACATTGATTATCCAGAGCAGCAGTATTAGACTCAAATAGAAAGATTCCTGTAAGCCACATGTTGACTTAGCATACCACAAATTAATATTATCCATGCTGTAGTATATTTTTATTTATTTTGTTAGACATATCCCAATTACATTTTAATCTGGTTCTAGTTTGACCCTTGACTTAGAGCAGCACTTCTTAAGTTTAATAAATGCTGAAGGGGTCATGAGTGGAAAAAGTTTAAGAAGCCCTAATCTAGAGAATGTGTGGAGAAGTAGAACTAGAATGATGAAGGCCCTTGGAAATATGCCCAGTAAGGATTACTGTAAGGAAACAGGGAATATTTAACCTGGAAAGAAAAGCCATTTAGCAAACTGTCATGTGGGAAGGATTAACTGTGTTCTACTTGACCCCAGAAGTTGTAGTGATGGCTGGAAATTACAGAGAGGCAGATTGAATCTTGATATAAGAAAAAAAAAATTCTTGATAGAATTCTCCAAGAGACAAAGACCAATGTATGCATCCATTACTACTCATATTGAGGACATAGAACAAACTGAATCTGCTGAGAGTGTATAGAGGTAATAGTGGTGCCTTGACAAGTCAGAGAGTACCAGATCATACAGTGTCTTGATTATTAAAGTTTGAATGTTACTACATGCAAAATAGAAAGGCCTTGAAAGATTTTTGAATAGATAAATTAGCTCTAAGAAAATAGAATTATACCTAGAAGTCATCTTAGATCTTAGCTATGTTATCTTTAGCTGTGTTTATCTGTGATAAAACTGAACAGAGATAATAAATTACTTGCATATCAAATAACAGTTGAGATTTTTATCTAGGTCCTGTCAAGTACAAACCCATTTTGCTTCTTCTGTGATACACTGCCTAGGAAAAAAATATTTTGGTGATGGACAGATTGATGATAATGGGAAATAGAATTGAATTAGAACCTCTTAGGTCAGAATTTGAATGTTCTAGTAAATTCTTCTAGCCACCATAGAAGTTAGGTTTTCATTGACTTTTTTAATAAATGCACTAATAAGTAATCTTTTTCTTTTTTCTTTTTGTAGTGGACCTGTACTATCATTAGCTATTAGTTCTAACGGAGAACAGTGTTTTAGTGGTGGCATAGATGCAACTATTCAGTGGTGGAATATGCCTAGTCCTAATGTGGATCCATATGATACATATGGTAAGCAGTAGATACTATGATGTCAGCAGGGCCTACAGATATGGATGCGTGGTTGTCTGGCATATTTGGAAGCTCTCATCCTTGTTTGATTCTGCCTCACGCTTAACATGCTTTGGTTTTGAAGTAGAACTTATTTGGGGGCCTAGTTATTTAGCTGTGAATAACTTTCTACAAAGTCTAAAAAGATGTAGACATATAGTCTGCAAAAAAAATTCCTTTATTTCTAAGCTGGTTGTTAAGTTGGGAAGGAGAAACTTAATTTTTGAAAAACAAGGATGACTTCTCAGTTTTAAGAAGTGTTTTCAGAGAGTGCTGAAGTAAAGGCAATGTGGAAGAAAAAGTGAAAGGTAAAAGTGCTATTAGTTTAACAGCACAACTAGTTTGAGCTTTGCCAGGGAGCATTGGCCATTATGACCTGGTTTTGTAGAGTTATGTTTTTTCTACACTGTCGTAGCAGATCATGCTGGTGATATTGCACTTCTGACATAAATGTTAGCTATGTACTTTGGTGATTCATTTCCTTCCTACCACTAAAGTAAAATGCCCTAGTAACTTGGGAATATAAGCCCAGTTTTAAATGGAATAAGGGATTACTTAATGCAAGATTTCTGATGTATTATGAATGAGTTTGTGGTAGTAGTAAAGTGGCAGATCCTTTTTATTAATAAACTAAAAGATTTATATTGTGCTGTTATTTTAATAATTACATTTACTTTTTCTCCTTTATTCCCCTAACTCTTCTTCCCCAGAGCCAAACGTTCTAGCTGGCACATTAGTTGCTCATACAGATGCAGTCTGGGGTCTTGCCTATAGTGGCATAAAGAATCAGTTACTATCTTGTTCAGCAGATGGCACTGTTAGATTGTGGAATCCACCAGAAAAATTACCCTGCATTTGCACTTACAATGGAGATAAAGGTAAGTAAATTTTGCTTCTAATAAAAAAGGAGTTTAAGGTAGAGAGGAGTTAAGTAGTTTAATTCCTTTGCTTTTGACTCAGTAACTCAAGAGAGTTTCTGATGGATGTTCTTATTGCTACGAGAATATTAGAAAATTTATATTAATGTTTTGGCTTCTAGTCAGCTGTTTAAAGCAAAAGGATGTTTACCTTTGATCTTAAAGATTAATCTAGTGATTTAAAAGATCCTCTTTTCAAAATAAGTTCTAACTAGTTCATGTTAGGAGAAATTGATTTTAATTTTTCCAGCACTTTTTAACATTCATTTTTTATGCCTCAAGTTGAGAGAGGAAGTTTGGTTCGGTAGATAAAGTGCTAGCCTCAGAGCCTTCAATACCTGGGTTCAAGTCCTTCATATTGGCCGTGTGATCATAGGCAAGTCATTTAATCTTTTGATGCCCTAAGACTTAAGTAGCAGAGAAAGTGCTGACCTGCATTCATTAAAGGAGTTGTAACCAGTAACTAGTGGGTGCCCTCCTTCTTATCTCTCAGTTTATCATTTAGTTATTTTATTGGTACTATTTATTACCTTGAATCATTTTAAATGAAGCATATGTGTTTTTTCTTGCTAGTGCAGCTGTGCTTCATGTATGTCTTGGGTAATTTTTAAAATCTCTCCTATTCTTGCATCAGTTACCTGGGCGTGTTTTTTGTCCTGCATGATTCTGATAATTGCCCAATATCCTAAATTTAGTTTGTATTGCGTAGAATTTGTTTTCTTTCCAAAAGAATGAAGATTTCATAATGATTATTTGCTGTCATATAACACATTCTTGTCTCTCCTGACCTCTTTAGAGCATGGAATACCTACGTCTGTTGACTTCATAGGCTGTGATCCTGCTCATATGGTAACCTCTTTCAACACTGGCAGTACAGTCATTTATGATTTAGAAACATCACAGTCATTGTTGATGCTTTCATCACAGGTAGATTCTGGTAAGTTTGCTTGAATATCTTGGCTGTTCTTCCATCATTCTTTTCCTGATGTCTTCTCCTGCCCTTCATGTCAAATGGGGTGGGAAAGTGGTGTGAGGGTATGTCTTTAACTCTCCTTTTTAACAAAGAAAAACATTTAAGCAAAACCAACCCACACTGAATGAGTGTGTCTGAATTGTTCTACTGACTCTCCACTGAAAGGAGTTGGGGTAGGGAAGTGTTTTATCAACTCTTTTTGGAACCAAGATTGGTCCTTTTAATGTACTTTTCCATTTATAATATTGAAGTTATTGTATGTATTCTTTCCGTGGTTCTGTTTACTTCATTTTACTCATTCACTTTTCTTCTTATCAGTTTTGCCATACTTTTAAATTTATCATATTTGTTGTTTCTTATGTTGTTATAACATTTTATTCTGTGCACATAACAGTTTGTTCAGTTTCTTGTTACCACAGAAGTGTTTCTATGAATATTTTAGGACTTACGGAGCCTTTTATTCTGTCTTTGTTCTCTTGGTTCTGTATGCCTGGTAATGGGGCCCGTGGGTCAAAGGGTATGAATAGTTTAGTGACTTTTCTGTGGTACTTCTGGGTTGTTTGGACTAATTCTTAGGTTGATCAATATCAAATTCTTGTACTTGTCTGTTTTACAACCCTCCAACATCGACTCTCAGTTATCAGCTGCCATTCTGCTGATAGGTGTAAGCTTTGATCGCAGAATTGTTATGATTGTCATTTCTCTTATCTTTAGAGATTTGAAGCAATCTTTTCATATAGTTGTTTATATGTTATGATACTTTTAAAATTATTCATAGCCTTTGACCATTTATCTAATGAGGAATGGCCCTCACGCTCCTTTAAAAAAGACAAAATCTAATAGTGTTTAGAATAGATCTTCCAGAATTATTTCTATCTTGCTTCATCAACTTAGATTATTTCCTTAAGTTTTCATTATAAAATTGCTTAAATATAAGATGAGGAGGTTCAAGGATCAATAAGTTCTTATTAGCTTTTCTCTAACTTAATTCTGAACTCTTCATTCTATGCTCTTGAGTTATTGTCCTTTTTTTTTTCCACCTAGCAAGTATAGATTGTGCATTTTTACACATGGATATGTGATATAGTCCATTGTTGCAACTGTATTTATTTAAAGTCTTAGTAAAACCTGTCAGAGTTATGCCCCACTGACATAGTATTTAAGAACTAAAGGTTACCTCCATACTATAATGATACAATTGAGTAGAAGTTTTAAAACCAGCAATAACAAATTTTAAAAATCACGGATATGTAAATTCTCTTATCTGTCCACGGCCTTAGACTTATCTATAGCACACATAGAGCCACAGTGGTGGATCTCATTGATTAAGTGTCTTAGTGCATATAGAAATTAATTTGTTTTTGTTTTGGGAGTTAAAAGTATTTCATGTTTGAGGCTTAGAGGTTAAGTGACTTGCTAAAGATTGCACACAGCTAGTAAGTGGCGGTTTCTTCTTCTGTAAAATGGGAATAATATCTACACTTTATTTACCTCACATGGTTACTATGATGGTGAAATGAAGTGCTGTATATAAAGTGCTTTATAATTGTAAATTGTTTTATAAATGTAAGTTTTTTCTGCTCTTTCCTTTCCTTGAATTTAATCTAGAATTGATAAAAACAGGAATTTTTTTTCTTTCCACAAGGCTAATTTTTATTGTTTGGGTTTGTAAAAAGTCTGTAGCACTTCACTTTCTTCTCATAATGACCATATGTAGTTCTTATAAATTAAGTGAAAAATGTTTGTTTTTTTTTGAATCACTAGCAGTATTTGGTTTGTCTTATATCTTGTTGAGTTTTGTCACTGATGCTGTATACTGATCTTAAACATAGGAAAATCCACCAGAATACTAGATAATCTTAAATTTAATAACTTCCCATGTAGAATGAGTAGGGAAAGGGAGCCATAAACATCACCCCCAAATTTTGGTGCTTAGGTCTTAATATTAAGTAGAGACCTTAACTTACCACTGATTCCCAATTTAATAGTTCAAACCAGACTATGTCTCTTGTGATTAGTACAAGATGTAGTAGTAAAGAAAACTAAATGAGTCACTGGTTGTGCTTTTTCGTCTGCATCCAGGTTTACAATCAAATAATCATATTAACAGGGTAGTAAGCCATCCCACACTTCCTGTTACAATTACTGCTCATGAAGATAGACACATCAAGTTTTTTGACAATAAAACGGGTAAGTAAATTGGTGTTGTTATTTTCATCGTGGGGGAATTATTACTGTTTTAAACCTTATTTCTTTTGGAACTATTAATTTCAAAATTATCACATTAAGTAATGAATCTATGAATCTTTACTTTTTAAACTTTTTGTGATGTTACACTTTAATCTTGTGATTTAATCTCAAGAATATATTACCTTTGTATGGAGTTTTTTTTTGTTTATTTGTTTTTTGCTTCAAAATAGCTTATATCATCTTAACATTATCTTCATGCTAAAAATAGGAAATGCCTTCTGCTTTTCTCATGTCTCCTTAATCCTAAGCAATTACTTCTAAAATGTTCATTAGATTGTTTTTTACAGTGTCTTTTTTGGGGGGGTGGAGGATGAGGCGATGGGGGTTAAGTGACTTGCCAAAGGCCAGCAAGTGGTAAGTGTCTAAGCTGGATTTGAACTCAGGTCCTCCTGATCGCAAGGCCAGAGCTCTTTTCACTGCGCCACCTAGCTGCCCCTTTATAGTGTCTTAAATTGATTCCTGAGTCAATTCAGAATAGTTTCCTTAGGCCAAGGGTTCTTAACTCAGGATTCATAAACTTGTTTTTGTCGATACTTTTATTTCAGTAGTACTGGTTTCCTTGTAATCTTGGAGGTTTTGTTTAAATTTTATGCATTAAAAACGTTCTGAAAGTAGGTACATAGACTTTTTACCTGACTGCCAACCTAGGTCCGAGGCACAGTGCTCAAAGCAAGCCTTTGTTTACTTGTTCCTGCAATGTGAAATAATTGACATCTCAGTAGAATAATGAACTTTTGATGAATCTTGAATTTATAGAACAATTGCTTATTTTTCCAATCTACTTAGATGCTATAAAAGTGAATTCACTTCTGCGATTTGTGTAATTTTGTGTAGAATCTAGTGGTATAATTTTGCTGTCAGTGGTATATTTTCAGTGTCTACCACATGTTGCCAGTTCATTTTGCACCGTTGCTTATTTGAGGCTACTTACTAAGAACTTAGTTCCATGTCAGGATTCTGCTCTTATGTGAAACTGTTGCTATTAATATGTTAAAAAAAAAAGTGTTATTCTCTCACCAGCCTCCCCACCCCCAGAGTAAATGACTTGCAGAAACTTGACATTCTTTATTATGTTTCATATAGGTAAAATGATTCATTCTATGGTTGCTCATTTGGATGCTGTTACAAGTCTAGCAGTAGATCCTAATGGCATCTATTTGATGTCTGGAAGTAAGTTTTAATATAATTCATGTCTGAGTGTTGTATGGTAATTGTGGTACTGTTGCAAAACCTAATTAATTGTGACCTTCTTCCATAGGTCATGACTGTTCCATTAGATTGTGGAATTTAGACAGCAAGACGTGTGTGCAAGAAATAACAGCTCATAGGAAGAAATTGGATGAATCCATTTATGATGTAGCTTTCCATCCATCAAAAGCATATATTGCCAGTGCAGGAGCTGATGCCCTTGCCAAAGTATTTGTGTGATATAACAAATACCTGCAATATGATAGCAGATCTTCTTGGACAGAAAGAGGGAATGCATCACTGCCATCAATGAGGTTACTGATAAGACACTACGTATGATCTGCCTAGGCAAAGGCTATTTTGGGGCAGGTATAAATTGGTGAAAATCACCACATCTTGAATAATGTCAGGCTCATTCATTTAACTGTAATTACTGTATTTTGTGGGGGCAAAAAAGGAAACCAGTATTTGTAGCCTTTACTGGATATGAACTGAGCATATGTCTGTTCATTATGTGTTTAAGCCAATGTGGAGTCTGATCTTACAAAAAGACTTATTTTGGGCTCTGTGTGCTGCCTTAGGGTTAGGATGTGGTGCTCTTGTGGGGGGGAAGTGAGCTCCAAGAGTAGCTTTCTTTTCATCTCTTAGTGATCTTCTCTGTTTATCAGTTGAATGCCACAGATTCCCTTTTAAATTTATTTTGCTTTAAAGAAAAGGAAATTTAACTTAAAATATTTTAGCATTAGTTGCACAAAATGTTTGGATAAAATTCTAGTTTTTATAAGTCTTTTTATATATTTAGCCTGTCACAACAGTGCTCAAGATTGTATTGATGATGTTTTTTCTGCATTATAGAACCCTAAAACACAGAGATCTCACTGACCCGCTGCCGTGTAACCACTCTTCCCTTCTTTTGCCTAATACAGCTCAGCTAAGTCCTTCCATAAGGATGCTAATTCATCTTCATCACATAACTGTCTTCATAAAGGACTGTAAAGAAAGATGTGTTAAAATGAAACACTGGGGCTTACCACCCCCAATGAACTCTTTAAAATTAAAAAAAAAAACCACAAAAACAAAAAAACCTAATCTTGGCATCCTATCACTATGTGATATTTTGTACATCTTACTGTATTTACAAGTTTATTTATCAAGGATTACCCATCTTACTCTAATGGCCTATTGTTATTTATTTCACTTTTATGTTGGTCTTTATATACTTTATGTATGTGCTAAAGGGCCCTGTGTATCTATTATGGCATTCTTTGAACAGTCTAAAATAGACTAAAAATGGATAATTTCAGTTTAATTTACAAACCAAGTTATTTTTCTCCCCGTAACATATCTCAGTTTACCACAATTCCAGAAAAGCTATCTTGTTTAAAAAATATTTGGAGTGAAAATGTTATATTTGCATTACAAATAGGACACAAAAGTAGTTGAATCAGGATTCAGAAATCTGCTGTGTTTGGACTAGTTATCCCTGTTTTTATTTTTTCAGATGTGCTTAATTTTACAGTGTAACTAAAGATTTTGTTTGTGTAATGCATGATTAAAACAATAAAGTATTTTTTCTAGTCTTCCACAAAACTTTTCTGATCAGTTTGCGAGTTTTGATGAGTTTTGTAAGGTTTTTGTTTTACAAACTATGAATCAGCAAATTTTTAAGATTGTACCACATAGTAAAAGTACAGCTGTTGAAAAATAATGTATATAAAATGCATATAATAAATATTAAATGGTGTACCTGTATGTTACCGTTGGCTACATTATTTTGTGTTGAACAGCAATAAAGTGTAATACTTTATTCTTAGTTGTTGAACTAGAGAATTTTTTAGATCCTTTAATTTTTATGCTTCTTAAAACAGCACTTGCATTTTAAATATATACTAATTTATTAGTGCTTTGAAAACATTATTCATTAACAGTACAGTTGACACCAGTTTTCAGAATAATTTTCCAGAAGTTTCATCAGAGTTGGATTTTCTCTTGCTGATCCTGAAATTGAATTTTGGTGATTTGTATCTGCTTTGAAATTATATTATGTACATTGAACCACCATTATTTTCATTTGGATGGTCTTGAAAAGCAATTAAAAAACCTCATCTCTTCTTCTCTCCCCTTCTCCTTGACTCACAAAAGTCAATTCAAAATTGTTAATGGTTTTCTTCTCTTCTACCTCACCCCCTACTCCAATTCAGTTTGTCCTAATCTACAAAAAAAAAAAAGCAAAAACATTAAAGGTCAAATTGAATTTTTAGGCAGTCCCCAATCTGTGATTTTTGTGTATCAGTCATTTGGATCACCAAACTTATTTTTCCATAGAAACAGTGTTATAAATGTTATTTAATTCCTCAGCCTAACTCTTTTAAAAACTTAGAATGTAGCTAAACTAATAATAGTGCAATAAAATAGCATTCCTACCTGTAATGTTTCTCTGTGCAGATATATTCAGAATTACAACTTGGGGCATCAGAACCTAATACAGGCACCTCTCTGGCATGCATTCTATTGCTCCTTACCATAACTGGCTGGGACTTCTCCCCAGGGCTTTTTGGCCTTTAGGTTAGGGTATGGGCAGTCAAGGACTGCTGTTTGTGTCCCTGAAACATGTTGACATGGCAAAAAAAAGTGTTATTAAAAGTGACGTCAAATGTAGTGTCGTGATTCATCCAGCTCAGTGATGAAAATTAACTACTTTTTTTTTCCTTAAGAAAATAAACATAAGATACATGAAATAACACGTGGATCACATTTCATCCAGGATAATATAATCATGATTTTTAAAAATCACGTGTAGAAATGTGCATTGTAAAAAAAAACATTGCAGAGCAGTTTGGGAGTGTTGGTTATCCAGAGCAGTCTGGTGTGATGCCTTTTGACACCTCAGAATAATGGTTTTAAATGCATAACATGAAATAAATATAACAACAAAGAAAACCTGTTATGTTGAAATTCTGTAGTTGGGAAGACTGATCACATACAATTCATGCACCAGGTTCTATTAAGTATATCTAGTAGTGGTGAGCATAAATTACATTTCAAGGTACTTGTGACGATGGCAATGTGATAGGAAAATATCTACTTCCTTTTGGTGACAAAGACTATGCCCTGTTCATACTGCTTTAGTTTGTCAACATTCATTATTGAAAGAAATCTTAATTTCCAGTTAAAAGTTAGTGGAAGTAAAGGTGTATTTTTTCTCCCTATCCAATTTCACAAACCCTAAGAAATCTGTCTGTGGACCCCAGGTTAAGAACCCCTGATTTATAAGGCTGGCCTTGGAGTCAGTAATAGTTGGGGTCAAGTCTGATTACTGGTTACCGTGAGCCCACCTGCAAGTCATTTAACTTAGAACCTCAGGACAAGGCAACTTACTTAGATAATTTTCAAGTGAGTTGATCTGCAGTTGTATAATGGTCTACCTTGATGAAATCAACAGGTCAAAGACCAAAGAAAAGAAGTAGTTATGTTTTGTGTTCCAAGAAAAAAAGTTTAATATGATTAAAAAAATTTTCCCTCCCAGTAAGTGGAACGATCACATTGTCTAGATTAAGTTCCATACTGTTTGACCAAGTTTTTAAAAAGGTGTTAAGAGACTTTAAGTCTTCTTCTCCCCATTATCAAGAATACTTTAAATTATTTCTACAAGATTTGCTGGTTGGTGAGGTTTTTTGTTCTGTTTTGTTTGGTCATAAGTGGTTAGATACTGTTATATTGAAAGCCTTTCTATTTCACTTAAGCGTCCAGTTTTAGAGTGGTTTTGATAGTATTTACCATCAGCGTGTTGGGGAGCTGAAAGGTGAAGCTTGTTGCCTTAGAATTGTAGGGGTAGGGTGGGGAGATGGTTTTTAACTGGTTTGCTCCTGTTTAACCTTAATAAAAGAGGCAGTTTTATAAGTGTCAGTTTATGTGAAAATACTTGATATGCTAATTACAAAGTCTATTCTCACTATGAAGCAGGGCCTCTGGGGTCACCCATTCACAGTCTGTTGGCCTGTTCTTTGTTATTGTACGTGCTTAAAAATAATGAAGGCATTTTTCAGTAACATAGACTGGCCTTTCTCCCAGTTTATCCCAGTAAGTGACCAATTTTTTTCTCATCTTCCACATCTCTCTCTCCCCAATCACTGAAACAATCAAATCCTATAAATAAAGAGTGGAGTGTTAGGCAACTTGGGATAGTACAGATTTTGTTTTGGTTTTTTATTGCTTGAACATTCAAACAGTAATGTTTCATCCCTGTAGTTTCATTCTGTTACTTGCAATATGTATTTATTTTTCCTATGAGTTATCTTTAAGAAAAATGTTTACAATGTAAGATGAGTTTAAATCTTGCTTAACTTGTCATTTTTTTTGTACATTAGTGATTTCTTATAGTATTAGCCAATTGCATTTATGCATGTAAAAAAAATTAAGGATATAAATAGAAAAATACAAGGCACTCCCCCCACATTCAGTGTAATAAGTTGCTAGTTATAAGTTATTACAAAAATACACTACATAAAGCTTGATAAACAATTCTCTTCCATGCCGTAAGTCCTTTGTTTTACAGCCAATGGACACATACAGAAATGAATACAATACCAAGAGATACTTCTTGAATGCATAATGCTGAAACATCTACAAATGAGCAAAACATACTTGGATCAAAACACCATTTTAATCTTTTATGACTACTCATTTTGGCAAGCTCTGAGAAACTATAAGCCACTTCTATAATTAGATAGGTTCCAATGCGTCCTTTTTATTTCTCATATTTAACATAAATGTTAATTTTTTTTTTGGTTTCGTTTTGGAGGAGGTACCTCTGCTTGCAGACCAATCTGTAGTTACCTTTTATTTATGATAACTTCTGTTGAGCTTACAAAGATGTTAATTGACATCAAACAATAACCAATCTTCCCTAACCAAGATTATAAGAGTATTTTTTGAAATAAGAAATGTGCTTCCAAATACCATCTTGAATCTTATGCCTGTCAGAATGCATGAATGTAAAATATATAGTGTATGGGTTCGATTATATTGTTGGAGATTGCTTAAGAGGTACTAACATCATTAGAATGTTTTTATATTAGATCCAAGTACTTGAAAACATCACAGCATAAGCACTAGAGACCTTTATAGCATTTCCTTCTGCTGTGAAAATGTCACCTTTACTGTTGTGCTTCCAAGAAATCTCTACAAATGCCTCTAATTATATCAGTAGCTATCTGTTCTAATCCTGAGAACTCTCTTGTGAAGAAGGCATGAGTCTCCTTTGGTTCAGAGGCCATATCTTTCAGATCATCCAGAGGTGCCCAAGCCACACCAATTGAGTAGACAGTGATACCTATAAGGGAAGTATTTCAAAATTAATTTAAATGAAACTAGCTGATATATGCAATCAATTTACTATGTAAGTATAAAATTTGGTTTCACATTTTGCATTCATACACAGTTGCATAGGATAGATTAAGGGGCCAAATTCTGTGACCTCAAGCTTCCTGTCCCATGAACAGTAAAGTTAATTGGGGGTACTGAGATTAGGTAAGTATGAGGTTAGATTGCTGGATCACAGATCGAGCTTGGAATACCGGATACCTCTTCCCATAATTATGTTAATGAATATTTACAATGAACACTACTCAAAAAACAAAAGCATTTAAGACAACGTTTTGCTGGTGTGCAGACTTCTTTAAAAGCTCTGCTGTCATTAATGCCATTTCTTAATCTCCTCTGGATACTTCTATTATTTCTCTTATCCTCCCAGCCTGTGTGAAAGAAAAAAAAATACTCACCCTCTCTTAAACATGCATAAAAGTAAAATGGGAAACTTTCAGCAAGTAGGAAAAGAGGAATGAAATAGTACCCAACTAACCTCTTACCTACTGGTCAAAAAAATAATTTAAGAGTCTGTTAGTCTCTCAGAAAGCTTCCTTAGCCCCAAATAAGTTCTGTTAGAATTGTAATTTTTCTTGGGTCTGACTAGAAACACTCTCCACCTTTTGGATGTGAGGTGGTATTTCCTGTGCAGTAGTTGTATTTGTCTAGTTCTCAAACATGTAAAGAATCTTTCAGATTCTTAGCATGTTAGTGCCCTTCAACATGATGTTGATAAATCAGATTCCCCCAGAAGACTTATGTATGGGAAGTATCAGAATGGATCCTAGTCATTTACCTCTGTTGGCTTCAACTTCAGCAGATAGTCACTGTGGTCCTCCAAGATTAACAATTAGTGAGTAATTGCAGTAAGAGCAAGTCAGGTAATGTGACAAGTGCTACTTGAAACAATTTCTGATGGTATTGCAATTCCTTAACCCATTTTCTGATTTCTCTTGATGTTCACTCCATTTAGACCTACCTGTTAGACTAAAACATTGTTTAGACCCATTGCTAAAATAGTTGGTGATTCCTAGACCTAGACCCTGACCCAGTTTCAGGCATTTTTGAATCATACTTTTTCTTAGCATGCAGAGGAAACTCAAGACTATTCCAACAGAGCTTCAATGGAGATAAAATATAGGAAGATATCTGAGTATTCAGAAACATGGCAGGTAGATTACAATGAACATGTGCAAAGTAGTGTACTTATAAGGAAAAATAACATAAGATTTCTTAATAGTCCATGGCAGTTTGTATCCATCATTTATATTCTAAGAAGGGAGCTAAAAAGTCCCTGAAGAGTATTTCCTTATTATACCCACATGATGTACCACCAAAAAGATGGATATTTTGGAAGCAAAGCTGAAAACATTCTATCTTTGTATAAAAGTCATAATGCTCCTTAGTTTAAAATCCAAATATTTCTTTTTGCCTCAAGGAAGAAGTACACTAGAAAAAGTCTAGCTGGAAAAGGGCAAGTAGAATGATAAACAGAATGGAAGATGATCTATATTAAAAGAGCCTAAAAATTAGGCCTCTGGTCTTGAGAGATGAAGACTGAAGAAAACTAATGAACAAAGTAAATCCATACGTTCACTAAATCCAAGAATATGAGAATGAAAGGAGTCTCTCCACAGAAACTTTACTGCAGAGATAGAGGAGTTGGTAGAGTCTGAAGAAAAATTATTCAAACAAGATCTATATAAATCCATAGGTGGTTAATGCCAAGGAAGACAACTATGCTGTTCTGCTCTTTTGCATTGCTTTCAGAGACAGGATACTGGAGTGGTTGGACCATGAGTTTGACCCAGTATAGAAATCATAAGATCATAGATTTAGCACTGTAAGACACCTGAAGACATTTAGTTGAACTGCTCCTCCACCTTTTTTTTTTTTTTAACTGATGAGAAAACAGGCTTGAAGAGGGAAGTTAAGTGACTGGCCCAAAGTCACACAAGTAGTATGTGGCAGAGGCAGGATTTGAACTCAGGTCTTCCTAAGATCAGCACTCTATTCACTATATCAAGCTACTTAAGGGGAAAAAAAATCATTCTGATAACAATATTAAATTGTATTCTCCTTTGAATATTAAAATATAAGGAAATAATTTCTACACTAAAATGAATGATTACATAAAATAACTTTGCTAATTAAAATGGAATTCCAGTAACTGCTTCCAAATGAACATTTCCTCAGTTTTCTCCCAAATCTTACCCATATAGGGGCAAAAACATTACCTGCTTTGTGAGCAGCAGCTGCAGGGGCTTGGACATCATCATAGGATTGCCCATCAGTTACAATTACAAGGAAGTTTTTGTTGGGTCCATCCCTCATGGGGCCAAATACATTTCTCACAGTGAAAGAAATGGCATCGCCAGTGGCTGTCCCACCACTCATGTAGCGGATGTTCCGAATGACAGCCAGCACATTCTCCTTGGTGGTATAGTCAGTGAAACTGAACTCCGTGCGCTGTTCATAGGTGAACTGTACTGCAGCAATCTTGGCACCAATGTCGGAGATCTCAAAGGTCTTGGCTATATTGGAGACAAATTCAAGCATAAGGCGGAAGTTACTGTCTCCTACGCTACTGGAGCCATCAATCAGGAAAGCGATGTTAACGGAGTTGTAGCAGGTCTTGCTACACATCATCTGCTCATGGGTACAGAGCTTCTGGACCAGGGGCTTCACATACTTGGTGGTGCCAAACCAGCTTGGAATGTGGTAAGAGAAGAAACCATTATTCCGACAGACGGCCTGACAAGTAGAACAAGATACATGAGAGAAACCCTCAGGGAAACTCCAAAATTGCACTCTTTTTCTCACATAAAAGAAAAAAAAGATAATCCAATTATAGAAAAACACCATAAACTTGTGTTTCTTTTGTAAATGTTAGTTCAGTTGGATAAGAAGAAAACCCTGTTTCCCCAGAGCAGTGTTTGAAGTTCCAGCACAAAATCACTACTCTTAACCTACACTAACAGGACACCCCGTCCCCCTCTCCCAACCACCTTACCTTGTCAACAAAGCCAACATCCTGAACCATCCCCAGTTCTTCAGGTATGGGTTTGGCCACAGAGACAATGAATACGTTAACACCAAATTCTCTGGCCACAATACCAGCTTCCTCTATGTCATCAGAGGGCCAACCATCAATGAAGACTACCACCACCTTTGGAATGCCTTTTCTCACTCCACTGTCTGCTGAGAAAAATTTCTGGGCTGTGTGCTTTAAGGCTTTTCCTAGGATTGAAAGGGAAGAGCATACTGAAGCAGCCTTCACCACTGCAGGAACCGATTTTCCAATTACCTACAGGCACCCACTACCTGGCAATTTGAGGTTTTAAGTTGTGGAGACCTTCTCTCCCTCCTCTTCCTATGACACATAAAGACCTGACTGGTGGAAGAAATTTTTCCAAATTACTTCCAAAACACTGCCCCCCCCAAGTCAATTTAACTTTAAAAAATTAATTAAGTGCCTACTATGTGTTCTAGTCACATTCTAGACGAGAACAACAGCCCTTGCCTGGACGAAGCTCATGTATTCTGTGATTCTCTTTAGAATCTACATTATTCCCATACCACTTCTCATAAGCCTTACTTCTTTCACAGTAATTTTCACAGTAACTTAGGTTAGGAGTCATGAAGTAGGTGCTACCCCCATGGAAAATCTCTTGTCTGTCCCAATTAGCAAAATGACTAGTTCTCAATAGAACTGAAAGTGTAACAGCAGTTCAACACCTTGAACCCTGGCTCAAGTCTTTTGGGGCAAGTCCCAACCTATCTTAATTCTAGCGCTTTCCTCTTTTAATTAGTTGCTATTTATTCTGTATACATCTTGCTTCGTACATATTTGTTTTTATACGGTCTTCCCTATTAGAATGTAAACTCTCTAAGGGTACGGATCGTCTTTTGCTTCTTTTTGTATGCCCAGCACTTAACATGCGTGCCGGTAATAACTACTTAATAAATGTTTATTGATTTATTGATTGACTTGAACAGATGTAAATAATTACACACTTCTCTTTCAGATCTGAAGGAAAATAGATTACAGGAGGAATATTCAGTGATCATGGTTGTGTCATGCCGATATAATAAAAATTACAATGCCATCAATAATTTACAGAATTAGTGCTATATTGATTATTAAACTTGAATCCTTTGCTTTCCTCTGTACATTAGGGACACCTATATGTGACATGTAGCCTAGCTACTCAAATGACTATGGGCATTCTAAAGAAAAAGAAAGGCCTCAAATTTAGGGGGTTTTTTATCCAAAAATATTTTGTGACACTTCATCACAAATTGAGAGGTGATTTCCCATTTTTAGTCAACTATCCTTAGGTCCTACAACCCCTGATCTGCTTACCTGTATTGGAATTGCCCCCTCTGAAACCCACTTCCTTTATGGCAAACAAAACATCTTTGGCTGAGGTAAAGTTCTTCAGAAAAAATTCGATTTTGGGATGTTCACTAAGAGGAAAACAAGGCAAAAGTTATTCCCAACAGAATGAATAAAATTATATTCTGAATCTCTTTAAGAATTAATAGTATTTAGGGGGCAGCTAGGTGGTGCAGTGGATAGAGCACCAGCCCTGAAGTCAGGAGGACCTGAGTTCAAATCCAGCCTCAGACCAAACACTTGACACTTCCTAACTGTGTGACTCTGGGCACGTCACTTAACTCCAATTACCTAAAAAAATTTTTTTTTTAAATTAATAGCATTTATATATAGTGCCTTAAGGTTTGTAAAACTCCTTTACGTATGTTATTTCTTTTGATTCTTTCAACAACCCTGTGAGTTAGGTGCTATCATTATCTCCATTTTACAGATGAGGAAACGGGCAGAGACAGAATAAGTGACTTGCCTATAGTCACGTAACTAGTAAGTATCATGAAGAATTCAAACTCATCTTCCTGCCTCCAGGTCCAAAGCTTTATCCCCTGCACCACCTACCTACTCTAATGTAACTGTTTATATTAGGCAACATTTAGATTTCTCTCTTAATAACACAGCATCATGGATGTAAGATACAGAACCCTTGGTGCTTGTTAGTAACTAACGTTAGTTAGGAATGTTAGTAACTAAGCAGTTAAGGTTTCTGAGCCCAGGACTCCAGCCGGAGTAGGTAAATCAAGTGACAACCCAAAGTTGTTATTGTTGTTTTTTAAGGCAATTGGGGTTAAATGACTTGCCCAGGGTCACACGGCTAGGAAGTGTCAAGTGTTTGGTCTGAGGCTGGATTTGAACTCAGGTCCTCCTGACTTCAGGGCTGGTGCTCTATCCACTGCACCACCTAGCTGCCCCAACCCAAAGTTTTTAACAGGAAAAAGGTAGTTAAAACAAAACAAAACAAAAACCCTTGTTATACAGTTTCAGTAAATGGAAGGTTTTATTCTTATTTTTGAAAATCTAGACATCTTCCATTCTTAAATCTACATGTTATTCAGGTATTGATTTGGGATTCTGCATTACTAGCTGAGTGTTACAAGCATTTCCATGTACTTTTAGAAGTATTCTCTCAGGGATGGGTGTATTTAAGTTATTTGGTAGTGTCAAAACCATGCTAAAATACCAGTACTCAAGGATCTGTGATTTTGGGAGTGGGAACTTCCTCAGCCTAGATAAACTATCTATAACTTAGTAAATAAATCTTAGAAAGTTGCCTGAGGTTTAAAGAGATTTAAATGACATTCTCAGTCATACAGCTAGTTAAGTGCCAGAGACAAGTTTTGAATCCAGGTCTTCCTGACTTCAGATTCAACACAGTAGTCATTGCATTGGGCTGCCTCTGCAAATTTACTGTATTTGTATTGCTACTGTATTGTGTTGCTATTGTATTTTTCCACTCATTTTTTAGATATGTGGATAAATAGCTACTTCCTAATTGTAGAACTTAAAAAAAAGAGTCCTCAGCCTTGTAAATAGTGGCTTGCTAACAGTGAGTAATGATTTAGGGTGGGGCAAATAATAATATTGATAACCTACTGAACTTTTGTTTTTTAGCAGTTATCATACCTTGTATACTATAATGTGCCCAAAACATATTTGGTGAATGTTATACATTTGTTCTAATCCAGCAGCAGCTGGAGGGCTTTTCAGCTGGAATAATTACCTCCCTGAATGAGCTAGGTGGCTCATGAGTTTAAATCTGGCCTCTGACACGAGTTGGTGACCCTTGGGAAGTCACTTAACCCCGTTTGCCTCAGTTTCCTTATCTGTAAAATAAGCTGGAGAGGGAAGTGACAAACCTCACCCCAGTATCTTTGCCAAGAAAACCCCAAGTAGGGTCACAAAGAGTTGGGCATGACTAATCCACAGCAACAAACAAAAATTACCTCCCTGCTCCAGAGAAAACATGAAACAAAACAAGCTGAGAGAACTCAGCTCTCTACTCTCTGGACTGGTTCTTGTATCAGACTGAAAGATGATGTCCATTCCCAGCATGGACTGTGCACCATGGGGAGATTCAGACTGGAAGGCAGGATAGAAAAACTAGACATGCCTTTATAGTGTGATTTCACTGCTTTACTCGACAGTCTCTGAATTTCTAATTCTGGGGTGCCCATGTTAAAATCTTAAGTTTAAAAATATCTCCCAAAGCCAAATCTATCATTTTTCATTATCTGCCATTTTGAATTATCTTTGCCACTATTCTTCATTTGCACAAATAATTGAGTGACAACTATATTCAAAAGCTTTCCTGTTTTTTTAAAATTTAATAATTACATTTTTTTGTTGTGAACCTGACCATCATCAACATAACATTTCAATGTAGAAAGAACAAGAGGTTTACTTAAGAACCTGAATTTCTATGAAGTATAGTTTGTTTTCTATACACATTTAAGGCATTAATGATTGAAAAAGAAGTGCCACAAACATTTAGTTTCCTAGTCCTATTGCTGGAAAAATTTTAATCAGCTGACACTTAAGAGTTAATGCTATGAACTAGAGCTTAGACCTTTTTAAACTCAAAATTATAACCATTCTTACAGAAGCTGACAAATTCATGTATTCCCACCCCCAGACCATGGGCAACCGGGGCCAACATCAGTTTTCTCACTTTTAGATGGGCCTCATCCAAGTAATAGGTTGAGTGGTTGCCATAGTAACAGAGGTGTTTTACTACTTGAAATTCGTGATTAAATAGGTGTCAGGGACTCTAGGGAGGACAAGGAGGAAGATCTGTGCTCCTGGTTTATTAACTGGAAGGTTTTAATATAAAATCTAATTTGAAAAGAGTGAACACTAAATCGAAGACACAGATAATTACATCTTAGAGTGGAGGCTCTAACTAATTCACTGATGGAACAAATGAGGAGACATAGCAGTGAGGAGTCAAATCTAGAGGTCTAATCTCTAATCTCATAAATTTGCTATGCATTTCAAAGATTAGTCAAACCTATAAGGTTTATGAGTTCTGAGACTGGCCTAGCTCTCAGAAGTGTCTCTGCTTTGATGGCAAAGGCTAAAGTTGGTACTCAGAAGAGTCCACATCTATATAGTTTAAATTTATGCACTGGTATACAGAACTTCCTAAGCCTCCATTTTGATAGTCCTAGAAATTTAAAAACTTTGTATTTATTATTTTTATTTATCTTCATATTTACCCGTTGATCTGGAAAAGTACAGATTCCTTCTCTAGTACCTCATTGTATCATGGAAACCATGGTGAATTCTTCAAGGCTGTGGCAGTGGAGTGGATGGTACAGGGGAAAGAGTAATAGCTCTGGGGTCAGAGGATCAGGATTCACATCCTCCTTCTGTCACTTACTACCTGTGTGACCTTGGGCAAGTCACTTTAGTCTTTCTGGGCCTCAGTTTCCTCATCTGTAAAATAAAAGCTTTGGATTACTGTCGTTAAGCTGTTTTATTTATGTCCAACTCTTCCTGACCCCATTTGGGGTTTTCTTGGCAAAGATACTGGAGTGGTTTGCCATTTCCTTCTCCAGCTCATTTTATAGGTGAGGAAACTGAGGCAAACAGAGTTTAAGTGACTTGCACTGGTCTCCACAGCTAGTAAGTGGCTAAAGCCAGATTTGAACTCAGGAAGATAAGTCTTCATGACTCCAGGCCCAGGACTCTATCCAGTACATGAGCACTTAAGAGAAATGGTGATTACCATTTCATCAAGAACAAATCATACCTCGACTTCTCATTTATGACAGGGTTACTATCAATCACAGAAATTACCTAGATACAGTATAGCTAGATTTCACCAAAGCATTTCACAGAATCACAATGTCAAAGTTAGAAGGGATTCCAAAGCCACCTAATACAAACAATACCTAACCGATATACTCAAGTGGTCACTGGCCTTTGGATTAGAGATTCAGAGCCAGAAGACACCACAGATGCCATCCAGTCCAACCTCTTCCTTTTATAGATAAGGAAACCAAGGAATGAGGAGATCAAGTCATTTACCAGGTTCTCACAGGTTAGAAAACATTAGAGGTGCCATTGGAACACAGGTTCTATGACTCCATAGCTGGTGTTCTTTCCACTGTCTCATACTGCCTCTCTATTTACCTGAAGACCTCTACAAAGAAGGAATGAACCTACTGCCTCCCAGGGCAGACCTGTACCCTTTGGGATAGCATAATTTTTAAAAATAAAGTTTTTCCTTATCTCAGACCTAAATTTGCCTTTTTACAACTTCCATCCATTATTTCCAATTAGGACCAAGCAGAGAAAATATATTCTCTCTATCTCTTGAAAACCCTTCAGTTACTTAAAAATAATTATCATGTTCTCCTCCCTTCCAAGTATTGTCTTCTTCCTTGGTCCTCTCACTAATCTTCATGAACCCAAGACCCTTCAACATTTTGGTTGCATTTCTCTTATCCAGCTCATCAATGTTCATTCTAAGTTATGGAAACATGATACTGCAGATATCTTCTGACCAGTCAGAGTACACCTGTACCTTAGCTCTAGATGCCATGTCTCTCTGAATGCAGTCTTAGAGTTCATCAGCTTTCTTAGCTTTTCCTACTATTGATTTGCATTGAGTTGGCAGTACATTAAAATCCCTAAGTCAGAGGTTCTCAGCCTTTTTTGTGTGTCATGAACCTCTGACATTCTGGTGAAGCCTAGGGACCCTTTCTCAGAATAATGTTTTTAAATTTCCTAAATGAAATATGGAGGATTACAAAGGAAACCAATTACATTGAAATAGTTATCAAAATATTTTATTTTATTATTTTTTAAGACTGTTTCTCCCTATCCTACCCTGGCTGGAAGTACAAAGGCTTCTCATAGGCTAGATCTCACTGCTACTCATCATGGGAGCTTTGACAGGTTCTGTTTCTGACGTGGGTCAGGTCACCTCTCCTTAGGGGATTTGGTGGCCTCCTCTTGGAGCTCACCATATTGGTGCTAGATATAGTGTAGACACTCAATCAGCATAGCTTGCTGCAATTCAGAATTCCCAAGCTCAACTGATTCACCAGCCTCAGCCTTGCCAGTAGCAGGGCTTAAAAGTGTGCGCTGTCATGGCTACCTAGTTATCAAAATATATATTAAAAAAAAACCCCTAAGTTCACAGATCTCTACCCTACATCTTTTTCAGACAAACTTTTTATCTAGCCATATCTCTCCAATTTGACAAAGTCTCTCAAGTGTCCTTGTGGATAAGATGGAAGAGCATGGACTGGAAAACTAGTATGGTAAGATAGATTTGAATGTATTCAAATAACTAGATCTAAGCAGTAGGGATTAACAGATCACTGTTACCCTCAGAGGTCTCAGTGAAAATGACTGTGACCTTTATCTATGCAGTTCAACATATTTTAATCAATGACTTCAGTGAAGTCACAGATGACATGCTCATTGAATCTGCCAATTCTGTAAAGCCAGTTTGGATAGTTAACATATTAGATCACAGATATGAGACCCAAAAAAAGAGCCAGAATTATGGGCAGAATCCAATAAAATGAAATTCAGTAGGGGTAAGTGTAAGTAAAGTTCTATACTTTTAAAAAATCAACTTCACTAGAGGTTTTTCTTATTTAGGGGATAAATCATTTTTATAATTGGGCTTAATGATAATAGTTGAAAACCACATATACATTTAACTAAATGCTATTAATGTTAAATGCAGATTTATTTTTGCTAGAAATCAAATATCCTCATATCTGAGCCTAATCAAGATGGACTAGAATTGTTGCGGTATGAAAGAAAAATATCTAGGGCTCATAACAATAATAAGATGGTCAGGAATAAGAAATATCTGATAGTCTGGAAAGCAAACAAATGCCATGCATCACTGTGAAAACACTGGGGATTTTTAACACACACACACACACACACACACACACATCCTCAGTACTTGGCACAGCGCCTAGCACACAAGAGGTACTTAATAAATGCTTGTTGACCCACTGACTCTTGAAATTACCTTGAATTACTATGTACAATTTTGTATTTATCTATTTGCATTTACATAGTGTGTATTATTCTAATATATTTTAATATATATGTGTATATATCTATCTACATATAACAAAATAATACACACAAATTGTATTTCCCCCACAGAATGTAAACTCAGAGTTTTGTTTTTGTTTTTGTCATCGTATGTCTAATGCCTAGCACAGTGCCTTATATACAGGAGGAACTTCATGAATGTTTGTTGAATTTATTTGGCTCTCCTACTCTTAAGTCTCATAGAATGTGGGCGTCTGGATTGTTCATGATACACCTAGCATAGATGCAGTCCCTCCATCTATGGTTTCTGATTCCGAGAGGTCATTGGTTCTATCAGTCACATTTTGAAATAGAGGTACCTGGCTTGAACAAGTCCCACATGTGGTCCTTCTGTTCCAATCCCCAACATCAGAGCCACTTTTCCCACAAAGTTCTTCTGTAGGTTAAATCTGCGCTGTCCAATATTAAAGCTTCCATCAATCAGAAAAGCAATATCTGCCTTACAATCTGCAAAAAAGCAAAACAAGTCACTTCACTCAGCCATCCTAGAAAGACAAGGACTAAGTCTGGACGAAGTTAAAAGTCTTGGCTCATCTTACCTTTGTTTCCAGCCTTTTTGTCAGGTATCTTCTTCTGTCGTTTACCTGCAACACAGTAAGCACCCAACACCATTACCAAAGGGAGGAAAGGAAGTTCCAAAGCGGAAAACTGAAGCAAGGAGAGGAGTCGTTAGTAAGGACCATCATTCTTAAACAGACTGATCTATTTCTTTGGGTCACTTTCAGAGGCAGAAGCGGCAATATCTCCACCAAAGAAACTGGAAGCCAAGACCCTAAGAGCTTAGCTTGCTGTATCTCCAATCCAGAGACCAGTAGAGACTTCCAGAGGTCAGATGTTTAATTCCCTGCTAAGGCCAATGAGGAGGCTTTGAAGCTAAAGAGGTTGGAGACCTTGCCAGGAGGGGAAAAAAGCAAAAGAAAGGATCTCATTTGCAGGTTCAGTTTCTTCATCTGTAAAATGGAAAAGAAAATACTTACACTATCTATTTCACAGAGATGAGATAATATTTTAAAAGCATACTGTAGACTTTAAGGCATAACTTTATGTGAGTTTTTATTTTTTTTATCATTGTTATTTCTCCTCTCATACTCTTGCATTTCCTTTCTATGGCTTTAAATCTATGAAAGCCTTAGAAATCAATCAACCAACAAGCATTTATGATGCTCCTAATATGTACTAGGCCTTAGGCACAAAGAATTCATGAAACAATTCCTGGTCTGAAGGATTTTAAATTCTACTGGGAAATACAATATATAAACAAATAGTAAATACAAAGTAATTTCGTGAACACTAACATCTGAGAAGGTGGAAATCCACATGTTAATAATTTTAATTAACTAATCATTAATTAACTAATTAATTAACTAATCAATTATGATTAATTAGTATAACCAAAGGAGGGCATTCCTTGGCTTCTTTTTCTTCACCTAGGAGGAAAAGTCAGGGATGATTTGGTGAGTGAAAGGATTTCACCATCACAGATTTAGAGATAAAAGGGATCTTAGAAGCTATTGAATCCAACACTTTCATTTTACAGGAAGAAACTGAGGCCCAGAGAGGAACTGCCTTAGGACACACAGATAGTAAATGACAGAGGCAGGATTAGAACTCATGTCTTAAGACTGCAAGTATAGTACTTATTTGACTGTATCAGGAGTTCACAACACACTTTTTCTCCTTCCACTGGATAAGACCAAGGAGCAGTGATGAAGAGAATGGTAGAGAATGGTTATTACCACAGTTCAGGGTAGATAAAAGGAATCATGGGAAATATGGAAGAGAAAACTGTACATGCCTTCTCATACTTGTCCTTTTTTGCAAGAGCAAAATTCAGTATATTTATTTAGCTGCTCTTTAACATTGTCACAAAACAATTAAAAGTTTGACTTACCCCAATTATTAAAATACACTTATTTCTACTTTTCAAATTTTGGGCCAGGCAATTGAGAAGATAGATTCCACACTTCATACCTGCCGGTGGACTTGCTGTGGACACTGCCCGTCCTGTAGCTTCCAGAGCTCCACTTTTGCCTTCTGTTAATAAAACAAAAAGATGATTGATTTTTTTTTTCATCACCATCAGAGATTAAGGGATCTAATTCAGGAGTGAGACCAAGTAGCATGCAGGGCTGGTAAACCCTGAATGCTGACTGCCCATGGGAATAAACTGCGACCTTTCAACTATGAAGAGCCAAACCTGAGCCACATTGGACAATGAGAAAACAAATACCACTACTTTTCAAGTCTACTGTTACTTATCTAGATGGTCTATAGTCCTACTAATACTGGACCAGTCCTCTAACATTAGATGGAAAAAGTAGAAAGATGCAGAAGTTAAAAAACTCTTTTCTCCTTTCACACACATTCTACCAGATTGAGCACCAGAGCCCAAAGATCACAGATGATACAATAACTGACATGAACTGATGGCTTCAGTCTTTGGGACAAACAACGTAACTAAAGATGCTGACTTAAGAAAGGTAGACAATATTGCTGCCTAGGGATGCTTTTTTTTTTTCCCCCAAAGAAAAGGAAGCTAGTTGCACCTACTGGACACTGTGAAAGATGAGGACCATCGGGTCAGGGTTTGAGACTGGATGCCATTGGAAGCTACTGAAGAATAGTTTTCCCGGCCAGGCAGACCATAGACCCGAACGGCCCCTCCTGAGCTGGTGATTACCCCTCTGAAACATAATAATAATGGGTTGAGCAGCAATTAAAACTCACATCTGAGATTACAGGATTAATGCTGGAAGGAACCCCAGAGACGTACTCCAACCTTCTCATTTTATAGATGAGGAAACGGAGTCTCTGAGAAGTGAAATGACTTGCCCACACAGATAAGAAGTAGAAGAGCCAGGATTTGAACCCAGGTCCTCATACTACAAATCCAGTACCAGATGATACTTCTCAAAAGCTTTGTAGTAAGTGTAGGGACTGGAGTGAGTTGTCTGGGCTGCAGTGCCCTACTGCATCTAAGTAAAAAGGCAAGATGATGAAATGAAAAGAGAATTTGATTTAAGAGTCAGAAGCCTGGGCTTTAGTACTGAGCCTAAAACTTACAAGTCATATGGCCATGGGCAAATTACTCAACCTCTCCAGTCCAGAGGTTTTTCATGAATGAAACAGAGATAATAATACCTGTACTGCCTACTTTTTGAGGGAATACAGTATAAATAAGAGGTCTTATTATCTGCAATTCTGATACACACCATGGCATGCAGAATAGTGTTATTCAGGAAGAACTCAGTTTAAGACCTGCCTCTGACACTTTCTAGTTGTGTGGCCATGGGGAAGTCACTTAACTTTTGTAGGCCTCAATTTCCTCATCCATAACATTGGGATAATAAGGCAGGCAGGATCTATCCTATAAGGCTGTTATGATACTTAAATGAGATAACAAATGTAAAGTTCTACGCAAATATCAGCTACTATTTATTACAAGGCAAGGAAATACATGTCTCAGTAATTCAGGCAAAGAAGCCACGTGAAGATTCTATCAATTTTGTCTGTTTGTTTTTGTAACAGCAGCTGTTTAGAGTTGTAATAAAATATCTCTAGGGAAATGTGCCCTCTTAACTTCTTGAATTATTGATAGGGACACCACTACTTTCTTATTATTTCTCAGAGCTGCTGAGTTAATAAAGATCTCAACACAACTTTTCAAATTTTCCAATATATGCCCTTGAACCATAGGACTTTGGATTTCTTTCAAAATAAATTAAAAGGGCCAGAATCCATTCTTCAGCTTACTATTAGCGTAGGGAGCTGCAACATATTTTAGAATGAAAGAAGCCTCATAACAGAAGGGACCCTGAGAGGAAACTGAATCCATTGTGCCTTTTCGTCTGGATGACCTCTGAGGTGGATAGTGCCTTTTTTTTTTAAAGAGCTAAAGCCTCCCTTGACTATTTTATTCAGCTAAGGTTTTGAGGTTATCCAGGAAAGCTTTCAGAGTTAGTTGTCTCCTACAACCAAAATTGACAAAATAATGTGGAAGTGGGAGATGGATAAAACAGTCACTCCTGCTCTGACATGATCACTAGGCTTACCTGTGAATAGCAGCTCCACAGATGCTTGAAAGAGAGGCATAGACTATGTTCCCAAAGACATAGAAATCTCGGAGAAGACACCCCCCTGGGCAAAGGACATCAGCTTTCTCCTTCCTGATATCAAGTCCTCTTGTAAAGCATGTGATAGCAATAGGAGCTGAAGAAAAAGAAGGGGACACAACCAGCCCCATGATTTCTTTGTGGTAGCTATTTTTCTACTCTCTCTTTTTTCAGTCCAGAAATATCTTGTCTTTGGCCAAGCTTGGTCTCAAGGAAAAGATAAGAGAAGGTGCTATTACGTTGTTTTTTTGTCTTGTTTTGTCATAAATGGTGGATTAGGAGTGTGGAGTACATTATTTGCCAGACTTTTTCCAATATGTTGACTAATTTTGCTGATTTTTTAAAAACTCTTTTTAATTTTGCTATAAGGTATTAAACTCTGGGAAAAGGAAGGAAGAAAAATTCTTTGAGAAATATAGGTGATATAAAAACAAAATGTATCAATAAAATTATTGTTTTTAAGGGAATTTAGAGGAGAGGAGGAGGGATACTTTGGGAAATGTAGATGATGTAAAACTATAACAATAAAAATATTTTTAAAAGAATATTTTGACTTACCTCTCTACTATATTTTAGATTTTTAGCAAGGCCAGGTAAGTACCTTCCCCAAACTGGATCCAGCCCTTAATTATTGGTTTCTTCTATTATAAAATTCTTATGTGTGTATTTTTTTCAGGGTTGGTTTAAAGATCATGCTAGATAGATGTGTTTGGGATGGCTTAAAAACTTTGGTCCAAGATAAAGCAGTATCAGTCACAATGATGGATAGTCTTTACTTTTATAAAAGTGGAAAATTTACAAATCCTACTTTGCAAGTGTTACCTGTAAAAAGATTATATATGTAAATTTGTTTCTGAATGATTCTACGACTAAATGTCTATACTGTAGACAATCTGAACGAGATCTATCAGGTAGCTTTCGAGTTTAAGAATGCTATTTCTATAGTTTAGCTAGTCCCAGGATATAGTATATGTATATTTAAGAAAACAACAACTCTATGTGCTTATTAAGTAAAATAGTAAATAAAATATTCTTCCCTAATATGAAATGGAAAAGTGTAATAGGGCATAAGGATGGAGGGCTGGCCTCAGAGTTTAGAAAGATCTAGCTAGGTTTGTCCTACCACTGACATATACTTTCACTATAATCATAAACAAGTCTCTTAACCACTCATTGCCCAGGCAACTTTCTAAGATCTATATAAATTACAGATGATTTGCTGATCTGCACTGGCAAAGGGGTTTCCAATCTAGGCATTCTGAGCTTCTAGAGGCAGCTAGGTGGCACAATGGAGACAATGTTGGAGCTGGAGTAAAGAAGTTCTGAATTCAAATGTGACATCACACACACAGCTAATGTGACCCTGGGCAAGACACTAACCCTACCTGCCTCAGTTTCCCCATCTGTGAAATGGGGATAATAATAGTGCCTACCTCCCAGGGTTATTGTGAGAATAGGATGAGATAATATTCGTAAACCACTTTGCATATTATAAAGTGCTATATAAATGCTAGTTATTATTACACTGATTAAATCATAAGTCTAGACAGAAATATGAAATAAAACAGTCACCCTCCACATGACATACTATGGGAAAATAAAAATCTCCATCAAGAAAGATATCAGAAATACAAGAACAACTTTTTAAACAAGCTAAAATACAAATTGGAAAACCTATGTAAATATTAAATTTAGAATGAATGGCAGCAGGTGCTGTCTTACAAGCATGGAGCTGAGAAATTTTACAACAGATTGTGAGAAAATTTTACACTAGAGAGAGTTCTGTTCAAGTACTTAATGTATATGTTTTTTAGAGTCAATTATGCTCAATTTAATACTCAGCATTCTTGGCAAATCTACAACAATGACCTCTTGGATTTAGAACAAGAAGTAAAAGTCTTCCTTTAACCAGGGCATAAGAGACCACTGTCTTAGCAGAGATTCATATCAAATGCCACTTTATTTGCTGGAGAAAATGAATATCCTTACAGAAGAAGAATCCAGTAGGCTCAAATCTATTATCTTACTGATTTCACTGAAATCATCATCTTTTACATGTTTGGATAAGCAGATCAAAGTTCGACCAAAATCCCTTATCTCCAACCATACTTTTAATCTTACTGCTACTGCACTCATTGGCCGCCCATTTTCCCCTTCACAATACTTATCTTCTTTGAAAAAAAACCAAATAATAATACATTTAAAAACTGAATCTCATTTGTAAAATCCAGAAACAACAAAATTCCATACAAACAAAACAAACCCTCCACATACACAAGGTTGGAAAACTTAAATACTTTTTAGAGTACCCCAAATTGTTGCATGTAAAGTAAAGGGGTTACTTACAGAGGTGCAGACAAATGAATGAATCTTGATCAAAGCTTGTGGACCACCTGGCCCATAACAAAGTCCAAATGCTGCACACTCCTAAGGGACAATCTCACCTGGAACCCAGGCCTGGAGCAGAAGTGAGTGCTATTGGGCAGTCAGTGGATTCTGTGACACAGCCTGGAAAAGGAGATAGCTTTTTTCCTCATCCTATGACTTAAGAGAATCAAAGCACCTGGAGTGTGTCTATTCCCTAACACGAATCCTGTCTACAACATCGATGACAAAGGAATCATCTGGCTTCCATCCAGCTTCTGCTTGAACACCTCCAGTGATGAGAAACTCAGTACTTCACCTGGCAGCTTAGTCTATTTCTTTAAACCAATTTTTCATTATACTGAACCACAACAAAGCCCAACTCACCAAAATTTCTACCCATTGCTCCTAGCTGTGCTCCTTGAGTTCAAACAACATATCTAATGTTGATGACAACTTTTCAAGTATTTGAAGATGACTGTTCCCTCCTCTCACCTTCCACGTCCCTCTTAAATGTCCTCCTTTGAAGGATACACACTCTCATTTCTACAACTGACCTTCTTAAAGACGATTAGGGTCCCCTCAACCATCGCCATTGCCCTAAATAAGGCCTGTTTCACCTTCCCAAAGTCCTTTTAAATGTGGAACCACAGGTGAAGACAGTCCTTCCGATTTGACTTTTCAAGACTATTTTACCTTGCTCTGGAGGCTGCAACCTTACGTATTTAGTCTTCTCCTCTTTCCGCTGATCTCAAACGGGCAACTTTTTTGAAGTAATGAACCTACTAGAGCGCTCCATCCCCAGTTCCTTAACACTTACCTTCTCCATCTTAGAGCCAGAAGTGGGGGAACTACCCCTAGAGTAGGAGGGCTGGGAGAAAACCCCCCCCATGAGGACTGAAAAAGTTTAGACTGGGAGAACGAGACTGCAGGAGCAACTAGAGTGTAGGATGAACGAACTACAAACCAGTATATTACAGCTCCAGAGCAAGGACGGAGGCAGAAATCCCTATAAAAACAAATTGGTAACCATCTCCAATACACCCGTTTCTTCTTTTTTTTCCAAGTCTACACTTGGATATTCCTCCTAAAAGGCTGGCCTAAGGAGACTCAAGGTCAGGTCCTGGGGATGGGTTGAGCTCCTGCGTATCGCTCCCACTGAGAGGCTCGAGTTCTGTAAACTCCTCACTCCATCCCCTATTCTCCTATTTTTTCTGGCCAGAGGCTGAACTCACCGGCGCCCTCGCAGCTCCCAGGTCCCGGCAAGAGGAAGTAGCCACCTGTACAAAGAAGTGAAGGAGCGCGGGATAGCAGCTGCGGCTCAACGGTTCCCTCTTCTTCCTCCCCATCCCACTACCTTCTCGGGAGTGAAAGGAGAGGCTGGAAGCAAACCCAGGACAGGATATTGGGGGGAAAGGGGGAACAGAGTGAGAGGGTGAGGGGCACTGGGAGACAAAACTGAAGGTGCGTAATAACCCACAAATTACCCACCGAGGCAGAGAACTGAGATCCAAGCTGGAGACATGGTGGCTCGAGGAATGCTCAGACCTGGAAGGAGGAAAGAAGAGAAGGGACTTCTGTGCGTTATCATCACTCCTTACGGATGTGCCCACTAGAACGCCCCCCACCCAGATACATCTGTCTCTCCCTCCCCCGTCCCCAACCTCTGTTCTCCGCGCACTGTCTACGATGTCATAGCTCCAGGGAACTGGGGTCTCCCCAACCCAGTCCCCACCCTTGCCCAGCTGCCCGATGCGTTCCGGATTCCTTCGGAAATCCCGGTTCCCTTAGGATGCAATGGGGCCATTTCTCCGCCCCAAGGAGAAGAAAGGGGGCGGCTGCTCCCTTCCAGCTAGGGGTTCATATTCCTTCTGTAGAAGGTGCAAAATTCAGAGCTTTTTGGGTTATAACGGATCTAGAAGAGAAGGCTGACGGGAGGTACCCCGGTTAGGTGAGGACGGACCCGACGTGGAGGCAGGGAGGTAGGCAAAGAGGATAGGCAAGAGAGAAAGAAAGGAGGTTGGAGAGAAAGAAGACAGACATACAGACACACGCACACACACAGATGGTTCTCCACCTGCTTGCTCGCTGTCAGGCCGGGTGTGCGAGCGCAGAAAGCCCGGGCGCCCGGGTTGACTATAAAGAGTCTCCTGCGCGCATGGGCACTAGGCCGGGGGCAAAGAGGGGACAGAAATAGGGGAGGGCCTTGAGGGGAAGGAGGGGGCTGCGTGGGGGAGCTGGGATTCCCCTCAGGACTGGGCGGCGGCAGCAGCCTGGTTCCCACTGCTCTTTCTCCTCCCTCCTACCCTGGGGACTCGCCCGGGGTGAGGCCAGTCTGAAGGCGCCTTGCTCCACAGGAGCCGTCTACTCCCCGCGGGGCTGCCCAGTAGCCTGGGGAGCCCTAGGGGGCTCAGGCGAGGGTCACCTGGACCAAGCCCTTCCTCCCTGCTGGGGAAAGTCGGACACGGGGAGCCAACTACCAAAGGGTGGAAACCTCCATCCTCCCCCTTTGCCAAGGGAACCCCCAGAGAGTGAGCACGGCGATGGAGGGGAAGGCCACAAACAGTAGCTGGGCTGTAGGTGCCTAGGACTCCGAGAAATGTGTGTATGCGGGGGAGGAGTAAAAATGCGCTGGCTTGAAGTATTCTGCCTTGCCCAGCGTTTCCTTGTGACTTCAGTAGCAGAGGAAAGCATGCCATGGAGTTGAGCAGGTGCTATAGATAAAAACCAGGGTCAGATTACCAACCTCCACCTCCTACCCCCGGTTCTGTTCCCCGGAGAGCAATCCAGCATTTGATTAGTGGGTGGTGGGATTTTACCAGGCACAAAAACCTGCACTTTCTTGAATTTCTCTAAGGAGAAGAGAAGGCAGCAACTATGAGGCACTCTTAATGACAGCTTTGCTTGTCAAGTTTTATCTTGAGAGTTTGAACCTTGTTGCCTGGCAATTGGGCACAATGCCTGACACATATGCTTAATAAATTCTAGTTGACTACCATTGTAAGGGGGAGGAAATGTGTGTGTGTGTGTGTACATATATACACAAAATAAATAGGTAGTTTTAGGGGAAAGGGCATTAGATCTGGGGAGGGGGCTTAAGAAAAGGTTTTGGATAAAATCTGACAATTGAGCTGAGTTGTGAGGAAAGCAGGTGTTCTGAGATGCAGAAGTGAGGTGGGAGTGCCTCGCAGATATGGGAGAGAGCCACTGTAAAGACATGAACATAGGAGATGGTTGTGCAGAGATGGAACACTGGATGTGAAGAAGAACAAGTAAGCCAGGATGGCTGGAGAAAAATATGTTAAGTTGACTGGAAAAGTAAGGAAGGAGCCAGGTTGCATAGGGCTTCAAATGACAAACAGTTCAGTTTGTATTTTATCTTAGAGGAAATGGGGAACTATTGGAGTTTATTGTGTTTGGGAGGCTGACATGGTCAGCCCTAAACTTTAGGAAAATCATTTGGGCAACTATGTGGAGGATGGTTTGGACTACAGAGAGGTTTGACGTAGGGAGGCCAAATAGGTTATTTTCTTGTTTTCTTTTTCTTTCTTTTTTTTAATTTATGGAATAAAACAAGCATTTCCATAACATAGTATACTAAAAAAGATGATTGCACACGAAACTGTACATCTATGTGGTCAACTTGCTATTCCTTTTAAATATATAATAGTTATGTAATTTTTTTTCCTCCCCCTCCGTGGCTACCATTAGATACAAATATGTATATATGTAAAATCATTCTATAACTACACTTCTATTTATCAGTTCTTTCTCTAGATGCAGGTAGCATCTTCCTTCATATGTCCCTTATAGTTAATTTGGGTATTTATAATAGTCAAAATGACTTATTTGCTCAAACTGTTCTTAAAACAATATTGCTGTTGCTGTATGCAGCATTTTCTTGGTTCTGCTTATTTTGCTTTTCATTATTTCGGGCAAAATAGGCTATTTTAAAGTATGGGCAAGAGGTGATGAGCACCTGAACTGGGGTAGTGGTTGTATTCAGTAAGTGAAGAAAAAGAACTGTATATGAGAGATGTTGTTATGATAAAAGTGGTAAGATTTGGCAACTGACTGGATATATGGGAGTAAGTGAAAATGAGGATTCATGGATGACTGGAAAGAAGATTGTACCTTTGACAATAATGGTGAAATTCAGAAGATGGAAAGATAATGAATTCTATTTTGAACATACTGAATTAGAGATGTCTATTGGATTTCTAGTTTGAACAATCCATTCAACAGTTAGAGCAACTCACGAGAGCTCAGGAGAGAGATCAGGTGAAATATATAGATCTGAGAGACATTTGTATAGCTATGATAATTGAATCATGGGAAAGGATGAGATCACTAAGTGAAAGAGTACAGAGAGAAAAAAGAGGAGTGCGCAGAACTGCACGCTGGGAGTACACTCACAGCTAGTGATGAGCCAGCAAAGGAAACTGAGGTGTGGGCAGACAGGTAGCAGATGAACTGGGAAAGAACAATGCCAGAAAAACACAGAGAAGAGACTACATAGAAGGAAAGAGAGGGTGATCAACGAGAGTCAAATGCTACAAGGAGGTTAAGAAGGATGAGAACTAAGAAAAAAGGTCATTAGAATTGGAAATTAAGAGATCAATGGTTACTTTAGAGAGAGTAGTTCCAGTTAAATGATGTACTCAAAGGTAGATTGCAGAGACTTTAGAAGAGTGAGAAGAGAGGAATTGTGGAGCTTTTTTTCCAAGGAGTTTTAGAAAGAAAGTAGAGATGTAGTTTAGGGGCAGCTAGGTGGTTCAGTGGATAGAAGGCCAGACCTGGAGTCAGAAAGACTTATCTCCTTGAGTTCAAATCTGACCTTAGAAGCTTCCTAGTTGTGTGACTCTAGGCAAGTCACTTAATCCTGTTTGCCTCAGTTTTCTCATCTGTAAAATGAGCTGGAGAAGGAAATGGCCAACCACTCCAGTATCTTTGCCAAGAAAGCCCCAAATGGGATCATGAAGGGGCCGACATGATTGAAACCACTCAACAATAACAACAAATGACCAAGTTGTCTCTCCTGATAGAAAGTAAACTTCTTGAGGGCAGAAATTGTTTTGATTTTATCTTTGTAGTGCCAGTGGCTGAAATATAGTAGATACTTAATAAATGCTTGTTGAAAGATTAATATCTGAAGAATGAGTCTTTCTATAAAATCTCTGACAAATGGTCATCTAGTATTTGTTTGAAGGTCTCACAAAACAGGCTCTCTGAGATAGCCAATTCCACTTTTTTTCATAGTTCTAAATGTTAGGAAGTTTTATTTATGTTAAGCTGAAGTCTGCCATTTGCAACTTTTATGCATTACTTCTCATTTGGCACTCTGGAATCAAGCAAATGAAGTCTAATTCTCTTACATGACAGCCCTTCAAACATAGCACTTGATGATGGGGTGGGAAGGGAAAGAGGAGAAAGGAATAAAGATTTATCAGTGCCTATTAGGCTTATTATATGCTAAGCATTTTACAGATATTATCTCATTTGATAGCTAGCTTGTCCCATTCAAAGTGTTCTCTCCTCTTGGCTAAATATAAGCAATTTCTTTCAACCAATCCTTATATGACATGGTTGCAATTTCCCTAATCATCTTGGTCACCTTCCTAAGGAGAATTTCTAGCTTGTCAATGTTTTTCCTAAAATATGGCAACTAAAATTTAACACTATGTTCCAGGTATGAGCTGACCAGGGCCAACTATGGCGGAACTACCGCCTAGATAATTTTAATACCATACTTCTATTAATGTAGAACAAAGGTAATTTAGCTTTTGGGGCTGTCATATCACATTGTTGACTCATTGAGTTTGCAGTTCACTAAAATTTACCTTTATCCTCCCCTATAACTGTGCTATGGATTTTTTTAACCAATGTATAAGACTTTACATTTATCCTATTCAATTATAAATAAGCATTTATTTATCCCTATTCAATTTCATCTTAATAAATTTGGTTCATTATTACAGTCTGAGATATTTTTTTGAGACTGATTTGGTAGTCCAATACATTATCCATTCCTCCAAGTTGCATTTAATCTGAAAATTTGATAAATCTGACATTCATACCTCCAACAAATCGCTGAAAAAAGATAATGAGGCCAAATGACAGTTCACTAGAGTTCTCTATTCAAGTTCACATCAATACATTAATCAATCATGTTTGGGGTCTGGTTTTTCAAGGCATTCCAAAGCTACCTTATTATCCTGTCATTCAATCTATATCTCTCTGTCTTGTCTTGGCTATCATGAGAAATTTTGTCAAACATTTTGTTAATGATCTTCAACTCAAATAATCCCATCAAAAAGCAAAGGGCAACTCTTTTTAAATCCTCGTTTTATTTTATTTTTTATTTAATTTAGTTTTCAGTTCCAAATTCTCTGCCTCCTTTTCCCCTCTCCCACTTACTAAGAAGGCAAGAAAAACAAAATCAATTACAAATATGTGTAATCATTCAAAACCAATTTCTGAGTTAAAGAAAAAGAGAGGAAGAAAGAAAGAGAAAAGAAAAACTATGCTAGAATCTGCACTCTGAGTTCATCAGTTCTCTATCTGGAGGTGGATATAGGGTGTTTTATCATGAGTCTTTTGGAATTATAATTGGTCATTGTGTTTCTCTTCTCAGGTTTTTCTGAAACCATCCTTTTCATCATTTCTTGAAGCACAATAGTATTACATCACATTCAAATACCATAACTTGTTCTGTTATTGTGTTTTTGGGGGGAAGATAAGGCAATTGGGATTAAGTGACTTGTCCAGAGTCACACAGTTATTGAGCGTTATATGTCTGAGGCTGGATTTGAACTCAAGTCCTCCTGACTCCAGGGCCAGGGCTCTATCCACTGTACCACCTAGCTGCTCTCTGTTATCATTTAATTGTTTTTCAGTTGTATCTGACTCTTCATGTCCCCATTCTATGCAAAAATACTGGAGTGGTTTGCCATTTCCATCTCCAGCTCATTTCATGGAAGAGGAAATTAAGGCAAACAGGGTAAATTAACTTGCCCAGGGTCATACAATTAGTAAGTGTCTGAGGTCAGATTTGAATTCAGGAAGATCAGTCTTCCTGACTCTAGTCCTGGCACTCTATTCACTGTGCCATTTAGTTGCCCTATAATTTTTTCATCCATCCCCCAATTAATGGTTGTCCCCTCAGTCTCCAAATTTTTGCCACCACAAAAAAGAATTGTTGTACGTATGGGTCCTTTTCATCCTTCTTGTTTAATCTCTTTGAAGTGTAGACCTAGTAGTGGTATCACTGGGTCAAAGGGTATGCATAGTTTTGGAGGCATAGCTCCAAACTGCTTTCCAGAATGGTTGGACTAATCAAAGTTCCATCAACAATGCATTAGTGTACATTTCCCCCCATATCCCCTCCAGCATTTGTAATTTTCCTTTTTTGTCATCTTAGCCAATCTGATTGGTATCAGTTGGTACCTCAAAGTTGTTTTAATTTCCATTTTTCTAGCAATTAGTGTTTTATAGAATTTTTCATGTGGCTATTGATAGCTTTGATTTCTTCCTCTGAAAATTGACTATTCATACCCTTTGACCATTTATCATTTGTGGAATGGCTCAAAGAACACTATTCTTTTCTCCTTGCCACATTGCTTCATTACAGTTTTTTGATCAGTTAACTAAAGTAGATATTTCTAATTGTTGAGAAAAATCAAATATCCTTTTTTGGTATATGATGAGTAAGGGATGAATTGAGAAGGTTTGTTGACTTATGGAGGGGGAAAGGGAATAAGAATTTACATCATGCCTACTGTGTATCAGGCTTTATAAATATTATCTCTGATTTTCACAACAACCCTGTGGGCTATGTGCTGTTATTATCCTCATTTTACAGCTGAGACTTACAAAGATTCAGTATACAGATAATTCAATATTTATGTGGACTCTTGCAGTTGGAGGACATTTACTGCCATCCAAAGTATTGTTATTGCTGATGTTTTTAATTATTTAGACTTTTATGAGCTGTGCTCATGGCTTGACAAATCTTTATTAGGTCCTTTTGGCTTTGGCTAGTTGTATCTAGGATAATAGATTTAGAGCTGGAAAGGAAGTTTTAAGTCCAGTGGTGTCTCAGAGAGATGAAGTGAGTTGCCTAGGGTCACACAACTAGTATCTGAAACAGAATTTGAACTTGGGTCCTGCCCTATCTAGTACTGGGGACTTCTAATGTGGATTCTTTTTTTTTTTTTGCCACTCATATACACTCCATTTTATTGGACAATTACCAAGAAAAACCACCCATATTTGGCACAAGAATGCCAATTTATTATTTTTTTGGACAGAAACACAAAATATCCCTGCAGGGGGTCACATTGCACAATTGAAACAATCAACATTTTATTGAAATACTAGACTCCAGCACCACATACCCCCTTAATAGTTTAGAAAGTACTTTGCATTACTATTAGATATACACCTAAATCCATATTTAATAAAATACCATTTCAAATATTACAAGCCTGACATGGATTCTACTGTTAGTCTTTCTATAGGGGGCCACATAGCATTAGTACAAATTAAAAAGTATGTTACATAAATCCTTTACTTCGGTGGATTTCCTTCTTTTTTTCTTCTGCTTTGGCTTCTGCTGCTGCTCCTCCTCTTCCTTCTTCTTCCTTTTTTTTCCTCCTCCTTTCTTCTCCTCATCTTTCTCTTTCTTCCGCTTCCTCCTTGTTCTTCTTCATTTTCTTCCTCCTCTTTTCCTCTTCCTCCTTTCCCTTTTCTTCCATCCTTCTCTTCTTCTTTTCCCTTCACCCCTTCTTCTTCTATTTCATTAATATAAGGAATACCAGTGTAGAACTTCCTATTAAAAAAAAAGCAGATGATGTCTCTAAAATTCATAGGCTTAGACAAAGGTTCTTAACCTGGAAATTTGTGAACTTGAAAAAAATATTTTTTGATAGTTGTATTTCAGTACAATTGACTTCCTTTGTAAGCTAGTTACAAAAGAAGACAATGGAATTATCTTTATTTTAGTACGTATTAAAGTATGATTCATAGGCTTCATTAGATCGCCAAAGGGGTCCATGACACATGGAGGTTAAAAGCCCCTTTGAGCAATCTAATTGAGGCATTGAGATATTAAGTGACCTGTATAGGGTCACATAGCCAGTGGGTGTTTTCTTGATTACAAGGCCAGCTCTTGTCCATTCTAACACATAGTTCACTCTCAGGGCCTGCCTCTCACTGGATGCTACACCGTAAATGAGATAGTTCCAGCTACTTTACCCCAACAGGCAGCTAGGGGGTTCAGTGGATAGAGTGACTTGTCTAGAATCAGGAAGAATCATCTCCCTGAGTTCAAATCCTTAACCAGCTGTGTGACCCTGGGCAGGTCACATAACCCTGTTTGCCTCAGTTCCTTATCTGTAAAAAATGAGTAGAAGAAGGAAATGGCAAAGCATGCTAGTATCTTTGGCAAGAAAACCCCAGATGGGATCACAAAGGGTCAGAAGTGACTGAAATGATTTAACAAAAAACAGGATGCTAGAGTAATTACTTTTTTCTCATCTTTTTCTTTCTTCAGTGGGAAAGATTGCTTTGACAAGCTGCCTGACACTCAAGACCTGAGTCCAGATATGACCTCACAGAATAGTCTTCTGTTTTCTTCTTTAAAGCAAAAGTTGTTTATATCTATTTTTAAAATAGGTAGATATAGGGGAAAGATACAGAAGGTTTGGAGTCAACTCCAGGAGGACAGAAGTGCTAATATGTTGCTGCATGTAGATGATATCCACTACTAAAGAAACATGACCTCAGGCTGGCTTAAAGTAAGAAGAGGCAGTATCATGTCTTTTCTATTAAACAAACAAAAACAAAACACCCTAAGTCCAAAATATTGAAGCAGTTAAGCAAATATCCTCTTGCCTAGGGAAGTAAATATTTATTCCAAGCAAATCAAGAACACTGATTTAATTTATTGGATTACCTCTCTGAATTTGGGAGGTAGGGTGGCTGGTAAAATAACATTTGTGGACTGGCAGAATTTTGGTACTTACTTGAGGGGCTGTGTTAAAGCTCTGATCAATTCTTTCTAGAGAGAGCAGCAGCATAGTGTTCCAGTTCTTAGAAACTAGATTGTTTAACCACCATCCCTGAAGTTTTCCTGGGGAGAAATTTCACGTCTTTGAAATGATTAAAGCCATTTATGCTGTTGCTGCTGTTGTTTGATGCTTACTAAGTACCCACAGACAGGGCTGGACTACCTCCCCCAATTAGGCTGGGCAAATTCCTATCATGGCAGGCCATCAGGAAGAATACACACACTTTCTGGAAAAAGTATGGGTTATTCCATAGTTCACCAGGCAGAGGAGGCCCAGTTGCTGGAAGGGCTTGTTCAACAAAATATGCTAGACATTATTTTCAATTTATACACAGCAGAATCTGACTATGACGCTGGGATCCCATTATACCCAATTGCGAAATTAATTTCCTGGTAGGTCTTCATTTTCAGGGATCATTCAAAAGGGAAAAGAAAATTGCCCTTTGATTTTAGAGTTGTTATTTATCCAGAAATGAACTTAAGGTTTTTGTCATTATAGTTGTTGTTTTTCTGTAAAGTCAAAGTTAAGTTTTAGAAGGGGAAAAGAATTCACACATTTTCATATGTTTGAAAAACAGTCAAACTCAAGATTGAGTAAACCCTGCACGGGGAAGTTGGCTGGAATAGGGTAAAGTTAGAGACATCTGGATATGAATTTTTCATGGGAATATTTTAGAAAACGTAAAGTTAAATGTGATACTTTTTTCTTTTTCTTTAATTTTTTTCAACTTAAAAGCATTTATTTTCTTTCCCTCCTACAGTGTTCTGCCATGGTGGTGATGGTGGCGGCATCAAGCCCTGTAACAAGTATGCATGGGAAAACAAAACAATTTCCCACAGTGGCCATATCCAAAAATTTACATCTCATTCTGTACCCTGATTCTATCACTCTCTGTCAGGAGGTGGGTAGCATTCTTCCTTATCAGTCCTGTAGAATTATGGCTAGTCATGTCATTCATTGGAGTTTTTTAGTCTTTCAAAATTGTTCATTTTTATAATATAGATATTACATAAAAAATTATCCTCATGGTCTGCTCACTTTACTCTGTATCAGTTCATACAAGTCTTCCCAGGTTTCTCTGAAACCATCCCTTTCAACATTTCTCACGACACAGAAATATTCCATTACATACATACACCATAATTTGTTCAGCTAACTGATGGATATTCCCTTAATTTTTAGTTCTTTGCCACTACAAAAAGAGTTGCTTTAAATATTTTTGTAAGCCTCTTTCCTCTTCCTTTGATAGTTTTGGGTAGAGATCTAGTATTAGTTATTAGTGGGTCAAAGGGTATATATGCACAATTTAGTGACTTTTGGGGCATAGTTCCAAATTGCTTTCCAGAAGGGCTGACCCAATTCATGGCCACACCAACAGTGCAGTAATGAGCCTATTTCTCTGCAGCCCCTCCAACATTTGTCTCCTCCCTTCCTTCCTTCCTTCCTTCCCTCTCTTCTTTCTTTCTTTCTTTCTTTCTTTCTTTCTTTCTTTCTTTCTTTCTTTCTTTCTTTCTTCTTTCTTTCTTTCTTTCTTTCTCTTTCTTTCTTTCTTTCTTTCTTTCTTTCTTTCTTCCTTCCTTCCTTCCTTCTTCCTTCCTTCCTTCCTTCCTTCCTTCCTTCCTTCCTTCCTTCCTTCCTTCCTTCCTTCCTTCCTTCCTTCCTTCCTTCCTTCCTTCCTTCCTTCCTTCTTTCTTCTTTCTTCTTTCTTCTTCCTTCTTTCTTTCTTTCTTTCTTCTTCTTTCTTTCTCTCTCTCTTCTCTCTTTCTTTCTTTCTTCTCTCTCTCTCTCTTTCTTTCTTTCTTCCTTTCTTTCTCTCTTTCTCTCTCTTTCTATCTCTCTTCCTTTCTCCTTTCTTCCTTTCTCTCTTTCTTTCTCACTTTATGTTCTTCTTTAGAGATAATCTAGTCTAATCCCTTCCTTTCACAGAAATAGAAACTGAGGCCCTTTTAAAGCCTATAGTTGGCTGAGCAGAACCAAGAGAATACTGTATACAACAACAGCAATATTGTTTTAAGAATGACTTTGAACAAATAAATTATTTTTTCTGTTATAAATACCCAAATTAACTATAAGGACATATGAAGAAAGATGCTATCAGCATCCAGAGAAAGAATTGATAAATAGAAATACATATAGAATCATTTTACATATATTTACCTGTTTGTGTCTGATGGTAGCCATCTTTAGGGTGGGGAAAAGAAAAAAAAAGAAAAACCATTTACATGATAATTTTGTTGTACATTTGAAAGGAATAGCAAGTTGTGCATTGTAGATTGCAGTTGTATGTATACTTTTTTTTTATTGTACTATGTTATAAAAATGCTTATTTTATTCCATAATTTAAAAATAAAATTAAAAAATCTAAAAAATTCTTCATTTTTTGAGCCTAGTTCTAGCCTCCGGGGTTAAAGTGAATAACTAAAACCCTTGCTCTTTATGAAAACCTTTTAAATACCTGAAGGCAGTTACCCTATTATCCTTTAGTCTTCTCTCCTCCAAGTTAAACAACTCTTTTTTCTTCAAGCCAATTTTTTTTGGTGAGGTAATCAGGGTTGAGTGACTTGTCCAGGGTCACACAGCTAGGAAGTATCAAGTATCTGAAGCCGAATTTGAACTCAGGTCCTCCTGACTCCAGGGCCTGTGCTCTATCCACTGTGCCACCTAGCTGCCCCTTAAGCCTTGCACAGTATAAATTCTATGACCATCCTGGAAACTCTTCAGTTTCTTAAAATGTACTGAAGTAATCACAATAATTTCAGAAGTATTTTGACTAGGGCAGAGTACAGTAGTACTACTATTATTTTTTATTTCCAGATGTGTATCTGTTGGTACATTAGCTGTTTTGGCTGCCATATTACACTCTTAACTCATAATGAACTCATAATTCATTAAAACTCACAGATTTTTTTTTTCAGATTAATTTCCTTCTAGCCACTCCCCATTTTGTAGGTATGAAGTTGATGTTTTTAGCCTAAGCATGTCTTTATATTTATCCCAATTAAATATTTCCTACTTTGCTTCAACCTGATATGCCAGCCCTTTATGATTTTTAAAATTTTGATTCTGTCATCCAGTATATAAGTCACCCCTCCAAGCTTTGTGTCATCTGCAAATTTGGTAGGTATTCTACCTTTGCCTTTATTGAAATCACTGATAAAAATGTTTAGCAGCACAGAACCTAGGAGAGGTTCCTGAGACACTCCTTTGGAGACCTCTTTCTAAGTTGACATTTAACTATTAATGATCACCTTTTAGGTCCCACTCTCTGGGTTCTGGATCCCCCTGTTTGTGCTGTTGTCTAGCTCACGTCTTTCCATCTTTTCCACAAGAATAGCATGAGAAACTATGTCACGTACTTTGCTCAAATCTAGATTCCAATCTACCAGTAGTAACATATCTACAAAGGTCCATGAACAAATCATTTTGGGAGTTCCTTCTAATGATGTGGATCATAATCCATTCATGCCTGTCTATCTAGGGTAACTTTTGTCCATGTCCATCCAAAAGTTGTCACAAAGGGTCCATACTTCCCTTATGGTGTGAGATGGGTAGTAAGGTTAGTAACCCCATCAAAATAAAGGAAATAAGTATAATTGATTGTGAACTGTTCTTGATGAAGTCAACTTTTGTAGAAGTTCATTAACCACCTCTTTAATAATAAATTCTAGAATCTTGTCAGGAATGGAAAGCAAGCTCATTGTCCTGTGATTTTCATACCATATTTTCCCTCATTTTGAAATTGATACATTTGTCCCTCTCTAATTCCATGACAACTCTCTTGTTCTCAATAATCTTTGAAAGATCACTTACAGGGGCTCAGTAACCCTATATACTACTTATTTCAATAGCATGGTCTGTAGTTCAACTGGTCCAGGAGAGGTGAACTAATGAAAGGCAACCAAGTGCTTTCTCACTGTAATACTTTTAAAACTTATGGGAGGAAAGTATGACAGCAATTCTCTTACTAGCTTCATATGTATTTTGGGTATCAACTCTTTTTTAGCCATATTTATTCTTGTCATTTCCAGTACCCTTTCTTTGATCTTCCTCTTTTCTACTACTAGAAAACCAGAACCCTTTTCTTATTTCTAGCTTTCCTATCAGTCCTGGCTTATTCTAATATTATTCTTAAAACACTGTGCTGTGCTTTTGTGTTTATCTTCTGTAATCTTCCCCTGCTTCTATCTTCTTTACATGCATTTCACAAATTTGAATTGGTTGGTGGTTCCCTGTGAACTTCCATTGATGCAGTTTAGGGGTTCAGAAGTCCTGGGACTGCAAAATCACAACATGTGGGTCCTGTCTGAAAGAATTCAACCCAAGCCTTCTTTCAGCCAAAGACAAGGTCTTTAGAACATCCGTCATACTGGGCAGACTCTTAAGGAGTCTGAACATTAATAAGCTATAGGCTAGATTATAAGAATCTAAGCATCTTAATGGAGACAAGGTGGACCTTATATACAGAAAGATGGTGGGAGGGACCTAGGAGTGGCCAATAAACTGAGGTGAACAGAACTCCTGGGACCTGGACCTCATGGCCAAGGGAGAATGCAGCCTAGCTAGGATTAAGGTTGGGAAGAGGAAGGAAGGTCAGGCTAGAGGAGATTGGGTGTAGCCGCAATGAAAGGCCAGTTGATGGGATTATAGCCTCAGGTGAATGCCAGAGATTTGGCCAAGTAGGAAAGTCCAGGGTTTTTCCTTTCTGGGATCTAGATCCCCATCACCATCAGTCTCTGTCAATAACTTCCCTTTATTTTACTTAATAGAATTATTTCTTCGTGTGTCTTCAAAGTTTCATTTTTGATTGCTCCCCATCTTTCCTTGGCTGACTTCCTCTATAAGATTGTATTAATGAAACTTTAAGCTTAAAGATTTAATTTCAAAAGTAGTTTTTATTTTTTTTTAATATTTCTATTAGGAACTTAAATGAACAAAAACAAAAAGGGGAAACTATGAAGGTATATTTAGAACTATTTATAATAAAATAAAATTTCACTAACGAATAATACAATACATTGAATTGGTTGGTATTCCATTTATTTTCCCTTTTAAGCTCTTTATTCATTTACATTTATCTACATAAAGTATTTTTTTTGTTGAAGTCAACATATTTGTGACTTAAATCTGCTTTCTTTTTTCTCATCTATGTATTTTATGCAACTTTCCATATTCCTTTCTAATATATTTGCTATTTTAATTGTATAATAATATTCCATTATATTGACGCATCACAATTTATTCAGCTAAAAAGTAATTTTCCTAAGCATGCTAGCATAATTAAGTTCCTAACCTTTTACATAATGGACCAGACACTGTTCAGTGAGGAAGTTACCTCCAGAAGTTTGGCCCTTTAGGGGAGACATAAGATCTTGTAGACTACAGGCAGCAGGAATTCATTACTTACTCCCTGAAGATCTGAAAAAGTTCATAGCTTTGAAAACAGAGTTGCAGATTTATCTGATTGGATTTGGTTCATTGCTTATACAATTAAAAACATATCCTCTGGGTCCTTGGGATGCTGTATTTTTTTAAAGATGCAATTTCATTTAAAAGCAATTTTCAGGTGAAAAAAGTCTCAATTGCTACAATATTTGATCACAGAATTCATTACAAAGTATAATAATACATGTAATATGGTCCCCACAACCATCATCTCAGTTAGGTGCTATTTTTAATCCTCATTTTGTGGGGATTCCACCTCACTCCCATCCCATCATTTTACAGATAAGAAAATTGAGTCCCAGAGTAGTTAATTATAAGTGACAGAAACAGGACTTGAACCTAGATCTTCCAATACAAAAGTCAGTATTCCTTCCACCAAAACAAACAGAAGCTTGAGATTAGTCACTGTCTTAGGGAAAAGAATAAAGATGGTGACTAATAATTGTCATTTCACTGATGTCAGAAACTCCTACATGAATTATATCCCAGTGCAGGTCAGCACCTTCTCTTTAGTTTAGTCTTAGAGAATTGTCTAGAGCACTGAGAGGTGAAATAATCTTCCCAGGGTCATACCATTAGGAGTTTACTCATCTTCTTGAACTGGAGTTCAGCTTAAACTCATCTTCTTGGCTTGAGTTCAGTCTTCCATCCATTACACCAATGGTTCCAAAGTGTAGTCCAGAATTCCCTAGAATCTCCAAGATTCTTTCAGAGGGCCCTTGAGGTCAAAACTATTTTTGTAATAATTCTAAGATGTTTTAATTTCAATTATAGTACATTTAAATACACATAATTTATATAAACAAAGTTCTTTGGAGTCTTTAATGATATTTAAGAGTGTAAAGAGGTCCTAAGACCTCTGTAAGAGGACCATGCTCACCCAATGGAAAGAGCCCTTTGTTTGGAAGTCAGAAGACCTCAGTTCTATAATCTCAGTATTATGACCTTAATTGCTGTAGGACTTTGGATAACTTCCTATGTTAAATTCTCTGGGCCTCAATTTCTATCTCTGTGAAATGAAGGGATTAGACTAGATTATCTCCAAAGTTGCTTCTAGCTCTGGAGTTTTTTGATTCTGGCTTATCTACCAAGAGCCAATCATAATTTATAGCACTTTATATATTAAAAGTCTAATGTAATATAGCTGTCCAATAAAGTTGTCTACTAATATCACTGTTAGGCATATATGACTTTGAATTTATTTTAAAGCATTTCAACAGGTGGAATAATATTCAAACTGCTATGCAACATGTATTTCTTGACCTTTGTTTCATTTAAAATTTGTAGCATAAACTGAACTATGTCCTTTTTTTCCAATCTAAATATATTCTTGAATTAGCTGATGTAGCATTTCACCACCTTGTGCTTGCTGGTTACAAGTTAAACATTTTTAGATGCATTATTAAGTCTTTTAGGTGATGGAATGCCACTAATAAATGACTGTGCTTACCTGTTTACCTGTGGTACCTAAGCCCTAGGGTCTAACAAGTGGCTTTCCTTCCTTGAATTCTATTTTCCTCTCCTATGAGTAATTAATACCTTCTGTCACTTAGCAATTTTTATTACCTGTTTGTCAATCTAGTACCAAAGGCTCCTATCACAGGTAGGCACCCCTCTCTGAATGCTCTCCCAGATTCAAGGAATGGATACTTGTGGATATGGATGAGGATCTACTTAAAACCATAGAGACAGTGTAACATAATGGATAGCATAATGGACTTGGAGTCAGAGAAACCTGGGTTAAAATAACTCCTCTGACATTTACCACTTCTTACTTTTTGTCGTTGTTGAGTCATTTCAATCTCAATCTTTGTGACCCCATTTTGATGTTTTCTTGGAAAAGATATTCGAGTGGTTTGCTGTTTCTTTCTCTAGCTCATTTTAAAGATGAGGAAACTGAGGCAAACAGGGTTAAGTGACTTGCCCAGGATCACCTAGTTAATGAGTATCTGAGACCCTGAGTCCCAGCCCAGCGCTCTGACCACTACACCACCTAGCTTCTCTATTAGCTCTTTATTTCTCAACAATTCAGTTTCTTTCTCTGAAAAATGAGAATAAGGAATATTTCTAATGCCTGTAGTACTTATCTCATTGGACAATTGTGAGAGTCTAATGAGATAACATTTGTAAACTACTTTTCAAAACAAAGTGCCATATAAATGTCTATTGTTATAGACATTTGTTATTATTTTGTTATTCTTATATACATTTATTATTATATTGTTATTGTTATTCGTATGGGTCATAAGCCCTCACTTGTGTATTTCTTTTACCAGTTAACCAGAGGATACATTAATTCAAATGAAGATATTAAATTAAACACACAACGAGAAAAATGATAAGAAAGATTTTCCTCATAATGCAATGTTATACTTTACCATAGGTTACCCTGCTACTTCTGGGGAAGAGACATACCTAGAACATATGTTTCAAGAACATGTGTAGGGGCAGCTAGATGGCGCAGTAGATAGAGCACTGGCCTTGGATTCAGGAGGACCTGAGTTCAAATCCAGCCTCAGACACATAACACTTATGAGCTGTGTGACCCTGGGCAAGTCACTTAACCCCATTACTTAACCAAAAAAAAAAAAAAGAACATGTGTGTAAGCAGGGCAAATTATGTTGCCAGGAGTCAGAGGCACTAATATGCTCCAGTGATAGCATGGTGCAAACTGCTTTCTCTGGTGAACTGGGTTCCTCCTCTTCCTTCTTCTCTCTGCTCTGCTGAGCTCTTTAGCATGTGAGCAGATTTTTTTGCTCTTTGCTGGTCTTTGGGCCCTATAGGATCTCAAGGGGAGGGGTGTGTCAAATCTTCAGTTTGATGGTCCCAGTTTGAGCTCTTTTTTGATTTCAACCCTCCGGCCACCTGCACTCAGCCAATAAGTCAGAAAGGCCCTTAGGCATTTTAAAATCTGTCTTTTGAGTTGCTTTTCTCCTGCTACACCTTAATCTAAAAAAAAAAATTTTTTCTGCCTTATGCTCTGAAATTCCCTTTAACTCACTTCATGACCCTGGATATATTAGCTTAAGAGTCATTTATCTAAGCCATTCATTTGTCTAACTGTGATGGTGCTAGTTACAACTGTGATAAAGGAACTGTTTTCAACTCCATCATGCCTTTGGTAGTCATGCAAAGCAGTTCAGGAAAACTGAAAAGGGCCAGGTGGTGAGTGCGGGTGACTTTTTTTTTTTTACTAGTCTTGCCTTTTTTAGGTGTCACTGCCAGCAATAAAATTACCCGTCTCCTCACAAGTAGTGCCTTTCTCTTTTTTAATAGTCACAGTTAGAATTCTTAATAATTATTCATAATGTCTCAAATTATATAGTTCCTTAAAGGTTAAAAAGTACTTACCTTGCAACAATTCTTTGAGGTAGGTAGTACATGTATTATTATTCTCATTTTACAAATTAAGAAATTGAAGCTCAGCTCTGAGGGGTGAGCAACTTGCCTAGGGTGGCACACGTAGCACATTTCCATGCTGGGATGCAAACCTACATCTCTGGCCCCTTCTGGATACACCAGGCTGCTTCTCTCATTGTGCTTACAAAGCCCATGAGGGACGTGGTGGTAGAAAGCACTAACAACCAGGGGCAAAACAAGGGTCTTGTGCTTGAGGGCAGCACCAAAGCTGAGCCTTAAAGGGAGTTAAGAATTATAAGAGATGAAGGTGAGGAGGGCAAGTAAGAAACAAAAGAGGAAGATGGAACAGCAAGTAGACCTGTTTGGATGGAACACAGTGTATAAAAAGGAATAAAATGAAATCAGTTTGGAAAGATGGGGCAGAGCCATATTATGATGAGCTTTAAGTGCCATTTAAATGAGTTTGAATTTTATCAAAAGGCAGTAGGGAGTCTTTGAACTTTCTGGAGAAAGGAAGTGATATAGTCAGACATGAGTTTTAGGAACATCAATTTGGCATCTGTGTAGAAGATGGAATGGAGAGGGGAAAGACTGAAAGTAAGAAGGCCATGTAAGAATTATTACGATATATTAATAAAAAATAAGTACTTCAGAAATATCTTTTCTAAATCTGATGGATTTTGGGTTGTTGTTTTTTTTTCTTTCAGTGAGGCAGTTGGGGTCAAGTGATTTGCCCAGAGTCACACAGCTAGTAAGTGTCATGTGTCTGAGGTTGGATTTGAACTCAGATATTCCTGACTCCAAGGCTGGAGATCTATCCACTGTGCCTCCTAGCTGCCCCTAAATCTGATGTATTTAATGTGCCCAATCACCTTTTAACTCTATTCTCCATTCTTCCTATTAAACTTCAAGAAGCACTAATAGCATTTCTCTAGTATATTTCTTAGAACTAAGAAAATCTGTGGAATTAATTCCCCTAGAATTAAGCTAAATTAAGTTGTTCAGTATCTTCAGATAGAAATTTAAAAATCGAAATGAATGCAGTTTAATTTCTTGGCTGCGTCTTCACACTAAAGAAGATTGCTTAATAGGAATGCTGTGCCAAAAATGTTTAACATAAGAAAGAAATTTATGCCATCCTTAATGTCACAATCATCTGAGACCTATTGGAGAAGAAAATAATTTTCATTGGATGGCAGAAGGAGAAAAGCACAACTTTCAAATTAGGCTATTTAAGATTGGATGTAAGACCTATAACACGAGAAAAGCCAATTCAGAATAGGAGTAATCCTAAGAGTAAGTTTATGGGACTATAGATTGATGTGACTGTTTTCTCAGCCAGCATTTCCTTGGGAGGTGGAAACTAGCCTAGAATACACCATAGGGGGAAAAGTGGGAAAGTAACAAAAGCACATTTCTGAACAAGCTAAAAAGATTAAATTTAAGGAAGCTTAAGACATAACAATGGAAAACTATAGAAGGTGGCAAGCATTGTCAATTCTAATTATGCTGTTAGGTGATTTTTCAAGTAATTTTTTTCAGGGTATGAATGTACTTTCTATATGTGGGGTAGATATTTTTTATATATTTTTTGAGAAATGTCTCAGACTCAAAAACTCAGATGAATTTGTAATCTCATTCATTCTGGAGATCATTCCAATGATGCAGATTTCACCCCATCAATGCTTGCCCATTCAGTGCTTTTCTTGGCCTTGGTTTCCCAAAAATTTGCCATGGTGGATCCATCCAATGTGCTGGAGGCTTTCTTTGATTTCTTTGTATATAGGATTACATTTAGTTTGCTGGGTAGGTTACCCTTTCTTGTAAGATCAGATCCTTTGCGTTCTAGAATATATATTCCAAGCTCTTCACCTCTTTATAGCTGTGGTTGCTAAATCATCTGTGATCCTGCCTGTGGCTCTTTGACACTTGAATTCTTTCTTTCTGACTGCTTGCAATATTTTTTTCCTTGACCTGGAAATTCTGGATTTTGGCTATAATATTCCTGAGATTTTCCATTTTGGGGTCTCAGGAGGTAACCAGTGGATTCATTTAATCTCTGCTTTGTCCTATGGTTGCAAGATATCTGGACATATTTTTTTTTTGTGATTTCTTGCATAATATCTATGTTCTCTTTTTTATTATGACTTTCAGGTAGACCAACTATTTTTTTTTGGGGGGGTGAGGCAATTGGAGTTAAGTGACTTGCCCAGGTCACAGTTGTCACAGTGTCACAGTAAGTATCAAGTATCTGGTTTGAGAACAGATTTTAACTCAGGTTCTCCTGACTGCAGGGCCAGTGTTGTATTCACTGTGCCACCTAGCTGCCCCTAGATCAATGATTCTTAAACTGTTTCTCCTTGACTTTTTTTTTAAGATCAGTTGTTTTTCCTATGAGATATTTAATATTTTCTTCTATTTCTTTCAGTCTTTTGAATTGTTTTTATTATTTCTTGATATCTCATGGAGTCATTAGCTTCCATTTGGTCAATTCAAATTTTCAATGACTTATTTACTTGTTAGGATTTGTATCTCTTTTCCTAAGCTGTTAATTTTCTTTTCATTCTTTTTTCCCCTTAGCTCTTGCTTCTTTTCTATTTTTTTCCTCTATCATGCTCATTTTAAAAATAATTTTTTAGCTTTTTTAAAAAACTCTTGCTTTAATTCTTCTAGGAATTCTTACTGGACTCATATCCAAGCTGCATTTCTCTTTGAGGCTTTGCTTGTAGATATTTTAAAGCTGTGTGCTACAGTTACCCAAAAATAACACTCAGAGATTTTCTAGGTATAAAGTGAAAGATTTATTACATTCTTCGTGAGAAGTGGGCGTCTGCTTCGCTGGCAGTCTGAGCGAAGCGAGGCGAGGTACAAAGGTCAGGACAAAGGTTATATAGTCCCTAACGCAGAGACACCCACCCACCACAGGCTGCAAATTCCCATTGGACAGGAATTTCAGCCTTACAATCTAAAACGCTAAAATCTACCCTAGAAACAAGGAATCTCATTATAATACTACCAATCCTAGCTATTTTATCCTTATTTAGCATTAGCCATTACCTAATACTAATGTAACAGTACAGATCATGTGTTTTCTAGGAACTTGAAACTTGGGCCTATTCAGGCTAGAGTAACCAACCTTGAGTTTGTAACAGTATACAAAACTGTTACACTCAATCCATCTGAGAGATCTCACACTGTTTACATTGTCTCACTCAAAGTCATTCTCTTCATCTGTGTTTGTGTGCCTGTTAACATAATAGCCCTTAATCATGGAATTCTTTCTTTGTTGCTCATTCTTTCAGTCTATTTCTTGACTTTTGACTTTATATTAGTATTGAGCTCTCTGCAATTTAGGAGTGGGAAATATCTGACCTGAGCTTTTGTCCTTTTATATATTTCTTTACATCTTTTGTCAGCTCAGGTGAAGTCTGGTCACTGTCCTCCTTGTCTGAGCTCTAAATTCCTGACCCAAATTTGAGTCTGTCCTTGGTTGGGAGTTTCAGACACTGCTATTAGCTTGCTGAGAAGCTCTGCAGGTTTGGAGCAGCTGAACTGCTGACTCTCCTTTGATCTGGGACTCCTCCTTGGTTATTACCCTGCAGTATTACATGCTGGGCTAAAGGCTAGAACTGAGAAACTGCTCTGCTCCTGGGATCAGAGCCACAAAGCTACATTTCTGAAGCATGTACCTAGATCAGTACACAGCTATGGTTCACACTTATAAGTGCTCCTTTTGTTCTGGATCTGTGAACTGGAACTGGGTAAAGGGGAACAGAACTGACAGATGGCATTTATTTCTATACCCTATGCTTGTTTAGGGATCCTCTGGGATCTCTTTCTGAACCAGTGCATCCTGTCCTGGTACCCTGTCTCAGTCCCCTGTCAGTCCCTGTCTATGCTAGTGCTCTATATTGATTAGCTTGCTTTTGGCTAGATGCTAGCCTTACTCTCTGCAGACCTCTCTGTCTCCCTAACCTTCCCTTGGCTGAAAAAAAAATGACTCATGCTGACTTTTTCTTGCATTTCCCAATTAGAATTCAGTCTGATACATTTTCTAGATAACTGTGGAGAAGAAAGTCGGGAGCTAGGCTCTACTACTGCTCATTCTGTCATCTTGACTCCTCTTTTTTTTAATTTCTTTGGACTAGTAGAATAGTCTCTCTGTCTACATGTCATCCTTTACTCTTGCCATGTGATCAGCTCACCCATCTCTTTCTCTCATATAATTCCTTGAAGATATCCTTTGCTCCTGTTCTTTCTCAGAGTGTGGTGTTGGGTATATATTGTAGCCTTCTCATACCTATCATGTGCTTCTCTATTATCTTATGTCTGATATTCATCTTTAGTTCTGAGTAGGCAGTACTGTTCCACATCTTACATCTCAGTAAAATGTTGGTATTGAAAAGATAAAAGAAAGACAATAATTTTTTGAAATTAAAAACAAAAACACAATTAAAAAGAAAAGAAAAGAAAATACAGAACTCTCTTTCCATGGAATGCTCAAAGTCAATAAAAGAGCTTTGCTATTTCCTGAAGGTAATCTAGCACACTTTTTTCCTCCTTTTCAGCTGTGGGATCACTTCTTTGTAACATACAGATATACATATGCTAGCTAAGCTCTATAGGGTGTCTATCCAAATACATGTTGAAATCTGGGTGAGAGACATTCTTCAGAGACTTAGTTTTCCTATGTGATTGGACAGACCAATTTCCTCTGAATGATTCTATTTAGCAAAAGTAAGGGGCCATTTAAGGAGCAGAATGCTATGGAGTGTTTTCTTGTAGTTTGGCTGGAAAAGCTGAGACACTAACAGTCAGTTTAAGACTAAAAGAACAATTATGTGAATCTGGTCCAACCCAACCCATCTCTGCATAGGATGGCTAAAGTTCTAGTTTCTTTCTGTTTATTCCACTTAGTCATGCCTCTCCCTTTCACCTCAGACTTGTCTATTTTGGTCTATTTTGTAATAGACAAGATGATCATTTCCGTGTACCCAATGATGTCTGTGTTCCTGGGCCTACTAATAGCTCGGTTTGAGTAACTCTGGACTATGAAGTGTACTTCATGCGTTATTCTACTTGACAGATTTGTATTTTCTTCTATTTGTTGTTACTCATATACTTGTCTCCTCAGTCATTTTCACAGGCTTTTTTCCCCTTCAGACTGGTGTTGACACTTTTAGCTCATTCCAGTGATGATTAATTAAAAAAAGCTGAACTTAGACACCTCAAGTAGTTTACAAAACATGTTGCTTAATAGATGGAATGATGGCAGGGAATCATCTTTAAATGTCATACATTTTAGACGTAGCCAAAAACTACTAAACAGCTGGAAATGCCAAATAAATATGACACATTGAGCAGTGTCTAATTATTTACTCTGCATAGGTATAGTCACCCTTTTAGGCCACTAGTAGTCCATGTAGAATGAGAGGATTTTAGAGGTAGAAGGGACATTAGAAGTCCTTAGTCCAATCTCCTTGTTTTACAAGTGAGGAAACTGGGGTCCAAAGAGCTGACTTGTTTTCACATACCTAATAGGTTCACATAGCTAATAAGAACCTGAAGCAGGACTGGAACTCAGATTCTTTGACTTTTACTCTTGGACTCTTTTGCCTTCAACATGTGGCCCCAGGTTCTGGGAAGATATGGATTAGTGTCACTTTGGGGGGGTGGCCTTTTGACTTGTTTTGCCTACACCTAAAGTTTCTTTTGGAAAATTCCTAAATATAGCTCATTAAAAATTAGGTCCTCATAGATATGGATAAAAGGGTCCCTAGCTCCCATTTGAGCACCCAGAGTAACAAATACTTATGCTTGTACTTATACTTATAACAATATTTATACTTTGGCATAGGGCAGCCTTTATTTCACCCCATAGAGGGAATTTAGAGAAGATGATGAAATTATGGGGTCCAATAAACAAAGCATAAAAGACTTAGAATGGCCAATAAATAATTGAACTTGGGCTTGTTAAAGAGATAGTCCCCTAGTAGTCCTGCTTTTGTCCCAGGAAAATATACAGGTCTTCAGCCTTATACTGTAAACACTTGGCTTCCCCCTGAAAGGAACAATGACCTTGGTGGTGCCAAAGGGGCAACCTCATTCCCATTGACCTTACATTGTCTGAATATTGTGTTGTACAGTAGAAGGTAAAGTTCAGGTTTTTTACTCCACCATGTAGTAACAGTCTCTTATTGCTCTTTTAGCTCCAGGGGCAGGTGAAAGATTCTCTTCTCCCCAACCGGCTGTTGCTGCCCAGGAGCTGTTTCTTTTCTTGGTAGAAGCTAGATTCCAGAACTCTCCAAAAATTTGACATTGTTCAGGAAATCCCTTGCTATCTATTCAGAAATCTGGACTCCAATGACTTGGCATCCAGGGACTCTCACCACATGGATGATAGCACTTGTGATTCTCATGTGCTTCTGCCATAGGAAGGCCATTAATAGGTCATAGGTAAGGGGAGGCTATATGCTGTCAATCAGATGGAACCAGCCTCTAACCCACGGATGGCAGGAGCCAAACAGAGCAGGCTAGAGACAGGAGAATCAGGAATAAACAGAAGTTAAATTTCAAAGTGAGGGAAATCGCTTGCAAGCAAGGACACATGTGCCAGAAACCCCTGCTTTAGTGTAGGCAGATCTCCATGCTTATACCTATGGCTGTGCAGTGAGCTGTAACCCTGACAATGAGGGGTAACAGCAATGATGAGACGGGTTTGATTTATCACAAGACTTCATGACCAGAACATGAGTACTTGTCCAAGCTCATCAGGTGCTTGTTGGAGCTCAGAGAACACCTGGTGCTGAATAATTATATGATTTTGCCAGAGGGTGAGACCATCCAGAGGTGAGTGCAAAGGATTGTTGTTATGCCAAGTTCAGGGCACAGCCTGCTTGCTGGGCCTTACCTCTGGAAAACAGGGTGTCTCCTAATATCATGACAAGCATATAGTAGCTTATCCCCACCTGGCGTCTAGGTTCACTCTTATCCGTTCTCCAAAAAGAGAGAAAAGATTGGCTCTGACGTGGATCCCTGTTTTTATGAGTCTACCACAAAAGAGTGGCTGTATCTCACAACAGTCTGAGCCAATCAGTTTGTCTACAATTGATCTACACTGAGTTGAATATGTGCAATGAACATGTCCACAGCCTTTACAGGAAGATAAAAGCAAAGGCTCAGCCTATAGGCTCGCTGAATTGATCAAGGAAATCGTAACAAACTCCTCATGCTAGCTACGACACTGCAAGCTAAAGAACAACAAGAGGCTAAGTTACTACATGGTGGAGTAAAAAACCTGAACTTTACCCTCTACTACAAAAACACGATATCCAGACAATGTAAGGTCAATGGGAATGAGGTTGCCCCTTTGGCATCATCAAGGTCATTTTTCCTTCCCGGAGGAAGCCAAGCCTTTACAGTAGCACCATAAGGCCGAAGACCTGTATATTTTCCTGGGATAAAAGCAGAACTCAGTGGAATACTAGGGGACTATCTCTTCAACAAGCCCAAGTTCAATTATTTATTGGCCATTCTGAGTCTTTTGTGCTTTGTTTATTGGATCCCATAATTCCGTCGTCTTCTCTAAATTCCCTCTATGGGGTGAAATAAAGGCTGCCCTATGCTAAAGTAGAAGTATTGTTCTAAGTAGTGACTACAACACTACTGCTTCATACTGGACTGACTAGACTTCTGGTTTACTGAATACAGCTCCAAGAGAGTAGTTTACTGAAAAACTGGGACCAAATAAGATTAGAAGCTCCAGAGATGGAAAACAAGTTTAGGAGGCTTTTAGCAGCTGCAAGCTGGCCTACCTTTTGTATCAGTCCGGACCGAGGTTAGAACAACACTAAAAAGGGAACCAGTTAAAGCAAGATTTACTTATAGACTACTTTGAGTTGTATGGAAAGAAAGGGAAAAAAAATCATGAGAGATTTTCAGTGATTAGTGTGGTTTGCTTTGGAAAGGAAGACAATGTTGTGTAGCAGAAAAAACATGGGACTTGTAGCCAGGAGACTTGGGTTCAAGTCCCAACTCTCCCACTTATTAGTTATATGCCTTAGTTTCCTGATCTGTAAAATAGGGATCTGTCCTGCTTCCATCATAGCTTTGTTGTGAAGATTAAATGAGATGACTTAAATCCAAAATCCAACTTTTCAACAACCATTAAACACCTACTATGTTTTTGGTACTGGAGGAGATAAATAATTTAGGTAAAAAGTGATCCCTGCCAAAATCAAATCAGGTATCTTTCATAGTTTTGTTGAAGAGTCCTTAACCAAACAAGGGATAGAGATGATCACAAGTTATAAAATAGATAATTGTGCCTACATGAAATTGATGAGCTTTTTCACAAACAAAATCAATGCAACTAGGAAAAGAAGAGTAGTGGATTGGGAAAAATCTTTGAATCAAATATCTCTGATAAGGATCTGATATCTATGATATATGGGGAACTAACCCAAAAATATTTGGCTGAGAGTCATTACCCAGTGGATAAGTGGTCAAAGGATATTAATATTTCTCAGAAGAAGAAAAGTTGCAAACTATTAAGAACCATATGAGCATACAATTGTTGCAAATCAAGAAAAATAAGAGAAATGCAAATTAAAACAGCTCTGAAGATTCACCTCACATCTAGCAAGTTGGCAAAGACAACAAAAGGTGGAAATAGTTAATGTTGGAGGAGGTTTGGAAAGACAGGAAGGCTAGTATACTATTGATGGGGCTATTTTAAAAGCATTCTCAACCATTCCTGAAAGCAGTATGGAATTATGGAAATCAAGTGACAAAAATATCCCTTGATTCAGAGACTGTAGCCTTTGATCCAGAGATTCCACTGTTAGGTATATATCCTCAGGAGATCAAATTTAGAAAGAAAGCTCCTATATGTGCCAAAATATTTATAGTAGCACTTTTGTACTAGTAAAGAACTATAGACAAAGTAAATGCATATTGATTGGGGAATGGTTATTGTTATTATTAAATTATGGCACATGAATATAATAAGATATTGCTGTGCTCTAAGAAATGATGAATATGGAGAACACAGACAAGCATAAGGAAAATTACATGAACTGATGTAAAGCAAATTAAACAGAACCAGGAAAACAACATCTATAATAACTATAATAATATAAATAGAAAAATGAAAAAAAAATGAAGTTGAGCAGTTTAGTTATAATAACAATGATTCTAAAAGAAGGGATGAGAAATGTACCTCCAGCCCTTGAGAGGTAGACCACTATGGATGTGAAATGCTACATATACAGTCAGACTCATTTGATGGCTTAGTTAGTTTTTCAGAACTGCTTTTTTTTTCTTTGTTTCTTTTTTTGGTATTTGTTATATGGGATTGCTCTATGGGGAGAGATATAATTATAAATGAACAGATGTAAACACAAGATACGTCATTTAAAAAAGAAATGTTCCCTTCTCTGACGTAGTTTACAATCTAAGGGGAGTGATGTATGCCTATCAATTAACAAGAATTTATTAAGCTCTTACCATGTGCCAGGCACTGTTGTAGATGCTGGGAACTCAAAGACAAAAACTGAAGTAATTCCTGCCTCCAAGAAATCCACATGCTATCAACATGTATATACATAAGTCAATAGAGGATAAATATATACAGAGTAAATACATAATATAGAAGTTTAAAAAACACAAGGGAATTAGGGCAGGAAGGCACTAGGACTTGGGGGAGATAAGGAAAGGCTTTGTGTAAAAAGAGGTGCTTGAGCTGTGTGTTGCAGTGGATAGAGGAACAGCTCTAGAGTTAGGAGGACCTGAGTTCGAATCTAGCCTCAGATTCAGATACTTAGTAGCTGTGTGTTACCCTTTTCCTCCAAAAAAGAAAATTCCCTAAATACTTTTAACTTTGTTTCCTCAGTTACTTCTGAGGAGAGTCGGCATGGCATGGTGCATAGGGTACTGAACTAGAACTCCTCTAAACTTTCAGATAAACTGAAGTTCCCGGTGTAAATCCTGCCTATGATCCTTGGTAGTGGTATGTAACTTGTGGTTCAAAGCCCATTAGTATGGGAGTCTTCCTTCATTGAAGGAGAGAGAGAGAGAGAGAGAGAGAGAGAGAGAGAGAGAGAGAGAGAGAGAGAGAGAGAGAGAGAGAGAGAGAGAGAGAGAGAGAGAGAGAGAGAGAGAGAGAGAGAGAGAGAGAGAGAGAGAGAGAGAGAGAGAGAGAGAGAGAGAGAGAGAGAGAAATGCATTACTGAGAGGGAAGGATCTATTGTTTCTGGTCTTCAGGGTAAGGGCTGCAGATGCCTGTCATCTCCCGTTGAACTCCACACTGTTGCTGCTTCATCTGTAAATCATTCTCATTTCTATGGGGAGTGCTGCTGCAGGCTGTTCCCCTGATTCTTTCCACTTCTTATTACTGGTTTTGGAGATTTCTGTGGCTAAGCCTGGGACCTAGAAGGAAGTTAGTGTTTGTTTTGTTTTTTTAAACAATTTGAATTACAATGAAGAAAGCTTATGAAGAGCATGCCTTGTAGGGGCTGGGGAAAGCGACTTAATCTTCATTATCTGGGGCTACTTTTCTCTATAGTGGCTGTGTTAATATTAAATCCCTAAAACTGCATTTTCTTATTAAGCATTTTTTTTACTGTAAAAATATGATACATTTATACTCATTGTATTCTGTAAAGAGAGGTTGCTTCACCTGTACCTCACCCCTGTAAAGAGGTTGCCCGGTTCACTTTGTAAATCTGCCTCTGGTCTTTTAGCAAGTGGTTTCTGAACACAGGTTTAGAATGTATTATTATTTTTATATTATATATTATTAGAATATATATTCTTTTTTTCTTTTTGTTTGTTCAGGCAGTGATTTAATTGGTTGGAATCTGAGGACTCCCTGTACAAATTAATAACTGCAAGTGTTCTGTATCTTACCACTCAGAAATTCAGCTTCATATGTAGATAAGGAGATAGTAATAACTTGGATTTTTATGATGCTTTTTGCTTTCTTAAAGTACTTTCACACTTACGATGTAATTTCCCACCTTCCAGCCTCCAACAACGGTGATTATTTTCATTTTATGAGAGGGAAAGACACTAACATTCCAAAGTTATATGACTTGATTAAGGTTGTATTATTGGTTAGGATCAGACCAAGGCTATGGTCTCCTGACTCTTGATCTATACACTCAGTGGCAAGGAAAACAGCCAATCTCTCTGCAGGTGTCTTGGATTTTGCTTTGCCACTGCCAGCAGGTGAGGATGGTGTGGTAGCTGGGAGGTTTGAGGAGAAGAAAAAGCAATGAGTACCACCTGATGGATAATTAGGCTGGCCATATACTTGTTGCTTTGAGAAGCATTTGGTTATTTGGGGGAGGAGAGGCAGACAAACAACTCCTAGAGCTTGAGAAGGGTGCATCTGCATTCTGGAGAAATTCCTCAGAAGTGAGTATGTCACTGGATGTTTTCTCTGGCATGCTGAGCTATATGTGAAAATTCTCCTTGGGGACAGTGTGTTGTGTTTATTTTTCCCCTTCCACAGATATCTTGTGTGCTGCTATTATGCTTAGTACTTTCCACAGCGATAAGGTCTGGTACTCCTGTACAGGTGATCTGTGATGATGAGGTTATTCATTGATAGCCCTGGTTGCATCTCTGTTACACTGATTGTTCACAGACTCCGCCTTTTTGGCGTAGGGGTGCTTGAGACCACAGAAATGGCACAGGTAACATGATGTTGCTTCTTCAACTATAGGTGCTTATCCAAACAGATTTTAGTGTTTGTAAGCAATGCCTCGAATAAATAAAAATAATATATCTCAGTTTCTCCAGTAAAAGGCCAGAATTGAACTTGAAGAGATAATCAGATTGTGATTTTATTGTGATATATTATTGTGATATAATATAATATTGTGATTATTAATTAATAAAAGTTGATAACATGACTAGGTATATAGCTTGGGTAAGCTAAGGCCTTATCTTTCATGACTTAAAAGACTGGAGTATATTGCAAAGGCCTGTGTATATGGGACTCACAAAAAGGCTTGGTGTGGGCCCTTCTGTCAATCAATGTAGCAGCAGTCATCTTGAGAACCTGGACCATAGTACTCTTCCAGCAGGGCTTGATGCCTAGCATGAATCCTCTTCCTTATGCCCTTTAAAAAAAAAACTAAATGGATTTTAACTAACTAATGGCTCTTTTCCATGATATCTTAGGGTAGTATTTCAGTAAAGGCCTTTAGATCTCTGGAACTAGGAAAACTGTATTCTGATTGTGAGCAATCATAAGATTTAGGGGTATTGTGGTTAATGGAAATTTATTGCTAGATAACTATGAATTTATCCCTAAATGTAGTTTTCATCGTTGGCTTAACCTTCCTTGCATTTAAAATAAACAAGTAAATAAAAAAAAAACAAATGCCTGAAATTGTTGACATGGTGCTGATGAAAATGGTTTTTATGTAGTGTCTAAATCTTACCCTTCTGGATAGGCTAGCAAAGGATAGTCAACCTTGAGTGGGCTAGAGTTGTTGGTTTTATAAAAAATTGTAAGTAGATCATTGTCGTTCCTTGTTATAGCAAACTGATACATAATCTATTTGGAAAAAGTTTGGTAACCCTAGGGCTTCAGAGTTGACATTTAGAGTCGAGGCTGATCTTTTTTTTCCTTCCTTCCCCCTCCCCACCCAATGCCTTGTTTACAAAACATTCACATCTTTTTCACAAAAAGGCAGTTAATTCTGGTGTCTAGTATAAGAGCAGATCGTGTCGCTTTGACCAGCAAAAAATATTTATTCAGAAAATTTCCCCAGTAAGTGTAATGTGTCAAAGTGAAAAGGCCACTTCTTCTGGGTAATTGAACACCTATACTTTAAAAATAAACAAAACATGGCATGCCAAGAGGAGCCTCAGAGGTTAACTAGTCCTGAATAGGAATTCCCTCTATGGCTTATCCAACAAGGAGTCATCTGGCTCTGACTTGATGACCTTTAGCATTTTTTTTTAATTCTGAGTTCCAAGTTCTCTCCCTCCATTTCCTCCCCTATCCATTGAGGAGGCAAGCAATATGGTACCCATTATATATATAAAGCCATGCAAAACATATTTCTATAATAGACATGTTGAAAAAAAAAAGCAAGAAAAATAAAGTGAAAAATAACATGCTTCAATTTGTACTCACAGTTCACTAGTTCTCTCTCTCTCCTATTGTGAGTGCTTTAGAATTATCTTGGATCATTGTATTGATCAGAATAGTTAAGTCTTTTACTGTTGATCATTGTTAGAGTATTGCTGTTACTGTGTAATATGTTCTCCTGGTTCTGTTCACTTTACTTTGCATCAATTCACGCGTCTTCCTCCATTTTTCTGAAACCATCTGATGACCTCGTCATTTCTTAGAGCATTTCATCACAATCGTATACCACAACTTGTCCAGCCATTCCCCAATCGATGGGTATCACTTAAATTTCCAATTCTTTGGACTTGATGACTAGGGATCTTGCAATTCTCTGAGGCATCGTTTCCTTTTCGGTGTATTTCTCCTTGCAGTATTAGAAAGTTTTCCCTTACATTAAATCAAAATTTGCCTTTCTGTAACTTTGATCCATTGTCTTAGGCCTTCCCTCCGAGACCAAACAGACAAACTCTAATGAGTTTTTCACATTTCACTTTTCAAATAACTTGAGTTATTACATAGTTCCACAATTTTGTCTTCTTCGGGCTAAATATTCCTCAGTTCCTTCTACTGACTTTCCTGTGGCATGTTTTATTGGTTGGGATAGTCATAGGGAAATATTCTATTATCTTTGTGTAGCTCAGGTGCTAAAGTTTCACCACCCTCCCTTTGTCAAATTTTCTTTCTTTTTTAGCACTATAGAAATTTTATTATTAGTAGTATGATGGGAAATAATTGACAGTTTGTGTCTGACAAATTTAAAATATTTATTGAGATATACTCATCTCTTGAAGACCCCAATCTAAGCGGTCATATGATAAAAATTAAAAGATCATAGCTGAAAGAAATTGATAAGGGAGTTAACTAGTTAAAAGGTAAAAAGCGTAGAGATAACTAATTAGAAAAAAAGTTAAAATCTAAAGAAATTTCATTCACTCAGCACTTGTCTGAAATGTTCAAGGCATTCATCTAAAAAAGCCTTTCCCTGTCTCATTGTAGCTAGGAGGGGCCTTTGTCAAATTTTTACAGCTAATCAAGTATTCTGAGAAGAGTCCATCAATTATCCTTAATGAATAGGAGAGTTCTGTTTATCTCACGCTTTGAATGATGCTAGAACTTGTGTGTATGAGTTTTCTGAAATAGGACCCATTTATCTAAAAGGTTTTGAATTGAGGAAATACTTGTTTTTACAGAGAGACCACACTTCAAGTTAGCCCATACAGATGAGAATCTTAGGAATTTTTAGATAATTCTGGATAATTCTATAACCTTTCTTAGCAACTTATTTTAGTATTTACTGATCTGCACCATCAGGAAGTTCTTCCTTATGTCTAATCTAGACCTGTCTTTATTCTATTCTTAGAGGAGGAGACGTCTTTCACATCCAGTTGAAGACTATAATTGATTATTCTCAGCCTTTTTTCCATTGTGAATAATAACATGTCAATGGATTCATGATCTCATTGGCAAAAATATTCCTTCAGAAGCTAATAATAATAATAAGGCAGCTAGGCGGTACAGTGGATAGAGTGCCAAGCCTGAAGTCAGGAAGACTCATCTCCCTGATTTCAAAACTGACTTAGGCACCTACTAGCTGTGTGACTTGGGCAAGTCACTTGCTTCAGTTTCCTGTAAAACGGCAAAACTCCAGATCATGTGTAAAATGAGGTGGGAAAGGAAATGGTAAAACACTCCAGTATCTTTGCCAAGAAAATTCCAAATGGGGTTATGAAGAGTTGGACACGACTGAAATGAGTGAACAAGAAAGACAATAGCAGCAACAAATGGTTTATGGCAAAATGGATAGAGTGCTATGCTCAAAGGTAGGAAGAAGACCCAGGTTTAAGTCTTGCATTTGACCCATACTGGCTTTGTGACTCTGTGTAATCTGCTTTACCTCTCAGTGGTACAAGTCAACTCTCTAACATTATAGATTACAGAGCAGGGGAGACCAGCATAGGTAGAGGGAATTTCCTCACCCAAAATTCCCTATACTGAGGAAATCACAGATCTGATCCAAAAATTAGAGAATAAATAAATAGAAACAAATTCTCAAAATAAAAAAATCCACCTTATTTTTGTGCAAGATACATGTTATATTTTTTCTTCTAGCTCCTTTAACTTTCTCCTAGGTGTTGTTTTTCAATCTTTTAACCTTTTTTGTCTTTTTTTTAATAACATTGTTTTGAAAAGTTTCATTAATGCTCTTTTTAAAATCATAGCCATTTCCCAATGATTCTTCTCACCCTCAAATGCCCTCTTGTAGCAATTAAGTTCACCTTAAATGAATAATGTTTGAAAAATAAATCGTGTCTGAAATCATATGTCTCATTCCACACTTATGGTTTTTCTGTTTAAATTTCTAGAAGTTTTCTCCATAATGGAGTCCTTTCTGGTTTCTACTATCTTCCATTTTAATTGCTGAGGGACAAAACTGATTGTACTGGGGCAGAACTCAATGTTGAGAATCAGTTCTTTGTAGGACCTTGAAAGAAAACTGTCCTCAAACTTTGTGTCAGAGGGTGCCCTTTGGAACATTTTCTATCCTCTAGCTCATAGCTCCCACCCAGAAAATCTGGAGAAATCACTATCTGACGGCATCCAGTGGGCTGATACCAATTCCCCTTGCAAGCACACATTTCATGATATTCAGGAAGAAAAGAAGTTTTATAGAAAGAATCAGAAAAACAAATCCTTGGGAGCAAAACAGAAACCCTCCAATGAATAACTTTCATTCAAAGATCTGTGGAAACTCCCAATCATTTACAATCCCAGATAGGCAGACTCTTCTCCCTCTTGTGTAGTTCCCTGCAGATATTTTGAGAATGGCTCTTGTTTTTTGCTCTCAAATAACTTTTTCTTCTGGTGAGTTGCTCTAGTGGCATGCTGTATCTTGGTTCTCCTACTGTGTATTATTGAGTGTCTCTCACTGTCTTTGTCTTTCTGTCTCTGCCTCTCTCTCTCTCTCTTCTCTCTCTCTCTCTCTCTCTCTCTCTCTCTCTCTCTCTCTCTCTCTCTCTCATTTTTAGGGGCTCTTTCTTCATTTCCCTATTGATCTCTACAGGAGTCCTGGATGGAGCTATATTGCTTATCTGCAAGATTGTCTTTTGGTCAATCAAGGCTCAAACCTTTGCTGATGCAAAACATAATGTTTCTGGGTATGGTCTTTTGCCTTTGTCAACAAGAAGAAAATCCAGAGGAGTTTTCCTTGTCTCACAGGAGACACCTAACTCCCTGCATAGCTCACAGCTGGTTATGCTTGTACCAGATTGAGGATTTCCTCTTACTGAGTCTATTCCCATTTGCCATTGCTTCTGTTAGCTTCTGGCTACCCAAGAGCTTGCCCAGAAACTCTTTCATTCTTTAACTTCAGGAGAGAATCAATTACAAACATATTAAATTGTTGGTTTAAAAAAAATCATAGAGATTTCCCAGTATACAACTCACCATTAATGAACCTTCCCTTGTAGCAAAAACTTGCAAGGAATTAGAACCAACTAAGAAAATAGCTAAGTCTAACAACAAAAGGTACATTTAGTACCAGTATTCCCCCACCTCTCTTTTGAGAGGTAGGATATATGTTGCACAGGCCGCTAAGTGGCTCAATGGGTAGAGCTTGAAATCAGAAAGACTCATTTTCCCGAGTTCAAATCCAGCCTCAGACACTAGCTGTGTGACCCTAGGTAAGTCAGTTAACCTTGTTTGCCTGACTTTCCTTATCTGTAAAATGTGCTGGAGAAGGAAATGGCAAACCACTCCAGTATCTTTGCCAAGAAACCCCCAAATGGGGTCATGAAGAGTCCGACATGACTGCAATGACTGAACAACATGGCCCCTGCAATTTCTAGACTCAGAGAATTGCCTGGGAGCGCTAAAGGGTTAAGTGATTTGCTCTGTGCCAAATGGCCAGTAAATAAGAATCAGACTCTGGACTTGAACTCGGGTCTTCCTGACCAACTCTGAGACCTGATCTCTAACCATTCTGTCCCAACTTTGAGAATCTTCAGAGATGGGAATACCAGAGGAAACTGGCAACTTCTTCTAGGGCTGTCCCAACTCACTAGTGTGACCAGTTAAGTATCCTGCTGTGTTGCAGGTGAGTCTTATCCAAGAAGCTTTCTTCCAAGTCCTATAAACATTATTTTAGGATCTCATCCGAAGGGGAGAGAAGGTAAGGCCAATGCCAGGACGAAGCTCTGTTGAACATACAACATTTGCTTGTATTGGCACTACTGCTAAGAGCAAACTGTTCTGTTCGCATCCTCTTCTGGCTAGTCATTCATTCTGTTCTTTCTGGGGATCACATAGGGGACAAATGCAAAGACTCATTTGCTCTCACAGATTGGGAATGGGGGGAAAATCAGAGGGAGGCTCCCCCATTTTTTCCAAACACAGAACACAGCTACCAAAAAAATGTCATAGAGTCCTACATTTTCTACCAGGCAGGATTATAGGAAGGAGATTCTTAGAAACAAACACTATATATTTCTCTATGTCCATGATTTCTGCGTAGGGGAGAAAGAGAGGTATGGAAAAAAAAGAAGAGAGAGGAGAGAAAGTTTGGCTGAGAGATGAAAAGCCTATAGCAATAGATCATTTAAAGATGTTGAAGCGGCTGGGAATACCTGCCCTGTGACCTGCCTGCTCACATACTTTCCTAGTTGCTGATAGGTATTCAGCAAGGATAAGAGACCAGTTCTAAATTTTATCGTTTATAAAGGAGTAGGCCATGTTTGAACACCCAGTGGAAATAAGCATTGGAAATCTATTTCTTTTCTCATATCCTGGAAAAGTTGTCAGTAATGAGATGCCCCAGTCTCTGGCTAGAGCAGAAGAGTCAGGAATACAGAATGACCTTAGTAATGAGTGCCTTGCTAATTCTTGACAAATGCCTTATTTGGGGTTTAGAAACACCTCAAGTTTTTCAAAACAATTTTATTGACACCTTTTGTTTTCGGATCACTGTCATTTCTGGAAAGACCATACCTTTTCCTCCTACTTCAGACTGAGTCTTCTCCTGGTTGACCCAAATTTTTACCAGTCAGGCTTTACTATAATAGCTTCCTTACCTCGTTAAAACAACAACAACAAAAACCTTGTGCTTTTCAGAAAGAGAACAAAATAGAGACCAGCTGTCTGCAAGAGACCTTTCCTGTTGCCTCCCTTCAATTCAAGCTGTTAGTGACTTCCCCTTTAAGATGGGCATGCACCACTTAGTTACCATGCTTGCTTGCTACTATAAGAACTGTTATAAATCTGCTTGCATATATGGGTCCTTTCCCACTTTCTTTGATCTCTTTGAAATAGTAGTGGTTATTTCTGGGTCGAAGGATACGCACATTTTAGTAACTTTGAGGGCACAGTTCTAAAATGGCCAGGCCAATTCACAGTTCCACCAGCAATATGTTAATGTGCTTTTTTTTTTTTAATATTCTTTAACACTTTTCATTTTTTGGTCGTCTTTGCCTATCAGATAGGAATGAGGTGGATCCTCAGAGTTGTTTTGATTTGTATATCTCTAATTATTAGTGATTTGGGAGCGTTCTTCTATATGGCTGTTGATTGCTTCTTTCTTCCTTTGAAAGCCACCATTTATATTCTTTGATCATTTATCAGCTGAAGAATGATTCTTATTCTCATAGATTTGGATCAATTCCTTACCTATTAGAAATGGGACTCTTATTAGAGAAACTTGCTGCAAGGATTTTTCTTCCCCAGTTAAATTTTCCTTCTAATTTTAACTACATTCAACTTGTTTGTGCAAAACCTTTAATTATTGAAATTGTTCATTATCTTCTCTAATCTTCTTACTTCCTTGTCTGGTCATAAACTCTTTTCCTATCCAGAGATCTGAAAATTGTATTTTCTTTTTATTTTTCTAATTTGTTTTTGTTTTATATATAGGTCATATATTCATTTGGAGCTTACCTTGGTATGTAGTTTGATGTGTTGATCTAAACCTAGTTTATGCCAGGCTACTTTCCAGTTTTGGACAGCAGTTTTTGTCAAATGGTGAATTCTTACCTCCAGAGCTGGGGTCTTGGGATTTATTGAATACCAGGCTACCAGGTTCCTTTGCTTCTGTGTATCATGTACCTAATCTGTTCCACTGATTGACCTCTTTATCTCTTCACCAGTACCAAATCATATATATGGTTATTGCTTTGTAGCATAGTTTGAAATGTGGTATTGCTTGCCCTCTTCCCACTTGAAAAAATAATTTTTGAGATGTTTGGTCTTTTGTTCTTTCAGAAGAATTTTCTCACTATTTTAGTTAGCTCTATGAAGTAATTATTTTGTAAATTTTTAATGACACAATAAGTAGATTGATTTAAGTAACATTATCATTTTTATTATATTGGCTTGGCCCTCTCTTGAGCAATTAATATTTATTCAGTTATTTAGGTCTGTCTTTATTTCTGAAAAGTGTTTTGAAGTTGAATTCATATAGTTCCTGTGTGTGCCTAGATGGGTAGATTCCCAAGTATTTTCCACATTCTTTTTTTTTTTTAAATTTTCCAAGTACTTTATTGTTTCCACAATTTTTGGAAGTTTCATTGATGAGTTGTGGAAAAATGTTATTTTCAAACAGCTTCCTTCATAATCCTGCTTAGCTTCTGGATCTTGGTTCTTGCAGACGTATCAACATATTTCTCTCCTATGCAAACAATCATTTCTCCCATGATTGAAGTCTTAACCTCCATTTTCAGGACTTGGCCTTTCCTTAGGAAGCTGTTCAGGACAGTTTTTAATTCGGAAAGACTTGAGTCAGCTAAGGTAGATGCAGTAATAATTGAACATTGTACTTCTCCATGATTCACACTCATCATGGTAGAAAATGCTGAAATGACTCCTGGGTTATTGTTTAAGCGACCATTTTCAGCAAGCAATTTCATGAGGTCTGTTGTGATGGGGGAAAACTTCTCTTTCACTATTATGTCACTTAGTTTTTATCTTAGTAGAACACTTTTTATGGGGATTCATAATAGAATCAATCATTTTGGGATCCTTCAAAAGTTTTGTCACTCTGAGTAACTGCTTTTCTACCACATCAGTTTATTCTGCTTAGATGCAGCATAATAAAGAGCTGTGGCATATCAATCTTCTAGACCATAAACTTGAACTGAAGGCCTGATGAGTTTAGCAAATGGTCTGCTCACTGAAGTAGTGAAGCGGCTTACCTGCTGGAGCATCCAGATGCACTGGGTGCTGTCATCTTCTCCTGTGGTCCCTGTAGGTCCTATTTTCTACATTCTATAGTTATTTTAATTGGAATTTTTCTGTCTCTTTTGGCTTGCATCAATATTCAGTGGGGATATTAGTCTATAGTTTTCTTTCTCTGTTTTGACTTTCCTTGGTTTAGGTATCAAAATTATATTTGTATAATAGAAGAAATTTGATGTAATTCCATATTTTTCTACTTTTGCAAAGTTAATGTGTATTGGATTATTTAATAAGTTATTTAATCTCCAAATTTTTAACCATTTACTAGATCTTTACAATTTTTATTGGATTATAATCAATAAAAGATAGTTTCTGCTTTTCTGTATTTTTGTGAGGTATTAATGCCATTATACATGGCCATTTTTTTTTGTAAAGTTGCTTCATACATCTGAAAAATATGTCTACTTCTTTTTGTTTTTTGTTTTTTACTTAGTAAGCACCAAAGATTCAACATGTTTACCTTTTCCAAATTCTGTTTTGGTTCTTAACTTTTCTTTTCATCTTTTTGTTAGATTTGTCTAGATCTGAAGGGGGTACATTAAAGTTCCAAACTATTACAGTTTTACTTTTTTTCTCCCTGTAACTCATTTATGCCTTCCTTTAAGTATTTAGATGCCATGGCATTTTGTGTGTATTTGTTGAGGATTAAAATTAATTGTCTGTAGTACCTTTAAGTTTAGTATATTGTTCCTATTTTGTCTGAGATTCTGATGACTACCCTGCTTTTTCTTTTTAGTTCAGCTGAAGTCTAACTTATTTTGATAAAGTCCCTTATTTTAAATCTGTGTGGGTTTTTGTTTCAAGTCTTGTTTCTTCCAAACAACAAATTGAATTCTGCTTCCTAATCCATTCTCCTCTCTTCTTCTGTTTTATGGGTGAGTTCAACCTATCCACATTAAATTTTCACTAAGTGTATATATTCTTCCCTTTTGTTCTTAAGCCTTTTACTCTTTGCCTTTCACCCCTCTCTTTATAAAGAAGAGGATGGTGCGAGAATGCTCAGCTCTAGTGAAATCTTCTCTTCCATGCCCCTCTTCTCTTGGTCTTGCCCAGATACAAAACACAGGTTCTGATCTTTCTTCCTTTCCTTTTAAATTTCTTATTCATAATCCACTCTTTAAGGTTGGAGTTCTTTTACTTATGATTAATCCTTCCCTTTTTCTCCCCTCCTACCTATCCAAGTCCCATCATATTTCTTTGAGTTGAATGAATTTTTAACTACATTCTGTGTGTGTGTTCTACTTTCCTCTGGCTCAAATGCATGAGGTTCAAGTGAAACCCACACTACCTTCCTCTCCCACCCTCCTTCCTTCTTATTCTTTCACTTGTACATCCAATTTATGTGAAGTTCTTCCCACTCCCTCAAATCCCTTTCTTATTTAGCTATTTCTTTTCTATCCATTTCCTTTCTTCTTTTAAGATAATCAGTAATAACAAAATCACTCCCTGGGCTTTAATTCCTTTTATGTTTCTTGATGACATTTGGGTTCTAATAGGATACTTATTTCATCTCATCCCTTAGAATTTAAATAATTCATAATTGAATTACCCCTTATGATCAAATATGTTTAACCTTTTATGTTTCTCTTTGCTTCTGTGTTTGTGCTTCAGAGATTCTACACAATTTTGTTCTTTTCATTAGGAATACTTGGAAATCTTCTATTTCATTAAAGGTCTCTTTCCCCACTGTGGGATTTTAGTTAGTTTTGCTGCAAAAGTTATTTTTAGTTTTAAGCCTTTTGGTTTTTGATATTTTTTTCTTTGACTTGGAAGCTTTGGGTTTTATTTATGATATTCCTTAAGTTTATATTTTGAGGTTCCTTTCAAGAGATGTCTGGTAGAATCTTTATGTTTTTACTTTGACCTCTGATTTGAATAGGTTTTGGCTATTTACACGCACAAATTTTGTAAAATATGACTTTTAGGTTTTTTTTTTGTCATGGCTTTCAAATGGTTCAGTGAATCTTAGATTTTTTTTTAGGTAAATGAAATTGATAATATGCTTTATTTCTTTTTTTTTTTAGCAGCAATAGTATTTATTTTTAGTTTTCAACATTTACTTCCACAAGATTTTGAGTTCCAAATTTTCACCCCACCTCGCTTGTCCCCCCACCCCAAGACAGCATGCATTCTGAATATCTCTTCCCCTAGTCTGCCCTCCCTTCTATATCTTCCCCTCCTTTGCTCATCCCTTTCCCCTTCTACTTTCCTGTAGGGCAGGATAGATGTCTGTACCCCATTTCCTGTATTTCTTATTTCCCAGTTGCATGTGAAAACATTTTTTTTAAACGTGTGTTTTTAAAACTTTGGGGTTCCAAATTTTCTCCCTTCCTCCCTCCCCAGCCACCCTCATTGAAAAGGCAAGCAATTCAATATAGGTTATACATGTGCAGTTATGCAAAACATTTCCATAGTAGTCATGTTGTGAAAAACTAACTCTATTTCCCTTAATCCTATCCCGCCCCCCCATTTATTCTTTCTTTTGACCCTGTCCCTCCTCAGAAGTGTTTGCTTCTGATTACCCCTTTCCCAATCTGCCCTCCTCTCTATCATTCCTCTGCTCTCTTGTCCCCTTCTCCCCCTATTTTCCTATAGGGTAAGACAGATTTCCATACCCAATTGAACATTTATGGTATTCCCTCCTTAAGCCAAATCCTGTGAGAATAAGATTCCTCATTCCCTCTCACCTTCCCTGTTTCCCCTCCACTGTAAGACTTTTCTTTTCTTTTTTTTGTGAGATAATTTACCCCATTCTACCTCTCCCTTTCTCTTCTCCAGTATAATCCTCTCTCACCCTTTAATTTTACTCTCTAGATATTACCCTTCATCTTCAACTTACCTTGTGCCCTCTACCTATCTATCTATATCTATACATACATATAATTTTTTTCCTCCAACTACCCTAATACTGACAAAGGCCTCATGAGTTATAAATATCATCTTTCCATGCAGGAATGTAAACAGTTCAACCTAATAAGTATGATTTCTCTTTCCTGTTTATCTCTTCATATTCCACTTGAGTCCTACATTTGAAAGTCAAATTTTCTATTCAGCTCTGGTCCTTTCATCAAGAATGCTTGAAAGTCCTCTGTTTCACTGAATGACCATTTTTTCCCCTGAAGGATTATACTCACTTTTGCTGGGTAGGTGAGGTGATTCTTGGTTGTAATCCTATCTCCTTTGCCCTCTGGAATATTATATTCCATGCCTCTGGTCCTTAATGTAGAAGCTGCTAAATCTTGTGTTATCCTGATTGTGTTTCCACATACTTGAATTGTTTCTTTCTGGCAGCTTGTAATATTTTCTCCTTGACCTGGGAACTCTGGAATTTGGCTACAATATTCCTAGGAGTTTTCCTTTGGGGATCTCTTTCAGGAGGAGATCGTGGATTCTTTCAATTTCTATTTTGCCCTCTGGTTCTAATATATCAGGGCAGTTTTCCTTGATAATTTCTTGAAAGATGATGTCTAGGATCTTTTTTTGATCGTAGCTTTAAGATAGTCCAATAATTTTTAAATTCTCTCCTGGATCTATTTTCCAGGTCAGTTGTTTTTCCAATGAGATATTTCACATTGTTTTCTAATTTTTCATTCTTTTGTATTTTTTACAGTGTCTTGATTTCTCATAAAGTCACTAGCTTCCAATTGCTCTATTCTAATTTTTAAGGAAGTATTTTCTTCAGTAAGCTTTTGGACTTCCTTTTCCATTTGGCCAATTTTGCTTTTTAGGGCATTCTTCTCCTCATTGGCTTTTTGGACCTCTTTTGCCATTTGGGTTAGGCTATTTTTTAAGGTGTTATTTTCTTCAGTATTTTTTCGGGTCTCCTTCAGCAAACTATTGACTTGTTTTTCATGATTTTCTTGCATCACTCTCATTTCTCTTCCCAGTTTTTCCTCTACTTCTCTTACTTGCTTCTTAAAATCCCTTTTGAGCTCTTCCAAGGCCTGGAACTGATTCATATTTTTCTTGGAGGCTTTGGATGTAGGAGCTTTGACTTTGTTGTCTTCTTCTGGTTGTATGTTTTGATCTTCTTTGTTACCAAAAAAAAAAGATTCTATGGTCTGACACTTCTTTTGAGGTTTGCTCATGATTCCAGCTAATTACTTGAGTTATAAACTCTTTATTAAGATAGAGGTCTGCTTCCAATGTGCAGAATGTACTGTCCCAAGCTTCGGGGGTTTGTACAGCTGTTTTCAGAGATACTTGTAGGGACCTGTAAATTTTCAGTTCTTCCAAGGTGGTATGATAAGGGGCGAGGTGTATACTTCTTTCCTGGCCTGTGCTCTGGTCTGTGAGTGACCACAAGCACTCTTTTCTGTCTTGGAACTGTGAGGAGGATTTTCTCTCTACCACCACTATAAGCTCCTCCTAGCCCCAGGGCTGCCATCCAGAACTGTGACCCAGATCCAAGCACGAGCAAAGCAAGAGATTACTGCCTCAGCACTGGCAAAGAGATCCCTGAAATTCCCCTCTGATCAGTCATTCCATCCCCCTCAGTCTGTGGGCCAGAAGCTCAGGAAGCAACAGCTGCCCCAGGGCTGTGCTTGGGAACTGGAGCTGAGACCTAGCTTCTCTCTCACCACAGAAACAGACTTTTCCCACTGACCTTCTAAGTTGGCTTTGGTGTTCGTGAGTTGAGAGGTCTGGAAACTGCCACAGTTGCCCGTGATTCAGTCCTCTGAGGCCTGCTCCAGTTAGCTGCTGCCTGCGTGCCCATATGGAACTGTACTTCTCTTTCTGCCTGGCACAATATACCTTTCTGATCAACCATCCATATTGTCTTGGGCTGGAAATTTGTTTCACTCTGTCTTTGTGTGGGTTCTGCTGCTTTAGAATTTATTTAGAGCCATTTTTTATAGGTATTTGGAGGGGCTTGGGAGAGAGCACAGGCAAGTCACTGCTTACACTCCACCATCTTGGCCAAATCTTAGATTTTTTTGCCTTTGATTTCTTTTTCCAGGTCAGTTATGAGATAGTCTATATTTTCTTCTATTTTCACTCTTTTGACTTTAATATTCTTGTTTTATTTAGTCATTAATTTATCTTTGGTCCATTTTAATTTTCAGGGAGTTAGTTATTGGGGCAAGGTTTTATCCCTGTTGTACTAAGCTTTTAGCCCTAGTGCTGTACTATATACCATGCTGACTTTCTGCATTATGCACTCACTATGTGAAAGAAACTATGCTTTTTAGGTGGTGGAGTTACAATCCCCACCCCCATGGAGCTGATCTTCTATTGGGAGAAGATCTAATATGCTGCAAGTAAATGTAATATATAAAATGTACATGAGAGATGTCTAAATATATAGTCATAGTTTGTAGGTGGCATAGATAGATATGATCTGAGATCTGGCCTGCTTTTTGTAGAGACTAGAATGGTTCTGCCTACATTACCAACATGACAGCTGGGGAGAGGGGCAGGCAAGGTCTTGGATAACCAAGGCTGAGCAATCTCTCCTCCAGTCTGTAAGAGGAGGGTTGTTTTTTTTTTCTTTTTGGATATCTGTGTTTGTTCCTCAAATATCTCTGTCCAAAAAAAAAAAGGGTACAAAAAATTGACTCCTCTGATCATTATATTAATAGGGGAAGCCCTTAGCTTACAATTGCCAGCTTGTCCCCTCCCCACCAAATGCTAGTTACTCAAAAGATATCACAGACATTAGTGAGTAGATTTATCCAGATTACAATACACAAGAAACACACTAGTAAATGACTTCTTCAGCTTGGAATGAGGTAAGGTTTTAGGTATGACTGAGGTTTAGGGGTTCTGGGACCCCCAAATAGTGACATGTGGGTCCTCCCCAAATGAATTCGGTCTGAGCCTTTTTCCAGCCAAAGACAAGGTTTATTGGAAATCCGACACATTGGCCAGACTCTTAAGGAATCTGAACATTTGTAATTGCTAATGCAAGCAGGCCAGATTAAATCTGAGCCATTGGCCAGATTTTAAGAATCTGAGCACCTTAATGGAGACAAGATGGATCTTATATACAGAAAGACTGTGAAAGAGATCTATGAGTGGCCAAGTAGTCTGCAGGGACTGTGAAGTAATAGAATGCCAGGGACCTGGGACCAGGGAAAATGAAAGGGAAAGTGGAGCCTAGCTAGGATTAAGGGTGGGAAGTGGCTGGGGGCCATTCTAGGCTAGGTTAAGAATTAAGAGAGAATTGGGAGGGGGCAGCTAGGTGGTGCAGTGGATTAGAGCACCAGCCTTGAAGTCAGGAGGACAGGACCTGAGTTCAAATCTGGCCTCAGACCAAACACCTGACACTTACTGGCTCTGTGTGTGACCCTGGGCAAGTCACTTAACCCCAACTGCCTAAGGGGAAAAAAAAGAGAGAATTGGGAGATTGGACATAGGGACAATAAAAGGCCAGTTGATGGGATTATATATAGCCTCAGGTGGACACCGGAGATTTGGCCATTTGGGAAAGTCCAGGGTTTTTCCTTTTTGAGGTCCAGATCCCATCCTTGTCATTCTTCCCTCAAAATGCTACCAACTGTAGGTGAATGGTCCACAGTCTGGAAGAAATAAATCTGACAATAAAAAGCTGCAGGGCCCAGATACAAAGCAGGGACTAGATTTAGGGTCCAACTTTGAGAGGATAGAATATCCTGAGCTCTGTTTGGATTCAGATAATTCAGTTTGCCAACCATGCAGTATCAAATCCACCTCATAGTCAGACTTGGGAATAGCCAGGTGGGTAACATTCCCTTTCAAAGGAACATAATGGAGAAACTGAGCCAGGAGGATCTTAGACTGAGGTTAAAATTGTCCTCTCATCTTTTTCCAATGCTGACTTCCCACCCAACTCTGAGTAGCTTGTGGCATTTCTCTCAGATGGTGGATTATTGATTATTGATGGATTTATGACCCATCAGACAACTCAAAATAAAATCCTATGAGCTTTTACCTCAAACAGCAAGTTTTACTAATCACAGCTTAGGAAAAACTTTTCCAGGATTTATATCTCAAACTTAAACTTGTCCTGGTGTAAAAAGCAAATCATTAGAGATTTCTATACACTTGCAAATTCTCAGCAAGCCATACATAACCCAAACAGGCTTTTTGGCTTGACCAATATTATCTCATTTCATCCTTGCCACAAGGATGGTTATTGTCTCTATTTTATAGCTGGGGAAACTGAGGCAAACAGAGGTTAAATGACTTAGAGTCACACAACTTCTAATTATCTAAGGTTGCCACCCAGCGGCCTCACTAAATTAATACAAAAAAATTACTATTTGACAAACCTTTAGAAAATAAAAACTAGGGAAAGGTTTTATTACTTTAAAAATATACTTGGAAAAATTGGTTGGCAACAAAATTTAGGTAAAATGCAGCACTTAGTGTGGGCACTATGCTGTAAAGTTAAAGCATACCTTTTTTTTTTTTCAATTAGCAATGGTAGGCTCCCTAGCAGAATTTCACATATACAATTAGACATAACAATTTTATTAGCTGGCTTTGCTTAACTACTTTTGATATCTTTGTGAAGAGATTTGCTTGGGTCTTTGTTTTGGGAAGCCTGTTGTGTCAATAGCAAATATATCAATAGAAATAATCCTGAACCAAAATGTATAGGCTTATCCAACTTGGAATCAGAGGTTCTCCAAGAAGAATTACCTGAATGCTCTGTGAAAGTATTTCCCAGTGTATGGCTTCCTTGCTCAAGTCTACTCTAATCAGGGTTAAGACTGTGAGAGCCAGTTATTGAGAGAAATGCTTGATTTGGCAGGAATTAAGACATTTAGACCCACGCCTTACCACCCCAAGGAGATCCCTAGCCCGAATGTCGCAATCACACCTTGTTAAATACCCTGGCAGTACTCGGAGCAGAAGGCTCAGTGGAGCCAATATGAGAGACATTCCTTGTATATGCTTGAAATATCATCAGGAATCATGTCACGGGATTTACCTCATATTAACTTATATTTAAGTGAGAACCTTGGCTGCCTGGTGACCTGTGCCCCACCTAAGGGAGGCAGACAGCTCTGATAACTCTCAAATGTGCATGGCCTCAATACTTGGGCTGATTTCCATTATGTCTGAAAACCGTTTCCCTATAAATGACAGGGAAGCTGTATGTTGTTTGGTCCTCTATAAATAACAGCACAACAAAATATCTTGGAAGTGGCAGTAAGTCACAGCTGACGCGACTACTATTCAGCCACTGACTAGACTAACATATGATACCCTGGAGGCACTGGGTGAACATATAGCCAATGTGGCACATAGATGCCTATGGGCACAGGATGGTACATTGTATCATGCACAGGAGAGCAAGTAAATGATTAAACGTTCACAAAGTGGACCACATGTAAACTGAACTTTGTTTACTAATGTCGGGGTCCATTGCTAAGACTAGAGGAGCAATCCAAATGGCTAAAAGCAATTTTTCTTTGGCAGTGTTAATGGGAAGTCCATGTTGGCTTAACCAGAGACACTCAAGGAAGCATGGAGGGAAAACCAGAGTTAACACAGGTACTAGGACAACATCCATCTCTCAATCTGGGTCAGGACAGTCTGTTGAGCTCTGTTTTCCTCTCCCCCAACCCCTTTTAATCACCAAGGCCAGGATAGATATTTCCATAATAGGACAACCCACCAATGCCACATAATGGGGCCGCAAGATCATAGAGAGAAGGAATTTCAGAGGCCTTTTGATCTTCTCAAGACCCAAGATGGTTAAGTGACTAGCCCAAGGTGACACATGTAAAGGTCAGGTGGCATTTGAACTCAGGTCCCCTGTCTCCAGAGCCAGTGGTCTTTCTGCTTTTCTCTAGGCTTATGTCCCCATAGTGGAAGAGAAAGTGGTAGAGAAGGGATAAAATGAGAGACATAATCAAGGAGGATGGCCTTTTAGCTGTGGCTGAAGGAGAGAATCCACAGTGGTCTATGGAAAAGTTGTTTCCAGGACTTGGTCCATAATTATGCCAAGTTCTCCCTGGAACTTTTGAGTTTATATCACCCCATGCTCAGCACGTGGGCAGCTGAAGTATTTTATTGGGAAGGGTGGGAATCCCACTTAAGTTGTTCTGATTATTTTCTTCTCCTCTGAGGCCATCAATAGGGAAGCTGCCAGTTAGCTGGGGAACTGGAATTTTTTTGCCCTGAAAATTTCAGGCATAGAAGATCCAGATATGGCGAGTTTGAGAAAAGGAGGAGGGCAAGAGGAAAAGGGATGTGGTGAGAGGATATATAATTTATTGGACTACAAAGACTGGCTTGTGGCTTTTTTGGACTACAGTAACTGTATATCATTCATTATATGTAAAATATACTTTTTAAATGTCATGCAGTATGTTAATTTGCAGGGACCAAAAATTTTTGACTGAGGGGAAAAACATAGCCAGTTTGGGGATATTTTTCTTTTTCCCCTCATTTTCGAGTCACTGGGGAAAATAAACTATGTTCCTACCAAGATAAGCTTGGGGATGGATGCAAGTGGTAATTGGGAGAGAGAGTCAGGGGGAAGGGGGGAAGATGAATGGTGTTTTGGATGAGAGCAATGGCAATTAGAAGAGAAAAGGATATTTTGGAGAATTTTTGCCTTCATTTGGTTCAACAGAGAAGGCATAAAGCTAAGATTCGTTGTTTCTTTTGCCTGAGAGACTGGTGGACCACTACTGATGCAGATGTCATTGTGACAGGGGGGTACTGTATGCTGGAAGTTAGAGAGGGATACTTTCTTGGGTTGTACTTTGATCCACTGGAAGTAGAAGGTTAGGACTTTTGGGGATTGGGGACTTTTTTTTTTTTTTTTTTGGCTAGACACTGGGGTTAAATATCTTGCCCAGGGTCACACAGCTAGTAAGTGTTATGTGTCTGAGGCCAGATTTGAACTCGGGTCCTCCTGAATCCAGGGCTGTACCACCTAGCTGCCTGGACTTTTTTGAAAGGAATTATCTTATTTGAGGCAGTAAATGATTCTAGAGATTTACATGTATCTTCTAGACTAATAGTTGTGCATTCAACCTTTTTTTCTCCCTTGTTAAAAACATTTTTTGGTGTTGTCTTGCTATTACAATACTTTCATTTCTGAATATATCCATTTCTACTCCCCTACCAAGAGAGCTATTGTTTATAAAATGATTCAAAAAGGAAACTGAAGGATAAAAGGAGTTGCCAAAAGCAACCAGTGCATCCACTTGTGTCTGAGAACATATGTGATATTCCAAATCTCTGCAAAGAGGTGTGGGGAGGTACACTATTTCAACCCTACTCTGTAGCGAGCTTGGTTGTCGTAATTATGCTATTATGTTCATTCTCATTCTTGTTTTCATTTCTGTTTACATTGTTGTCATTGTGTATATTGCTTTTCTGGTTCTGTTTGCTCTTCATCAGTTCAGTATCCTACCAATTTCTTCTTCATTTAATGAAATCTTTTTTCCCTCTGATATTGGGAACTTCACGCTTGCAAACATCCTAAGAGGCATCATATGTAGATTTTCTTAGGTTTCTTGGGTAGAAGCTTTGGCCAAGAGACAGAAATTCTCTGAATTCATACCTTTGTGCAAGGAGATAGTGTGTGTAAAGGTAAAAATATTTGTGACAGAGACTATTAATGATCTAGAATAAATTTTCCATGCTAGAAGGGTACAACAGAAAGGAGTATTTTTATGTGAAATAGCAGAGATCAGAAGGGATAGATAGACCATAAAGGGCATGTAGCCAAGCTGAAGAGTGGGAAAGAGTGAAAAACCACTGGAACACTTATTAAAGTTCCATTAATAATGATTTTCTGCCAGCAGCCATGAGAAAGACATAGTGTCTCAATTTTAGCATAAACTGGTAGGGAATGGTAGGGATGATACCAGAGGGAACAGAAGAAGACCTTTTCCTCCTTTTGTACCTAGAAAAAATGTTTGGCTACCATTCCCATTACATTGTGGCATCAGGAACCCTTTTTTGCTGTTCACGTAGCGAATAACCCTTTTAAAATAAAGATACAGAGATCTTTAAAGTTGTTTGACATCTTTTAAAAATGCATGCTGTATTTGCAGGGGGAAAAAAAAGCATACATAGAAACAGGATGGGACTGTGCCCTGCAAGTAGACCAGGGAGTTTTTAATGTGCCAGGCCACAGGGTGGGGTATGAAGATGTCCAGTTCCATCATGTGCAATTGAAATATGCTGGTGTCTTGGAGTCTTTTTTACAGTAGCTTCTCCTGCCCTCAACCACAGCCCAGCCTTGGATTCAGATCTAGGGTCTGTTAATTATGCTAGAGACCTAAACTGCTCCCATGTGTTATTAGTGCCTCATTCTAACAAAAACAAAAACATTATAGCCTTGTAGAAAATTAATTGTTATTTCTACTGAAGCAGCTGTACACTTGGCATCTCTAGCCGCTTTGATCAGTGGGATATTTGCTGGAGTATTGCTCCCCAGTAGATGTGAGGCTGTCAATTTGGGAAGCAATTGGCTGTTTATCTGGTATGTTTAAGGGAAGGTTAGTGAAAGGCAGGGTGACAAAGTGGTGGAGAGTTGGCCTTAAAGTCAGGAAGACCAGGGTTCAAATTTTATTTCTGACACATACCAGCTTTAGGATCTTAAGCAAAGCACTTAATTTCTCAGTGTCCCAGTCAACTTTCTAAGAGTATAAATTGCAGCAAAGATGTCAATCTGCATTAGGAGAGAAAGCTCCTTATCTGGAGCTCTCTACATGAAATCACATAAAAAAGGATGGGGAGAGAGGTCGCATGTTTTAATTGGAGACAGGCAAAGGAAAATGGGAGGCGTGGAGTCAGGGCAACAAGGGAAAAGTATAACAGCATTCGTTTCTAAAACAAGGAGCCATCAATGCTCATTCTGGGACAGTGATGGGAGGAATTCTGGGGGAATGATGGAGAAGGAATATGATCAGGTAGCTTTGTGTATTTCAGTCATTTTTCAGTCATGTCCAACTCTTCTGTCCCCATTTGGGATTTTCTTGGCAAAGATGCTGGAGTGGTTTGCCATTTCCTTCTCCAGCTCATTTTCAGATGAGGAAACTAAGGTAAACAAGGTTAAGTGACTTGCCCAGGGACAGCTAGTAAGTCTCCAAAAAAGAGGAACTCAGGAAGAGTCTTCCTGACTTCAGGCCTGACACTCTACCCACTGTGCCACCTAGCTTTTCCTTGTGTACAATGGTAGCAAGAGAAGATAGTCTTGGTAAAGGTAGCTCCAGGTCTTGGAGTGCTGTTCTACCCAACGGTTGCTAAGACTTCTGGGTCACTTTTTACAACCATACATGAAAGCAGGTCAGGAAAGTCAACCAGGGTCAGGTATTTTATGAGGAAGGGGGGAGGAGGGGATCCACTCAGGTGGATCTGATTTCCTTAGTTTCTGATTCTTCAGGCAGGTAACCGATGATTAGGCAGAAAATTGGGCTTTGGGGCAATAAAATATTTTATTTATGAAGGGGAGTACCTAGAAAAGGGACAAAACAAGGAAGTGGTACCAGGAAGGAAAACAGATTGTGGCCAGATCACAGACAACTTAATGGAGAGAGAGGTATGAACCCACCCTCAACGTAGATTTTTTTTTTTTGGACTACAACAAGTAGTACCCTCACATAACTATCTCCCTACCTTTTAAAAAGAAACATTATTTTAATTACTGGGAGTAGCACAACACATATATAGTCAGTCCCTCCTATAGGGTAACTGAGGGTGGTGAATCGCTTGAATATGAGAGTACTGAGGGCAATAGGGCTAAAGCACCTTGGGTGTCCATACTAAGTCTGGTACCAGATTAAGCTGTCTAAAGAAGAGTGAACTCATCTAGGTTGGAAATGGAGAAGGTCAAAACTTCAATAAATAATATTTAGTAGTTGGCATTAGACTATGAATGGTTCTTGTATTTACAACTCTTCATAAAAAACTAGGAAAAATTCAGTAATAGCAACCCGGTATAAGATGAACTAACTGATTTCTACAATAGCCAGTCACTGAAGTTAGAAAATATCAGAGAAACAGCCTCTATTCTTATTAAACATGCTTACAAACATTAATTCTGTTTATAACTGCTTCTCTCTGTGAATCAAGATTCAAAGGCCTCTTCTCCATTAAATCCCAAGCCACAAACAAACCGAAGGCTGAATATGACACGTAAGATTCTCTTTCTAAAAACTATACCAAATATGAATGTGATAGAATACAATTGTGCTATAAGAAAAGATGAAAGGGATGCTTTCAGAAAAACTTGGAAAGACTTGTATGAACTGATGTAAAGTGAAGTAAGCAGAACCAAGAGAACACTTTATACAATACCAGCAGTATTGTAATTATAATGACTTGGTAACTCTGATCAACACAATGACCAACTACAATTCCAAAGGACTGGTGATGAATCATGCTAACATATTCCAGATAGACCCAGAGTGCAGTTTGAAGCATATTTTCTTGTCTTTATTTTTCTTCCTTTTTTTTTTTAGAAACTTGGCTAATGCAGAAATTTGTTTTGTATAACTATATATATATTTGAAATGGATTTTGTTTTTCTTACCTTTTCATGGGTGGGGAAGTGAGAGTGAGGAAGGAGACAATTTGGAACTGAAAATAAAAACAAATTTGAATTTAGAATTGCAAAAAAATAGGATGAAAGTGTTGTTTAAAAAAAAAATAGAATCATGGGTTTCACCTTATGTATTTGACTGTATTCTGATAAACACTTAACTTTTTGCTACTATTAGGAATAGCTATTACATGGCACTTATATACCAAATGATGTTTTCTTTATGAAAACTTTATTGCATTTCTTAAGAGGTAGTGAGCATGGCATAATAGAGAGCTGGGCTCAAGTGCACAAAGACCTGGGTTCACATATTGCCTCTGGCACATATTGTCCATGTAAGCCTGGATAAGCTTCTCAACTTCTCACTGTTCTAGGCAACTCTGGGGGGAAAGGAAAGGGGGAAAGGGAATGGAACAAACACCTATATGATCTATAGCGCCTACTGTTTACAAGGCACTGTGCTAAGAGCTTTACAGATCTCTCATTTAATCCTCACAGCAACCTTGTGAGGTAGGTGTTGCTACTATGCCCATTTTACGGATGAAGGAACTGAGACAAACTTCAGTTAAGTGACTTGCCCAGAATCACACAGCTAGTAAATGTCTGAGGTCACAAATTGCAGAGAAGTTGCTGACCTGTATTGTTGTTGCTGTTTTTTCTAAAACAAACATTTAAAAATTCATTAAAAAAATTTTTTTTGAGAATTCCAAATTTGAGCGTTCCCAAGTTCTCCTTCCAGCCCCACCCCCACTTATTGAGAAAGCAAGCAGTATGCTACTCATTATACATGTGAAGTCTTGTAAAACATTTCTATAGTAGCCATGTTGCAAACAAGGCAAGAAAAATAGAGAAGCTGAAAAACAATTCCATTTGCTTTAGTTTGTACACAAGTTCCTCAGTTCTCTCTGTGGAGGTGGATAGCGTTTTTCATTATGAGTCTTTTATTTATCTTGAGTCATCATATTGATCAGAGTAGTTAAGATCAGTTGTTTTTTTTCCACAGTTGATCATCATTACAGTATTGCTTTTATTGTATGTTGTGTTTCCTGGTTTTGTACACTTTATTTTGTATCAATTTATCTTAGTTTTCTCAGATTTTTCTGAATCCATCCTCTTGTCATTTCTTGTAGCACAATAGTATTCTATCACAGTTATATACCACAACTTATTCAGTCATTCCCCCACCTGATGGACATCCCCTCAATTCCCAATTCTTTGCCACCAGAAAAAGAACTGCTATAATTTTTTTTTGTACATCTAGATCCTTTCCTTTTCCTTTGATCTCTTTGGGATACAGACCTAGTAATGGTATTGCTGGGTCAAAGGGTATGCATAGTTTTGTAGCCTTTTGGGCATAGTTTCAAATTGTTCTCCAGTATGGTTGGATCAGCTCACAACTCTACCAATAGTGCATTAGTGTACCTATTTTTCCACATTCCTTTCCAGCATTTGTCATTTTCCTTTTCTGTCATGTTAGCCAATCTGATAGATGTGAGGTGGTACCTTAGAGTTGTTTTAATCATCATTTCTCTAGTTATTAATTATTTAGAGCATTTTTTCATATTTATTCTTCTGAAATGACTCATGTTGGTGAAGAGAGATACTTATACTAATGAAATCATAAGTCCATGCCCTATCTCTATTTTTTTTTAAGGCAATTGGGGTTAAGTGACTTGCCCAGGGTCACACAGCTAGTAAGTGTCAAGTGTCTGGTCTGAGGTTTCATTTGAACTCGGGTCCTCCTGACTTCAGCCCTGTGCTCTATCCCCTGTGCCACCTAGCTGCCCCTCCCTATCTCTTTTTTTAAATTTTCTATGTGCATATGCATGATGAAGTCTAGAATTTAGTTTACTTTCATATTGAATAGGGGTTATGGGAAGGTACCATAAAAGCCAAAGGGGATTGTAAGAGTTTGGAGTCCCTTGGCCTAAAGCAGAGATTCTTTAAAAACAAAATTATTTCTATTGTTTTTTTTTATATCACCAGAATTACTCCAAGAGACTATCTCATTTAACAAATAATATTTTTATAGGAAAAAATAACAGAAAAAGTCCAATCAAATCAAAAGAATCAACATATCAAAAAAGTCTGAAAATATTGTTTCGCATGTTCCATGTAGAGATACTATGGACCTCCCTCCTCTGCAAAGCAGTAGGTTATGGGTCGTCTACTCCCACCTCTTCTTTGGGATCTTGCTTGTTCTTTGTAAGTTTGCGGCACTCACTATTGACTGCGTGACAGTTAAGTGAATGCCTAAATCTCCTAAATGGAGACACCCTGCTTCTGGGACACAGGAGAACTGGAGCATGCATGGACATTCTGAGTTGGTTTACTATGTGATTCCTTTGGCTGCAGCAGAACTAGAACAGTCTCTCTGCTCTGCAATTGACTAGAGCCCCCACTGATTATATTCCCATAATCATACAGGTCGAAGTATCCCAGTTCTATTTACACACCTAACAGATTAGCTTTTATGAAGGAATATTTACTTTCAAGTTATTACAAGAGCAAACAAAAACATTTTTCCCAGTTCTTGATGTCTTAATATCCCCCATACCACTTTAGTCACTGGGGAGGAAATGGGGATTAGACTCAAGCTTACCTTGGTTCCTACGTAGCATTAGTCCCATGAGATTCAAGTTCAACCCTTTCCTCCCCTCTTTCATCCAATGACCCTGCTTCTCATAGTTTCTTCCCTGTTGGTCTGGCTATGACCTCCAACCTGGAATCCTGGGCTTCAAATCCAAGGTTGGAGATCTCACTCCCTGGACCTAGAACTGAAAACAAAACAAAACAAAAAACTGAATGAAACACACCTAAACCTCAACCCCATTTCTCAGGGCTATAATCCTTAAGGAAAGGAAAAAGTGACCTTTGAGTGAATGATTCCTTCACTCCTAGATGCTGCTAGAAGAGAGAGAGAGAGAGAGAGAGAGAGAGAGAGAGAGAGAGAGAGAGAGAGAGAGAGAGAGCGCCAGCCAGAGTCAGTTTTAAAGATGCAACCAGTTACAGACCCAACAAATGGAAAGAGAACACTCCCAATCACATGCCTGACCAATGCAGAGTATCTACACCTACATCTTTCCTCTTATCTCCTAAAAGCAGGTCCCTGGAGTGGATGCCTCCATCTTAGGCATATGCCTAACCCCAATTATAACTGTTCTCCATTCACATTGTTGTAATCATTATGTATATCGTGTTCTTGGGTCTGCTTACTTCTGTCTATATCAGATTGTATAAATCTTTCCATGTAGAGCAGGGATTCGCTTCTTTTTGGTGTTGACCACATTGGCAATCTAGTGAAGCCTATGGAGACTTCTCAGAAAAGTGTTTGTTGCCAATATTAATAACTGTTGGAAATCCTAAGTGTCAGAGGTCAGTAAAAAATAAAGATGTATATTGTTTTCCCATCCAAGTTCACAAACTCTCTGAAATCTGTATAAGGACCCAGCTTAAGACCTCCCTGGCCTAGAGGTTAGATGTGTTACTGTGGGTATGAGTAGCAGAGAGGGTTAAGAATCCTAGCCACTTGGTAGGTGGTATGGCTGTGTGTGGTGGGGGTAGAAATACAGGTATGGTGAGGTAGAGGGAAGAACTATTGCTAATGTCACTGAAACCATGAGAAAACTTGACTCCATCCCTAGGATTACAGACTTAGAGCTAGAAAGGACTTCAGATGTTCAACTCCCTCAGGCAGTCAATCTTCCAACCTCCACCCCTGCTTGTCAACCATGATCTCTTTGGCGTGGAACTTTGGGCAGCCAACTAGCATGGTGCAGTAGAAAGAACTCTAGATTTGGAATCAGAGAACTGGGGTGTCAAACCCTGGTGCTTCTACTTAATCTCGGTGTAATTGGTTTCCTCATCTATAAAATGAATTCATACTGGATGACCTCTCAGATACCTTCTAGCTCTTTGAACAATGTTGCTGAACAAGTTTATAGTATGTAAAAAGTCCAAAAGACTCATCTTCTTGGTGGGAACCACTCAGAATGAGGTTCATGTGATAATGGGTATTCTCACTTATGGGAGGCATGGGGACGACTGAAGAGTTGCACATTGTGAACCACACTTTCTAAGTTATCATGGATCATGGACTTTGGGGATTGGAAGGTAACTCATAATGTCATCTAGCCCAGTCCCATGTCTATAGGCCACATTGTCCCAGAATCATTCAAGATAGATAGTTGTGTAAACTTTTTTCAATATTCTTCTCTTGGAACTTTTGTTCTCCCTTAACAGAGCAGAAAAAAAGGAGAAACTGGGGCTAAATGTTTTCTTTTTCAAGTATTGTAATGACTGGAGACAATTAAATGGAATTTATTGAGGACAAATATCGAGTGTTGCTTATTGCTAATACACTGGTTGAGGCAAAGAAACTTATCAGACATAGCATCTCTTGGAAAACTCCTAATTTTCAAGAGAAGTCGGGAGACTCTGAACCCTTAAATGAAGAGGAATCAGACCTCAAGGCCCTAGACATAGTTCTGAACCTTTTTTTATAGCAATGTGGAACCATCTTCTTGTCCTTGTGGAGATTTGCCATTAGTAGGATTATAGGACTTAGTGCTGGAGATAACCTTAGACATCACTTAATCCAGTTCCCTTAGCTTATAGATCTTAAACCTATATAAAATAATGACAATAACAATGATGATAATAATAGCTAGCATTTATATAGCACCTCCTCTGTGCCAGATACTATGCTAAGCACTTCACATATAATTTTATCTTCACAAGAACTCTGAGAGGTGGTTGCTATTATTATCCACATTTTGTAGGTGAGAAAATTGAGGCAAAAAGAAGTTAAGTGACTTGCCCAAGGACACACAGCTTGTATCTGAGGTCAGATTTAAGCTCAGGTCTTCATGATTCCAGGTTGAACACTCTATTCATTGTGCCACCTTGCTGCTTTTAAGCTGCCCCATATCCTGTTCTAAACTCTCTCCTGAGCTTTGGTCCCACATTGCCAACTGCCTGTTAGATATTTTGAACTAAATAGTTACTTCAAACTCAGCAGGTCAAAATTGTAACTATACCAAACTTTCATTTTTCTGTTGAAGATATTACTATTCTTTTAGCTAATCAAGTTTGCAATTTTGAAGTCAGTCTTAACTCTCCTATGTGTTATCAACCCATTTATGTAAGTCAATAGCAAAACAAAATCAGAAATAATATATGTATGAGAATATGTAACAGACAATAAAAAGAGTAAATGAGAATTCCCTCTGAGAGTGGGATAATCCAGCTTAACCAAGAGAGTCTCAGGTCTCACCCAAAGGGGAAATTCCCAAAGTCTCTAGTATAGGAAGCTGTGGATAGTGACATAACACAGGCTGCCAAGTCCTCTAGATGTCAGCATCTTCTAGGATTTTTCTCCCTTTAGGGGGACTGCAGAGAGGTTGGCAATCACATATCTTCTCTCTTGAAGCTGGAAGCCAGAAGAACCCAAAGAGACTGGATCATTCTTTTCTCCTGTTCCTGCCAACTGCATCCTGCCACTCACACAGGCGCTGGGCATGAAAGTCCGCCAATGAGGAGAGAGTTCCTTATCAGTGGGCTTTAGGGCTTGGGTTATATATAAAATCCTCTGCTTGGCCCTCAAAACTCTTCATTACTTGGCTCTCTCTACCTTTCCACTCTTCTTACACAACGTACCTGTCCCCTGTTCCCATTTCCTAAAGTCCTACCTTTTCCAGTCTTCCTCAATTCCAGTGCCTTACTTCTGTTGATTATATCCAGTTTGTCTTATATATAGCTTGTTTGTACATATTTGTCTGCATATTGTCTTTTTCAAGTGTTCCTTCAGAGCAGGGACTGCCTTTTGTCTTTATATTGCCAGTACTTAGAACAGCATCTGGCACATAGTAGGCATTTAATAAATAACTGATTAATAAATGATTCATTCACTCAAGGGGATTGAATGAATGAGCACCTTTCCATGCATTATTGAACTCACTTGCAATGCAAAATAGAAAATTTAAGTTGCTCAGTTTCTCATAAAGATATTCAGACATATGATCAGTTTCCCTTCTTCCAGTATTATCTGCACATGAAACCATTTGAAGTTGCTTTGCATGTAATTCACTGTGTTGATTCAGACATATTAATAGCTTCTAGTATTACCCATATTGTCCCTATCAAAAGAGTCTTTTTCTACTTAGAAATTCTATTACTAACCTTATGCAATAAAAATAATCCTTCTGATGTAACAGACATGATTTTTGATAGTTTGTTTTTTAAAAGTATCATGTTTTCTCTGGAAAAGTTATCTAGCTATCTAGTTCTACATATACATCTTCCAAATGTTTTCATTCATAAAGCTTCATCCTAAATGAAGCTAAAGCATTAGTGTATAGCAATTACAGCTATCTTTCCTTTCCTTCAATAATACTACTTGTGAATCCCAATGATAAGAATAGAGGAAACTGCTTCTTTAATTTGTTCTTTTTATTTTATATTTTTGTATTTCTGCTATTCATCTGTCTCTGGTTCCTTATACTAGTTTCAATTTTTGTAGTATGGTTTTTCTCTTTAAACTGGTTATGTATTTAACCATAACAAGGGGGTATTATTTCACTTTAAAAATGAGACAATAACAATTTGACATTTTAATTTAAATTGTTAAAAATTCAAGTGATTGTCTATAATTGTTTTTAAGTTATTTCAATTTTTTAAAAGTTACAACTTTTTGATACATCAACTTATTATTCATTTCAAAATGAATATATAAGACAGCATGGCATTTTAAACTTTCATACAAAGGCTTAAGTTTGATTTTATACCCTTCATTTACAAATACAGCAAACATAACAGTGACATGACTGATGGTGGCAAAGTATACCTGGAACAACATTCAACATGTTTCAACTGAAATTTGATCTTGTTTGGACATGCATTATATCATATAATTACTGTGCCACATTCACTGAAGTGGATTTGCTGTGAATCTCACTTGTGATGATTTTCAGTTGAATTTTATTTCAATGGAAAAAAGTGGATATCTATAGGAAATTATGAGTATGACGAATCTAGAGGTACATAGGAAGATAAAGTAACTGATGCGGAGTAAAATAAGGAGAACCATGATAACAATGTACACAACAACTACAGCAATGTAAGTGGGAAGAAAAAAGAAACATTCATCCTGTGTAATTATAATTATCAAGTTTGGCTCTTGAGAAGAGTTGAGAAAATGTACCTTTTCCCTTTATTGAGATGGGGCAAGGGTATGGGTGGGGGATATTACATATAGTGTCAGGATCTCTGTGGAGATTAGTTTTATTGAACTGACTTAAATTTTTTTTTCAAATCTGTTTTAAAAAAACCATGTTTTGTTGGATAGGGATGATGGCAATAATATATTTTTAAGTGAATGTGATTCAAAAACAAAAGCTGTCAGTAAACGTCAAGTGTGGCACAAACACTGGGCTCATTCTTCCAACCCCATTTAGACTGGCAGGTTGGGTTCCCAGAGGGCACTTACTCCTTTTCCCCATTGGGGCTTTAGAGGTAATCCTGAGGGATTGGAGATGGTTTTCTAAAACCATCTCTCACATCCAACTCATATGTTTTCTTCATATAACAATCAGCTAGTTGCCATTTCTCCACAATCAATTGAACAATTAATATCAATTAGCTTTTATTAAAGGCTGCTTACTGAGGAGGTATAGGAAGAACCACAGTAGGACAACAATTCAGACCAGGAACTTGCTCTCCCCTTTATGCACCCTAGTCTCTGGGAAGAGTTTTATTCTTTCCTTTTCTCCTTTTATGGAGAACCCACAAAGTTCACTTCTGGGTGTGGCATAGCTAAGGAAGAGTCAGTCTCTTGCTCACAGGACTTAGCTGGGATCTTGGATGTTGGGTTTTGTTCACTGCTAGGTTGAGTCAAGCAGGTTGTTCTTGAGGGCTGCCTTCTCACCAGATGTTCTTAATGCTACCACCTTGAGTTGTTGAGGGAACCTTTTATGGTTCTTCAAATCTTTCAAAGTCATAACTTGTTCTATTCCATCTCTGATACTCATCCACTCAAGATCAGGAAATTTTAAAAAGCACATGGAGAGAAAAGCCACCGCAATACCATGTGTTTACTGCCATAATGGTGACTGATGGGGAGATAAGGCAGCTGCATGGCAGGCCGTTTCCACTTCTGTTGACATTGCCTCTAATTCTCTCTCCACCCAGAGGCCCACATTTCTTCTTCCTCACTTGAAAGCGATGAGGGAAGACAAAAATGAGTTTGTCCACTCTATATTTTTGGATGCACACTCAGTTCTGTCTCAGAATCCATTTAAAAGGTTTTCCATTATCAGGCAGTAAAACAAAAGGAAATAGTAAGAGAATACCTACATCTTCTCTGAAGCAGGGATGGAAAGGACCCCACCATCATGGATTTCTGGAAGCAGGCTCACTAAGCCTACATATCATGTGCATAGGATATCCCCCCACCACATGAGATTTTTTTTAAAAAAAATTAATGAAATTAAACAATGGATCTATTTATGTAAGACCTATTTATTTAGAAGTTGAAATATTAAATAATAATATTAAATATTAAATAGGGATCTTGGGGATATATATATACACACACACACACACACACACACACACACACATACATACATTGGATCTTGGATATATATAATATTAAATATGATTTTTTCCTTCATGCCTCTCCTTCCCCCTCAATATTCAAGTATCCCTGTAGGTGGGACACACTTCACAGTTTGAAAAACTGTGCTCTATGAATGCTTATGGACATTGTTTGGTAACTCTTCCATCAGTCAGACAGCTGCTAAGGCAACTCTTTCAAGCTCATTTCTTTTAAACCTATTTTTAAATGTACCAACAGATCAAAATACATTTTGAACAGTGAAACAGCATACTTTTCTCCGCAGTGGGTCCATTAAGTCTTCTGAAGTCCATATACACTAGTGTTGATTGAAATCGTCCTTTAAAAAATACACTCTTGCAAGTAAGTAAGCCTAGAAGTAAGCCAAATAGTTATCAGTGAGGGAACATAAGTGGCATTTCAGAGAGTGTGATCATAGAATTCATGTGGCTTGACATTTTAACAGTACCATAGACATTACTTTTGTAAGCAATGCCAGTTTGAGAGTAATGCAGTTTGTGATCAGAACCTGGGAAAATAATGCTATAATTCAAATCTTATATATATATATATATATATATATATATATATAAAAACAGCTCTGTCATTACTTTGACATGTGGAGCTCCTGGTGAGGAAACTCTTTGTACCAGTGGAGATGGGTACCCATTTTGCGTTTCCTGGGGGTGGGGTGTAGTAAGAGGTTAAGTCACTTAACTTGCCCAAGATTGTACAGATAATGATAATAATAAACATTTATATAGCACTTTGGGGCAGCTAGATGGCACAGTGGATAAAGTGCTGGGCCTGGAGTCAGGAAGACTCATTTTCCCAAGTTTAACTGTGGCCTCAAACACTTATTAGCTATGTGACCCTGGGCAACTCACTTAACCTTATTTGCCTCAATTTGCTCATCTGTAAAGTGAGCTGGAGAAGGAAATGACAAACCACTCCAATATCTTTGCCAAGAAAACCCCAAAGTGGATCATAAAGAGTTGGACACAACTGAAAATGACTGAACAGCAACAGCACATAACCCTTTGTTTGTAAATGATTTCAGTTTTGTAGGCCATTTGATCTTCATAATAATCCTGTGAGGTGTGTGCCATTTTTTGAACTTGGGTCTTATTGACTCCAAATACAGTGCTCTCTCCACTGTGCTGTCTAGCTGTCACTTATGTATGTGTCAGACGCTGGACTTGACCCAAGATCTTTTAGATGCCAAGACCAGCTCTCTCTCTCTCCTGCTCTGCACTGCTGATAATTAACATTAGATTTGGTCAATTGGAGGAACGGGAAAGAATGAGTAAGATGTGACATGATAGCTCTAGTGCTGTGAGGGACCCCAGATATCAGCTAGAGTGCTAGACCAATCCTTTCATTTTATGGAGAGATAAATCTTTTCATTTATGAGGGAGATAAAAGTAAATGATTTTTGAGAAGTCCAATAAGAACATGGAATAATGCTATAGTAGAAGGATCAGTGGTCTGGGAGGTAGAATACCTAGGTTCGAACTCCATTTCTGCCACTAAGGGTAGTGTAATTTGGAGCAAATGGTCTAGCCTCAGTTTCTGTATCTGTTCAGTGAGAGAGTTAGGGTAGATGATGACTGATGTCCCTTTTGGCTCTGACATTCCTGTGTTTCTAGAACTAATCTGTCAAAAGAATGAGAACTGGGCTTATGTTGTATGGCAGAAGGGATATGAATATTCCCTATTGTAGTAGGGTTACCTTTTTCTCTCATAAGTCATAGATACATGTTCTGGGAGTAGCCAGTGGAAGCCACTGATTTTGCCCTCCCTTTTTTTAGTGACCTCTAAAGAATCTTTGGAGAATCTTCTGGGGAATGGGAGAATGAGGGGAGAAGGAGCAGAGGAACCTTTAGAGCCCAGGTGTCAGTGGGAAGCACAGTGTCCAAGTGTTGGGGAGGAAGGAGGTCATCAAGATGGATTACCTATGAGCTGACCTAAATGGAAAATGTAAGGGTGTTTGAGTGGTTCAAGCAAGAGAGGGGCTCCACAATTATCTGAGGAGACTCTCTGTGTGGAGAGCAGGACTATGGGACCTGAGTAAATTAAACAGTCCAGATACATTCTGACTACTGGGTTGGGAAGAGTGAGAAAGTTTAAAGTTCTGGCCCTGGTTGTTTTATCCCCAAAATATCTGAGACTATCTCTAGGAGATGAGATGCAAAGTATTATGGAGTTAGAGCAGTGAGGTTGAATTGAGGACAGTAGCTGTAGGAAAAAGGACCTCATCACCAGACAGGAGCCAAGTGGTGACTGATACCATGAGGACCCAGTTAAATACCTTATGGTAATGGAAGACAGTGGTAGTAACATAAGGCTGACAGGAAAGAGGCTGGTGACAAAATAAGGCAAATTCTAGACATGGAGGCATAAACCTGAGTCCTTCCCTCATATATGGCTCGCATAGTGGGCTGTAAGTCAGTGGTATTATACAGATGCCTGGAAAAGAGGTGTTAGGCTCTTATTGAATCCGAAATTCTTTACTCTTGCTGGAAGTCCCACCCATGGTAATACTATAAGTTGTGATGACCATCCACATTTTCCCCTGTAATAAGGCAGAAATCTACTGAAAAGGGAAGTGGGCAACCTCTTGATTCTCTATGCACAAAATCCTTCTCTAGGTACAAATCCTTTCTGGGTCTCTTACTGTGTAAGTAAAATTGGTCCTATGTTTCATGCTTTGTGAGGCTGAACATTTATAAGGGGGAACTGTTGGCCACTCTTCTGGGAGTGTTATATACAGATATCCCCAGCTAATACCTAGGAGGGGGCAAATGAACCAAAATGGGGTTAGACTGAAGAGTTGATGGCTATACTTGAGGCAGTGCAAATATTATTTCTAGGTGCTGCTTGGGTGTGGTTAAATAAACCAGATATTCAAGAAATCTGTTAAATAAACCAGATATTCAAGAAATCCCTTCTTGAGTGTACCAAGCTCCTTTGTGCCAAGAGTGTCTTTCATACACCAAGTTATGTATAGGAAGAGATAATTTGGTTAAATATTGACAAGAACTATAATAATACTAATGAGATGTAATATGATATAATATAATGACTGTAATAATAGTTGTGTGACTATGAAATATATTTTCAGATCCTAGGGAAAATTTCTATTTGGGAGAAGAGTTTATTTCAAAGTCAAGGCCATGTATTAGATAACATCTTGGTGTTCCTTCTAATCCAGTTGTTCTCATTTAGTGGTTCTTGAACTCCTTAGGGGTTTTTGCTACTGCTCCAAGGTATTCGTGTTAAAAGTTCTTTAATGGTGCTTTAAGCAGTAAATAATTGCAAAATATTATAAGTAGTATATTACATTACCCTGGGGATTCACCATACATTTTGTTGTCATTGAAGGGGATTCACGGATGAACAGGAAATGTTGGGAACCACTGTTCCCACCCCATCATTACATGAGCTACAATGTTTAAATTGGCCAACAAGAAGAGATTTCTTATGTAGTTATTAACATTGAAATAAATGGACAATAGAACATGTATTACCTTCTCTGGAGACTTTTAAAACAGCATAGAGTCTAGTTTATCTGGGAATATAGGCATAACCTTCCTGAAGTTGGGAAGAATAGTCTCTCAAAATCCTTTCAAGTGCTCTGGTCCATGAATCCTGGCTCTGTAAATCTGTAGTTTATTTGTCAAGATAACCGCATGGACAATTCATTAGAAGAAATGGTTTCAATTAATCCAAGCAGTTCCTCCCTTATTAATTGAGTTCATCTCATTTTCCATTGCAAGCAGAGAAAATTTGAAAGGAGAATAAAACTTACGTAAGCATGGCCAGTGGGCCCCCTCCAATCAATGGAAAGAGTTCCCAGACTGTAGTCTGGTCTCTCTAGAAAAAGGAGGTCATTTTCAGCAACTGCAATTCTTTGGTGCGTCATCTGTCTCATTCTCATAGCTATTCCCTTCACTGGTGCAGACTGCAGCCCATCTATGTCTTCTCATCCTGTGTAACTGTTGTCAATTTCCTCCCCTAGTTCCTCCAGGAGGCAGCCCACTCATGCCAGAAGCCTTTCAGTTACTTGTGAATTTTCTTCAGCAATTGGAACCCTTTCTTGAGCTCATGTAACTAGGTCCTGGGTTCTCTATAGCAGCCACCAAATGAATGTGAATGCGTAGTCTTTTGAAAAACTTTGGTTCTTTTGAGTAGTGGTGTCTGACTCTATAAAAGTACAAATTGTTTTTTGACACCCAACGTTTTGTAATATCTGCAACTCTTTTCCCCTCCATTATCTGCGTAATTGAGAGTAGACCACATTGGAAAGAACACATTGCTAGTTCCCAAATCTCAGGACTTTCCGTTACTAAAAGTTTTCTGTTTCTGTGGTTCATTCATGTCCAACTTTTTATGGCCTCATATGGGGTTTTCTTGGCAAAGATATTAAAGTGGTTTGCCATTTTCTTCTCTAGCTTGTTTCATAGATGAAGAAACTGAGGCAAACAGGGTTAAGTGACTTGCCCAGGGTCACACAGCTAGTAGGTGTCTAGAGTCAGATTTGAACTTAGATCTTCCTGACTCAAGGCCTGTTGCTGTATCCACTGAGTCACCTAGCTGCCTCCTACTAAAAGTTACCAGTCAAGATATATTGCCTCTGCAGTTGCTCTCTCTAGTAGTTTTTCTTCGTGCTGTACATTTTGGAAATCCCTTTGTCCAGACTCTACTCATTTTGGGGCCCCAAATGAATAACTGATCTCAATCTTTAGAGCACAAGGCATTATAGAGAGCCAGCTCTGAAGAGGATTCATATTTGTCATGGATGCTGAGCCTTAGGGTCCTAAATGCTTTCAGGGACCTGTATTTCTAGGGGCTCAGAGATTGAGAGCAGAATCTACCAAAATAGAAGTTTCTGGCGGTTGTTACGTGGGCATTCTCTGGGTTCTCTGGGCGTAAGGTTCTCTTACCACCTTGGGATAAAGCTAGTCAACAAACATTTATTAGGCACTATGTGTCAGGTACTGTGGAGAGTGCTTGTGGTATAAAGAAAAAGCAGAAACAAAGCCCACCCTTGAGGAGCTTTCATTGTAATGGAGGAATATAACATGTATACATAGGTAGCTATATCTAAGACATGTAGAAGGTAATAGGAAGGTAAACTTAAGAGGAAAAGGCACTAGCATGGAGGAGAGGGCTGGGGAAAGGAAAGGCCTCTTGCAGAAGGTGTCATTTCAGCTGAGTTTTTAAAAAGATTGATGTATTCATTCTTTATTGACCATGACACTCAGATGTATCATCCTGATACTTCTACTCACCACTTACATTTGAATCTTTCTTGTATTTGAAATGAACCAGAAGGTAAAATAGAAATTGAAAGAATCCACTGATCACTTCCTGAAAGAGCTCCTCAAAGGAAAACTCCTAGGAATATTAAAGCCAAATTCACAGTTCCCAGGACAGGGAGAAAATATTGCAAGCAGCCAGAAAGAAACAATTCAAGTATTGTGGAAATAAAATCAAGATAACACAAGATTTATCAGCTTCTATATTAAGGGATCAGAGAGCTTGGAATATGATATTCTGAAGGTCAAAGGAGCTAGGATTAAAACCAAGAATCACCTACCCAGCAACACTGAGTATAATCCTTCAGGGAAAAAAATGGATATTCAACAAAATTGAGGACTTTCAAGCATTCTTGATGAAAAGATCAGAGCTGAATAGAAAATTTGTCTTTCAAATACAAGACTCAAGAGAAGCATGAAAAGGTAAACAGGAAAAAGAAAACATAAGGGACTTATTAAAGTTGAACTGTTTACATTCCTACATGGAAAGATGATATTTGTAACTTGTGAGACTTTTCTCAGAATTAGAGTACTTGAAGGGACTATATACATGTAACATATATATATATATATATATATATTATATATATATATATATATACACACATATATATATATATATATATATATATATATATACACATATATATATATGGCACAGGGTGAGTTGAATATGAAGAGATGATATCTAAAATAAAATTAAGGGGTGAGAGATTATACTGGTAGAAGGAAAAAGGGAGAGGTAGAATGGGGTAAATTTTCTCACATAAAATAGGCAAGAGAAAGCTTTTACAGTGGAGGGAAAAGGGGGGGGAAGTGAGAGAGAATGAGTGAATCTTACTCTCATTGGATTTGGCTTAAGGAGGGAATAACATACACACTCAATTGGGTGTGGAAATTTATCTTGCCCTACAGGAAAATAGGGGGGAAGGGGATAAGAGAGTGGGGATGATAGAAGGGAGGGCAAATTTGGGAAGGGGGGTGATCAGAAACAAACATTTTTGAGGAGGAACAGCGTCAGAGGAGGAGAGAATAGAAAAAATAGGGGGACAGGATAGGATGGAGGGAAATATAGTTAGTCTTTCACAACATGAGTATTATGAAAATGTTTTGAGTGACTATACATGTATAACCTGTATTGAATTGCTTGCCTTCTCAATGAGGATGGGTGAGGAGGGAGGAAGGGAGAGAATTTGGAACTCAAAGTTTTTAAAATGAATGTTAAAAATTGTTTTTACATGCAACTGGGAAATAAGATATACAGGGAAAGGGGTATAGAAATCTATCCTACCCTACAGGAAAATAGAAGGAGAAGGGATCAGAGAAGAGGGGGAGAGAGAAGGGAGAGCAGATTAGGGGAAGGGATATTCAGAATGCATGTTCTCTTAAGGTGGGGGAGGGGAGAGATGGAGAGAAAATTTGGAACTCAAAATCTTGTGGAAGTGAATGTTTGAAACTAAAAATTAATTAATAAAAAATGAAAGAATAAAAAAGAAGTCATGTTACAAAAGAGCTTTCAGGACATCGAAGAAAGACAGAGTCCATGATGGTCTAAGGCAGTGGTATCAAACTCAAATTAAAATGGGGCCACTTATCCATACATAAAGACTTCTCCAGGCTGTATATTGACTTAGTTTTCAGATGTATTATCTATGTTTTATCATACTTTTATTTACTTTGTTAAATGTTTCCCAATTATATTTTAAATCTTGTTCAGGTAGCCCTCAAGTAGGCTGCATGTGACCATATGTATCAGATCACAGGTCTAGGGCTTCTGGGTCCATGCTTTAGAGTAGTTCATGCAACTTAGGAATCAAGGCAGTTCTTAGATTAGAGCTGCTTAAAATGGAGTGTGGTATTAATTTCTTAGTCACAGGGAGGGTGTCATCAATCAACAAAGGATATGGAATTTTCTAGCCTGGGATGTCGCCAATGTGAAAGTTTCAGGTATTCAGGATTCTAGAGATGGTTATTAGAGCCAGGAGGAGGTAACCTAGAGAGGTGACTAGGAGATAGACTGCTTGTTGAATTCAGAAAGCTTAGACCAAGGGAAAAAAAAAACCCAGCTCTGCAGCTCCGCCCCCTCCCCCCCAATACCAATACTGAATCTCTTCACATTCTTCCCATCTTTTTGTGCTAACAGAAACCTGAATCTCTCTGGAGAACGCTGTATCCTTGACCACACTTTCTAGTACTGGATACTCCTTTTTCTATGTACCCGGACCCATTGGGCCTGCCTCTTTATTGCCACCTCCAGACCATCTCTTTGTCACCATCATTTAGATTTGCTCTATCCATTCATATTACCCAGTCCAGATCCTTGTCATAGTCACCTACCAGACTCTAACTGATTGCTCTTCCTGTTTTAAGATTCTATTTTTGCCTGATGGTCTCCCTTTCTGCCTTTAATCCGTGCATTCATACTCAGAACTTCAAAATGCATGTCATTTCCCCCTTGAACATCTGGCCTTCCCAATTATTTAGCTTCCTTATATCTTCATTCTACCTCAGCCACTTAGAATGATGGTTAATGCCCTTGATTTCACTAGTGCCAATCACTGTGCAATCTCCATGATCCAAAACGTGAAAATGCACATGTATAGGAGTTTGTCTTGGCAAGGAGCAGGACAACTTCATGTAAGACAGAAGTGAAGGAGGAGAGTCCTAGACTCTGTAATAGCTAATGGTCATACAAAAACAAAACTCAAATGGTCCCTAAACTCAATGACTCTAAACTCTGTTGGAGGAAATAATGTGCATATGTGTGTGTATGTATGTATATGCATATGTGTGTGTGTGTGTATGTGTACATACGTATGTGTGCAATTTTTGGTGGTGAAGGCACTAGCAAGTGGAGGAATCAAGAAAGACCTCATGTAGGAGATGGCACTTGAAATGAACTTTGACCAAATCTAGGGCTTCTGAGAGGTAGAAGTGAAGGTGAGGCAGAGTTCCAAGCCTGGGAGACAGGTTTAGTGAGTACCTGGCACTATAAAATAGATATGAAACTCTCACCAACTGGAGAAAGCTGGACCATCTGAATATGGAGCCACTGCTTATGCTCTAAGGAGCGATGCTATGGAATTACAGATGCTTTCAGGTCAACATTGAGGAAAGGGAAGAGGAAAAAGAGATAAGTAGTTATAGTTGGCACCTCCCTGATAAGGGAGTACTGAGACAGCTATTTGTCCATCTGATCCTAATTAAAGAGAGACCTGCTGTCTTCCTAGGGCATGTATCCAGGAAATGATGGAGAACCTACCAACACTTGTCAAATTTGATTAGTACTACCCACTTGTGGTGATTCATGTGGGCATGAAAGATGTGGCTGGAAGCAATGGCAAAAAATATCATAAGGATTTTGAAATATTGGGCAAGAAATTAACAACCTTAAGGGCACAGATGCTATTCTCAATAACGCTGCCAATAAAGATGAGGACTTCAGAGGAAAATTTGGGAAATGAAGAACTAGCTAAAAGATAGTATCTGACCTTTAGTTTTGAGCTTCTGGACTATACTTACAAATGATAGGTTCTTATCTGGAGTCTCAAAAATCTAATAAAAATGTTTTAAACTGAAAAAGAAGGGAGAAGAAAAAAAAACCTGCCCATTTATACTTACCAAAAGAATAGCAGCACAGAAGTTGTTCTTGAGGCTTATTGAACTGAATTTCTAAGCTATTGAAAATCACTACAGTAAGAACTGGTTTAGCCAGTTTAATAACTGGAAATTTATATCAATGAATTCTATCCTGTTGCCACTGTTACATATATAATAATAATAATAATATATGCTCATAATGTGATCTTAAGGCACTGTGAGGTTCTAAAGTGCCTTCCGGACCATCAAAAAAAGATCAGAGTTTGTTTAGTTTTAATGTTAAACATATTTTATTGTAATTTAAGCCTTTGAAAAATTTAAAAAATACATATGTTTATGATACTGTACTACAATACCACAGAGAATAGCAAAAAAAGAAGAATGGTAAAGATGTCCTGAGCTTGACAGGATGAAATGCAAGAAAGGAGCCATCAATAAAACCCATAGTCTTGGATATCTATATACAGATGCACAAAGAATAGATAATAAAGAAGGTAAACTATTGATCTTACTATTCAAGAAGGCAAATTTAACCTCCTGGATATTTCTTAGTAGAAGAGAGTCATGACTGGAATGTGACTTTGGAAAGGTATGACAAAAGGAGCAAGATATGTAAAGGGGGTGTGGGGTGAAACAGAGTGGTATATTAAGAAAGATGCACTCATGTGAAGAAAACCAGGAATCAAAGGGAGGAAGCATGGTGGAGAGACCATTTGGATGAGGACCAATAGAGGCAGAAACAGAAACAAGATGGTCAGCATAGTATACTACAGAGCACCTGGACAGACAGAGAAAGTGAATGTGGTTGTTACTAAACAAAACAGAAGGCTGCCTGGAGGCACTGGTATAGTAGTGGTAGGGGGCTTTAATTATTCAGTCATTTACTGGATTTCTCTCGGTTTCTTTCTCTTTGTCTCTTTCCTTCTCTTTTTCTCTCTAAGTCTCTCTCTCTTTCTCTCTTTTTTCTTTTCTTTTTTTTAGTGAGGCAATTGGGGTTAAGTGACTTGCCCAGAGTCACACAGCTAGTAAGTGTCAAGTGTTTGGTCTGAGGCCAGATTTGAACTCAGGTCCTCTTGACTTTAGGGCCAGTGCTCTATCCACTGCACCACCTAGCTGCCCCTCTGTCCCTCTTTCTCTTTCTCTTTCTCACTATGTCTCTCCTTCTCTCTTTTTTGTCTTTCCTTCTCTCTCCTTCCCTCTATCCATCTCTCTCTCTCTCTCCTTTTGTCTGTCCATTTCTCTCTCCCTCCCTCTCTTTCTTCCCTTCTCCCTTTCTCCTTTCCCTCCCTTTTCCCTTTTTCAAGCATTTACTTATTTTATTTTTTAAAAAAAAGCTTTATTGTTATATTATGATTTTTCACGTAATTGTAGTTTTCCCCAGTAATCCTCTCCTTTGCCCTCCTAAAAAGCCAGTCCATGTAACATATAACAAATGGTAAGAAAGAAAGAGAGAATCAGCATAACTGATTAAGACATCAAAAAAGTCTGAAAATACGTGCAGTGTACACGACTTTCGGACCTCCTACCTCTGCCAAGGGACAAGAAGGTGTTTCTTCTTATATCTCTTTATTCAAACCATTCTCTTGATTCTGTGACGTTGACTTTTTTTTAAATGGTCCTTTCCATTTACATTGTTGTCATTGTATATACTGTCATCTTGGTTCTGTTTACTTCACTCTGCCTCTGTTCACACACACACACACACACACACACACACACACACACATCTTTCTATGTATCTCTGCATTTATCACATTCATCTTTTCTTACAGCACAGTATAATATTGTGTTACATTCATGTACCACAATGTGTTTAGCCATTTCTTACTGGATTGGCATCTACTTCGTTTTCTGTTTTCGGTTACCACAAAAAGTATTGCTATAAATATTTTGGTATATATGAGAACTTCCTTCTTTTCAATGACCTCCTTTAGTATAAACCTAGTAATGGGATCTCTAGGTCATTGGACATTTTAGTTATTTTATTTGCATAATTCCAAATTGCTTTCCAAAATGGTTGGACTAATTCACAGTTCCACCAACAATGCGCTGGTGTACCTATGTCTGGAACTCTTTTTGTGCCAACAGAGAGCAGTTACTGATTTCTTGGTTTGCCTTAATGATAATTTTGTCTTCCAAAAGTTGTAGCAATAAGCAAAAAGAACACTTTTTCTCAAAACAAAAAAGATACTTTTTGGTTTTGACACATCAGAAATCCAATAAAATTCTATTACAAACTGTATGTATATATATGTACATGTGTGTATAGAAAATTTGTGTGTGTATATCTATCTATGCACACATGCACACATACACACATATACACACACAACAGAAAACAGAATAGTAACAGAAAGGAGATGTGTCCCTTAACTTTGGCTATCCGGTATTGACTATCTGGTATTGATATTTAATGAGAGGTTTTTTTTCCAACCTCAATTTCACTTAGTTTAAATTGCTGCAATAATTGTATATGTTCTCTTTATACTACTTTTACCCCTATTCTACCTTATTTGATATAAGTTTTTTCATGTTTCTCTAATTTCTTACAGAAGTTGAATATTTTATTACATTCACACGCCATGATTTGTTCAACCATTCCCCTATAACTGGGCACATATTTTGTTTTCAACTTTTTTTTTTAGGCAATTAGGGTTAAGTAACTTTCCCAGGGTCACACAGCTAGCAAGTGTAAGTGTTTGGTCTGAGTCCGGATTTGAACTGAGGTCCTCCTGACTTCAGGACTGGTGCTCTGTTTTCAACTTTTTAGGGATTAGTTGTTTTGGATCTGACTTTCACTAACAAGGAGGACTGGGTGCTGAAGTAAAAAGGAGGGGAACTTTGGAGGGAAGTGACCACTCCAATTTAGAATTCATGGTAGGGGAAAGAAAAGCTAGGAATAGTCTAACAGTTGACCTAGAATATTAGGAAGCACATTTCCGAGGCAGGCAAGTTAGGTGAAATGATTTCTAAGGCCCCTTGTATTTAGAAAATTCTCTGTTTCCTGGATGATCATAGTTCTAATAACAGCATTTTCATTATAAATATGCAATATTTCATTTTCCCTTTTGTTCTAGCCTTTTAAAATTTATACAGGATCCTTTACTCTTCAGCATAATTGGGGAATGGAGCATCCCAGTTCATTAAATATTTTGGTTTATTGAATATTATTGTCAAGATGACTACGTAAACTTCCTGAGAGCAGAAACTTTGTATTCCCAATGCTTAGCATAGTGCCTGGCACATAATAGGTACTTAATATTTATTTATTCACTGTAATTTCACTGGTGTGGGATCTCTTTCTGTTAACCTAGAACACAAGTAATTTATAACGAAATAGATGAATCTTAGGGAATTGCCTGAGTTTCAGAGAGATTAAGTGACTAATCCATGGTCACACAACTCCTGTTAGAAGTAAGACTCGAATCTAGGGCTACAGGCTTAGTACTCCATTGCCTATGACACACTGTCTCACTCAAGTATTAAAGTGCCAGAAAAATATATATGTATATGTATATGTATGTATATATATATATATATATATATGTATGTGTGTATGTGTGTATATGTGTGTGTGTATATGTGTATATATGTATATATATATTTTAATTTGGCAATGATTTAAGCTATAATAAAATGTGCTTGACACTAAAACTAAGCAAACTCTAATTTTTCTTTGATAATCCAGAAAACACTTTGGAAAATCACATCATTATCACAAGCATATATTATCATTTTAAGGTTTGTAATAGCTGCAGTCTCAGACACTTACTAGCTGTGTGACCCTGGGCAAATCACTTAACCCTGTTTGCCTCAGTTTCCTCATCTGCAAAATGAGCTGGAGAAGGAAATACCAAACCACTCCAGTATTTTTGCCAAGAAAACCCCAAATGGGATCATGAAGAGTTGGACATGACTGAAACAACTGAACAACAGCAACTATAGCTGCAATAGGGCAAGATTCGTTAATAGAGATTTCTAATTATTAGACTGGCTCTACCAGCTCTTAATGTAGTCATAACTTTCATTTGCTTGGAAGTCCCACTAAATAATTCTCTAGGGACAACTGCTGGTGAGGACTAGCCTCTCAAGTTGAGCCACAGGCGTCTTCATCCAACTGGTCTGATTACACCTCATATTTTTTAGATGGCATGCCATTTCCAAAGGAAGGTTCTATAATCCTATTTCTTTATTTTCACTATACCATCAAAGACTTCAGAGGTCTTGCCAAGTGCCAAATTCAGCAGCTCCCTATTGAGCATGAGAAATGAGATGAATTACGCAAATACACTTCTGGGGCTATATCAGAAGAAATAGATCAAATTTTTAGAAGGGATGTTTAATCCAGAATGACTTTTTTAGAACTACTTTCCTTCTGTGAGAATTGTGATATTGTGAGATAGTTGGGGTTTTTTGTTTTTCTTTAATTCAGGCAAGGCTTCAAAGAAGTTTATGCATAAGATGTCAAATATTTTGGTTCATCTTATAGTTTTCCAGTTTTGGAGGAACTAATCTGTCATCAGACCTTTTCCTATCACTCTGGGCAATCAGTCATCTAAATACTCGAGACTAGGCAAATCACATAAGCCTTACTTCGAAAATCTGGTATAAATTAATGGACTGGAATGGTATCATTAAAAGACAGAGTCTTTTCTTTAAACATTTCTGAACTATAGTGAAATACCATTCGTGACTGTTCTGTCTTTTGTCTTTGGGTCCCAGCATCTAGCATAAGAAAATAATAACTGAATAACACTTTAAGATTTCTAGAATTGTTTAAAATATTATGTCATTTGATTCTCACAACAACTCTGGAAGGTGGGTGTTATTAATATCCCTTTTTAAAATATGAGGAACCTGGGACTTAGAGAAGGTTACAGACACAGCTAGTAAGCATCTGAGGCAGAATTTAAACTTGGATCTTTTGGACTCCAAGTGCTATCCTTTGTTCCCTGCAACACCTAAAAGGCACTTAATGCTTTTTAAATGTTTCAGTTACCTAACTTTTACGCCTTGTCATACCCTTGCTTCTAAGGGATGGGATAACCAATGATTAATAGTCTGGGCATAGTAGAAAGAGCAATGGAATTGGATTTAGAAAGAAATGGGTTCAAATCTTGCCTCAGACATTTTACTAGCTATGTAAACTTGGACACAACACTTGATATCTCTGACTCAGTTTCCCCATTTGTAAAATGGGGATAATAATAGTCCTGTCAAGTCAGCAAATGTTTATTAAGTATCTACTATGTGCCAGGCAATGTGCTAAGCACTGGGTATACAAAGAAAGGCAAAAACAAAAGAAAAATGCAAAAATAGTACTTCTTCTCAAGGAGCTCATAGTCTAATGGGGGAGACAACATACAAACACAACTATCTACAAACAAAGATTTATACAGGGTAACTTGGAGATGATCTCAGAGAGAAGGCACCATGATTAAGAGGGCTAGGAAAGACAACTTGCGGATGGTAGGACTTTAGCTAAAATTTGAAGGAAGTCAGGGAGGTCAAGAGGTGGATATGAGGAAGGAGAGAGCTCCAGGCATGGAGGACAAGCAATGAAGATGCCCCAAGTCAGAATATGGTATTGTCTTGTTCAAGGAACAGCAAGGAGACCAGGGTCACTGGATCTCAGAGTACATTATGGGGAGTAAGGTCTAAGAAGTCTGGAAGGGAAGGAAGAGTTGTGAAGGGCTTTAAAAGCCAAGCGTGAGATTTTATATTCGATCTTGGAGGTAATAGGCAGCACTGGAGTTTATTGAACAGGGTGGGAGGAAAGACGTGGTCAAATCTGTACTTTAGCACCTGACTCACTGGGTTGTTTTGAGGATCAGATTAGGTAATGTATGCAAAGTGCTTTGCAAATCTTAATGTACTACATCAATGCCACATATTTCACAATCCTAAAGTGCATTTTCATAATGTTCTTTTATCTCCCGTAGCCAAGAAGGTCCATAGTGAAATGATGTCACTATCTTTTAACTGTCTTGTTTTAAGGATTGACAAATGGGAACCCACACATACTGTTCTTATTTCCATTTGTGGTTAGCCTGAGGTACAGCGGGCTATCCTAAGACATAGTGGGTTCCTCCTTATGGGTGGTCTGTGTTTATTCAGTGTTATTTAATTTCTATTTTCAGTTCCAAATTCTCTCACTCCTTCCACCCCCCTTTACCTTCCTATTGAGAAGGCAGAAATTACAATATCTATTATGCAAATGAATTCATGCAAAACATATTTCCATATTAGTCATGTTCTGAAAAAAAAGAAAAAGAAAGAGACACAAATATGCTTCAATTTGTACTCTGAGTCCATCAGTTCTTTATCTGGGGGTGGATATCATTTTTGATCATGAGTTGTGGTGGATCATTGTATTGATTAGACTTACTAAGTGTTTCATGTGATTATTTTTACGATATTGCTGTTACTATGTAGATTGTTCTCCTGGTTCTGTTTACCTCACTCTGCATCAGTTCATATATGTCCTGATAATCATTGAGTGAGGGCTGGAAGACCATATGTTGAGGACATCATAATGGGGACTCCATTCAAGTACAGGTTGGACTAGATGCCCTCTGGGGTCTTTTTTCAAGTTAGAAATTTTATGATTCTGTAAAATTCAGAGAAGGTTTTTGAACAAAATGCTTTAGTAGTGATCCAAGTAACAGGTAATAGATTCCAACTAAGAATTGATACAGGGCTAGCCTTGGAGTCAACATCCATGTTGCTTCTCTGCAACTGTGGAGAAAGTTTCCAGACTGAGAGCTTCCTTCTTTGATAACATCACATGTCTGGATTATTTCTTTCTCCTCCTAATCCCCAAGACATATTTACTTATATTGAACTTGTGGTTTACAGCAAAGATCAAAGTTTTTCAAGCATTGCTGTTTTTAGATTACAAAATTCTGCAGTCAATGGAGTGAATCCCCCACCCCCTCAATGTGAATATTAGTTCGTAATCAGCCAGCTCCTTCTGTTGGTGGTGGACTGACAAAAACACTGGCATTTGGGAAACAAAGAAACTTGAGGTTAGTGATAATGTCTCTGAGCTCATCTCTTGCTAATCTTGGTAAAAAAAAAATGACCTGATTGATCATCTTCAGTGAAACAGAATATTTTACATTTGCATTTCTTTGGAGAGTAGCTTGGGAGTAGTGATAGTAGGAAATCATTGAAATGCTTTGATACCACAGATTTCTTACTCGCCTAAAATAGCAAGTAGTGAGCTGGAAAAAAAAAAGCCAGTCTTTTGCACAGTTTTTAGGGAAAGACTCACTGGGACCTGTATTTTAAACAGGAAATTAATTTCAGTCATGCGGGTACCAATCTCAACCCTCATGTCAGGTCTTTTGCCTCCTTTATTTGACTTCACTAAAATTTCTAAGTCTTTCACTATGCTCAGTCACTATTTCTTCATATATACCTAGAAATTCCAATGCCATCTTATACCAATTCTAACTTTCTGGTCCCATTTCAGTGTTGTATTCCATTTGCCAAAATAGCTGTTATTTAAAGGGACTATTTCCTCTAATAGCATAGCTACATTCTTCTAGCAATAAGTGCCTAATCATAGTTAACTCCATTCCTTTGGGTTTTTTTTTTTATTTGAGTTTTCTTCTACAAAATGTCTGATATGGAAATGTTTTACATGATTGCACATGTATAACCTATGTCAGATTGCTTACCATCTCAGGGAGGGGAGAGGGAAGAAGAGGGACAGATAGAAATTGGAACTCAAAGTAAAAAAATATGAATGTTTAAAATTGTTTTTACATGTAATTGGGGAAAAATAAAATATTACTAAGAATAAAATAAAATCAAGGCAAAAAAAGTTACATGCACTCATTTAGGGAACTGTTGTACATTTCTCCTAATAGAATGTAAGCTCTGGAGGGCAGGAATTAAGTTTATTTTTGTCTTTTTTTAATCCCCAGCATTTCTAGCACAATGTCTGGTACATAGTAGGCATTTAATTAATTGTTGATTGATTGATTGATTACCTCTCCATTTACCCAAGCAATCCTTTTAGGATCTAGAATTTGAGCTAAAAGGTGACCTAGTTTACACCTCTCATTTCACAGATGAGGAATCTGAGGTTCAAGGTTGGATGGCTTATCCAAGGTTATTCATCAAGCCTCCCGATTCCTGGTCCCATGGTTTTTTCCACTATATTCTACTGTCATTATGGTTGAAAATACAAACGTAACAGGGCAATTGCTCTGGAAAACATAGGTGGCTTATAATATAAGCTTTAGGATTTTGTGGCAGTTATTCAGAGAGAGCAAGTTAAGCTGTGGCAAAGTGAACTGGCTCATTGTTTTGAACAGAACTTGCCCTGGTTAGATGTGGGGCAGTGTGCCAATAATCTGCTCTGTTGGGAGGCTGTGACTGGTGGATTGTTTGAGTTTGGGAGTTCTGAGCTGCAATTATGCTAAAACCTGTAAGGTTTCTGAATTAAGCCCTGTAGCTATATGGAAGCCCCCAGTAGTGGGAGCCCGCCAGGTTACCTAAGGAGGGACAAATGTGCCTGTTTGGAAATGGAGTGGGTAAAAGCTTTTGTGCCAAAAGACCATGGGACTGGGCCTGTAAGTGGCTGCTACACTTCTAGCCTAGAGAGAGAATCAGTTTCAAAGAACAGAAAAAAACCAAAAAACTTTAGAAGTTGCTCAAATTTGGTAAAATTTGTTCTTCTAACTAAAATGGAATTTTAGAATTGTACTTTTGTACTTTATAATAGTACTTTCTGAAGCAAGGGACAAGTGGTAGCAAAAACAAGCTTCTATCAGCTAAAGATAAAAAATTATTATTATTTTTTTAAAAGGCAGCAGTTTATAGACTGTGCCTTGGGATCAATACAGGCTCAGTCCAACCTCCTATCACCACTTAAAGCTTTTATGCACTACAAGGATCACTGATGTTTATGACAGTCTTCTGTGTTGTGATAATCAAATTAAAAGCCAATGAAATGACTGTCAAATTGAACTCAAGTCATTAGTGGATCCTGGGATATATAACCGTAAATGCTAATAAAAAAGTAATGTACAGCATTAAACACAACATCTCTAAAACTTTTTTTTTTGGTTTTTCACTTTGTACAGAACCTCACTGTACAAGTCTCCTGTAGAGCCACATACATACATACACACACACACACACACACACACACACACACACACACACACACACATACACACACACACACATATATGTGTGTGTGTATACATACATACATACACACATATATACATATATATATACACACACACATATATATATACTTATATATATTGAGCTATATTTGTATAGCAATGTGTGTGTGTGAAAATATAAAGAAACTTATTAATATAGTTGTTATTGATCAATTAGCTGTCTGTGTATACTAGGTCAGTGTCTTATTAGAGCAATGATCAAACTAAATAAAATGAATGAATGAAAGTAAGAAATATGCCTGGTAAACAATTAAAAAAAACCTTAATCCAATCTATTTAAATAAGTTATTGATATTGGAATATGAATGGAGGAAAGAAAATTGATGCTGATCATGCTAATTTAATACAGAAGTTTAATCGATATAAATCAGTTGTGATAACAAGGAAAATAAAAGAGCCTAAAATGCTTAAGTCAGAAAACACTTGATGTACTTGCCAAGTGGAGAAATAGGGAACCATGGATAATGCTGATTTAAAATATATACTCAATAGTAAAATATCATGGATGACTGAGGTAGATTCTGAGTAGTATTGTCTGATAAGAGAGAAGCAGAAGATAAAACCTGTTTAAAGACAAGTTAGTGAAATATCTAATCAAGACAAGTCATCCTGAGGGCAGCTAGGTGGTGCAGTGGATAGAGCACCAGCCCTGAAGTCAGGAGGACCTGAATTCAAATCCTACCTCAGACCAAACACTTGACACATACTAGCTGTGTGACCTTGGGCAAGTCACTTAACCCTGATTGCCTCACCCCCCCAAAAAAAAGTGTCATCCTGGAGAGTATTTAAGAATGAAACTGGAAGGAGGATAAAAAAAGAAGAAAGAAAAGATCTGTGAAGCTTTTTTTTTTAATAAACATCTCTTTTCACCAATAAAGGCATTGGAGACACTGTCTTCCATATGTTATTATAAAGGAGGTAAAAAATGGACTAAAGAGAATAAAAATGGGAAAAGCACCTGGATTAGGTCAAGCAGACACAAAGGAGTTCTATGCTAGAAATGACACTACTGTGAGATCACTGAGGGGCCAATTTTGAGGTATCTGAAGGAAGAAAACATACCAAAAGTATGGGAAAAAAAATCTCAGACTTTATTACCATGAAAAAAGTGACAGAGAATATCACTAACTACTGAACCATATCTACTTTCTAAAGTATAGAAAAGTATAAGGGAGAAGGGAATAAGCATGTATATAATGCCTACTGTGTGCCAGGTACTGTGCTAAACTGTTTTTCAAATATTATCTCATTTGATCATTTATTTTCCACATTCATCGAATGTTGAAGTTATTAATAGGGGACATAGGATCTTACAAGTGATGTTGCACAGTAGGTCATATCTTTACTGTCCCATAATTCTCTGAAAGATGTAAAGAATACAAGATCTGGCTTTGATGACTTACAAACTATTTTAAAAAATTGATTCTGTAGAGCAAAATGCCATCTCACAGGTTCCTTTCCAACAAGCTGCTTCTTCTCATGCTTAACTTGAAATTATATAATATTCGTTGAAAGATGTTACAGAGATGACATTCCCTTGCTATCTGAAGACTAATCTAGCTAAATCCAAACGGGGTCATCATTAATTGGCTGATTCCTAGGTGATAAGTTCTTTGACTTCAGTGATTTATGAAACCAAGAAGAATGTCCAATTTTGTATCCCATGCAGTGGATAGAGCACTGGCCCTGGAGTCAGGAGGACCTGAGTTCAAATCCAGCCTCTGCGATTTACTAGCTGTGAGATCTCAGGCAAGTTACTTAATCCCGATTGCTTCCAAAAAAAATTTTTTTTTGTATTCCCCCAGCACAATGCCAAGTACATAGTAGAATAGTGGGTGACATAGTAGTTAGAGGGCTGGATAGTAGATCCAGTGCAAAGCAGTAGTTGAACTCAAGTCTTCCCATGGGAAGACTTGAGTTCAACTACTGCTTTGGACTCTTCCCAGTTATGGGATTAGCCGATTGGCCTCAGTTTCTTTATCTATAAAGTGGAGATAATGATAGTACCTACCTTGAAGGGTTGTGAGCATCAGATGAGGTATTGTATATAAAGCACTCTTCAGGACTTAATGCACTATATAAATGCTAGCTATTATGATTTAATACTTACTTATTGAGTAATTGGTTCATTTTTTATAGACCTATTCCTTTTGTATAATGATGGTTGCAGAATGTCAGAAAAGGGCCCAAAGGGTACCAAGAATCCCGTGGCTTTTATATTGCCCACAAGGCACTCTAAATGCGAGGAATTTGCTCAATGATGAATGAATTGATGTCCTATTCGAGAAACTGAATCATGTCCATATAAACACTATCATCAGAAACGAAACCAGAAGAGAAGGAAATTGTAGCTAAAGGGAAGGATGACTTCCAGGCTCTCCTCAGAGAGGCAAACAAAAAAGCTGGGAGTCTTGGTTCATCATGTGCTGAAATATGGCAAGAAACGTTTCAATGAAAACTTGGTCATCTTGCTAATGAGGAGCATAAACAAAAGACCACCATGGAGATGATTATAGCTTGTATGCCAACATCTGTTGCAGAGGATAAAGTAGAAGACACATTCTATAATATATAATATTATATATAGTAGATAATATATATTGCAGAGATAAAGTAGTAGACAAATTCTATAATGAATAATATAGTATATTATATAATAATGTGATAATACATAATATATATTACAGAGGATAAAGTAGACAAATTCTATAATGAATAATAGAATATATAATAATATAATTATGCATATAATACATATTATTATAATAATATATAATGATACAATATGAAACAAAATTCTGCAAAGCATTTCAACATACAACTTGACATATGGTGACTTCAACCCCAAGGTGGAATTAGTAGAAGACAGTAAAAATTTGTTGGAAAATGTGGTTTAGGACTGAAAAATGAAAGAAGATAAATACTTACAAACTACTCAGAAATCTTAGGACCATTTATCAGGATAGCTTTCTTTCTTTCTTTTTTTTTTAATTTAAATTTTTTTATTTTTTCCACATGCTTTTGAGTTGAAAATTTTTCTCCCTTTTCCTCCCCCCCACCCTCCCCAAGACGGCGCACAATCTGATATAGGCTTTACATTTGCATACCCATTAAACATATTTTCACATTAGTGAAGTTGTAAGTAAAAATTAAAACCAATAGGAGGAACCATCAGAAAGAGGAAACAAAACTCAACAGCAGGTAAAAATAAGTGATAGCAATTCAATTTCCATAGTTCTTTCTTTGAATGTGAACAGCATTCTCCATCCCGAGGCCTCTGGAAATGTCTTATATCCTTATAATGCTGAGAAAGGTTCAGTTTAACAGTCTTAGTCATTGTATAACGTGGCTGTTATTGTGTACAAAGTCCTCTTGGTTCTGCTCACTTCACTCAGCATCAGACTATACAAGTCTTTCCAGGTTTTTCTGAAGTCAGCCTGTTCATCATTTCTTACAGCACAATAGTATTCCATTACATTCATATACCACAACTTGCTCAGCCATTCCCCAACTGATGGGCATCCTTTCAATTTCCAATTCTTTGCCACCACGAAAAGAGCTGCTGTGAATATTTTTGTACATGTGGGTCCTTTTCCCATTTGTTTGATCTCTTTGGGCCCTAGAAGTGCTATTGCTGGATCAAAGGGTATGCACATTTTTGTAGCCCTTTGGGCATAGTTCCAAATTGGTCTCCAAAATGGTTGGATCATTTCACAACTCCACCAACGATGTATTAGTGTTCCAATTTTCCCACATCTTCTCCAACATTTATCATTTTCCTGTTTTGTCATGTTGGCCAATCTGATAGATATGATATGGTACCTCAGAGTTGTTTTGATTTGCATTTCTCTAATCAATAATGATTTAGAGCATTTTTTCATATGACTATAGATGGCTTTAATTTCTTCATCTGAGAACTGTCTGTTCATATCCTTTGACCATTTATCAATTGGGGAATGGCTTGTGTTCTTATAAATTTGTCTTAATTCTCTATATATTTTAGAAATGAGGCCTTTATCAGAGAGACTGGTTGTAAAAATTCTTTCCCAATTTTCTACCTTCCTTCTAATCTTAGTTGCATTGGCTTTGTTTGTGCAAAAACTTTTCAATTTAATGTAATCAAAATTATCCATTTTGCTTTTCATAATGTTCTCTATGTCCTGTTTGGTCATGAATTCTTCTGTTCTCCATAGATCTGATAGGTAAACTATTTCTTGTTCTCCCAGTTTACTTATGGTATCAGCCTTTATATCCAATTCATGAAATTCATTTTGGTATATGGTGTGAGATTTTGGTCTATGCCTAGTTTCTGCCATACTCTTTTCCAGTTTTCCCAGCAGTTTTTTTCAAAGAGTGGGTTCTTATCCCAGAAGCTGGGGTCTTTGGGTTTATCAAATAATAGATTACTATAGTCATTGACTACTGTGTCTTGCATATTTAACCTATTCCACTGATCCACCTCCCTATTTCTTAGCCAGTACCAAGCAGTTTTGATGATTACTGCTTTATAATACAATTTAAGATCTGGAATTGCTAGGCCACCTTCCCCTGCATTTCTTTTCATTAGTTCCTTTGATATTCTGGACCTTTTCTTTTTCCAAATGAATCTTGTTATTATTTTTTCTAACTCTATAAAATAATTTTTTGGTAGTTTGATTGGTATGGCACTGAATAAGTAAATTAGCTTAGGCAGGATGGTCATTTTTATTATATTAGCTTGGCCTACCCATGAGCAACTGATGTTTTTCCAATTATTTGGATCTGAGTTTATTTGTGTGAAAAGTGTTTTGTAATTGTGTTCACAGAGCTCCTGGGTTTGTTTCAGGAGGTAGACTCCTAAATATTTTATAATGTCTACAGTAAGTTTAAATGGGATTTCTCTTTCTGTCTCTTGCTGTTGGGCTTTGTTGGTAATAAATAGAAATGCTGATGATTTAGGTGGGTGATAGCTTTCTTTATGAACAGAAGCAGAAGTCACAATAGAAATACCGAACAGAATCACAAAAACAGTATTTTCAGAGGGGATATCTTCATCCTTTTGGCTTTTCCTGTATGCATTGCTAGGCTATTGCCCTTAGAAAGGCATGGCCTTCGTTGAGGAGGCCCTATAACGTGTTGGGGCTTGATGCAACAAGTACAATGTCATCCAGAAAAAATAAAATCTGGAGAATATTACCATTTATAGGCAATCTTCTTCCATTTGGATTCTGTTTGACATCCTCTATGATAAGAGGTGAATATCTTTCACAAACGTATACCTCCTTTATGTGATATTAATAGTCAAGAGATTGCTAAGAAAAGCTAACTTTGTGGTTTCAGCTATCAAAGTGTATTTTATGATCTTAACATGGGACACCTTGCTAGAGAAACATCTTTAAGTTTACTTTTTGTTCTATAATCTATAAACATAGTGTTTTGTGATCAATAAACATAGTGGAGTCTTGTGTTCTCTACAAGAACATAATTTCGGTTAATTGCGTGATGGTAAATATGTGATCTTTGGTAAAAAATCATCTACAAGAATGTAGCAAGACTGTCCTCCACATGTCACATGGGGGTGTCATTGTGTGGCTCAAAGGGAGGCAGAATTGGCATCTTTAGCCTCTTCTCCCCTCACCCTTCTCCAAAAGAGATATTAATTCCTGTCAGGAAGGGAAGCAAGAGGTAGAGTTCAGAGGCTGACCGTTCTGCTCTCCTCAGACAGATGTTACTAGCTTAGAATGGTATCAATCTGCTCCCTTATTGTTAGTATAGAGGGGTGTGTCTTTTAGCTTCAAGATAAACTTGTGATTACGATTTACTAATGGGGAAAAGAGGGACTCTAAGCTCTATAGCCAGGACTTGATCCCCTTCCCATTAAATACCAGTTCCACAATGAATACACATAGCAAATAGCAAAGAAAACTGTTTAACCAAGTTGATAGAAAAAACAGAAATCAGAGAAAGTATGGACCAGAGAATATATACCAGATGATACAGAGTAAAGAAATTCTCCCATTGGGAGTGAGGTAACTCAGCTCAACCAAGACAGAGTCCCAGATTGGACCCAAGGGGAAATCCCCGGAGTCTCTACTATAACAAACTTAGAATAAGGACATAATAGAGTCTGTTAGCTGCTCTCGTGTCAGGTGAGAGTTGGCATTGTCCATCTTTTCTCTTGAAGCTCAAAGGCAGAGGAGCCCAAGGAAACTCCAGAGTATAAAGAGCCTGTGAAGACATTGGGTGAGAATGAAGAGTCTCTTCTTTCCTCACTTCTCATCAACTTTGGATCACCCCTCACACAAGTGTGGTCCATTGCTCTTCACCAGTAAGGAGGGAGTCCAATGGACTTTGGGTCTTGGGTTAAAATAATAACATATATTTGCACAGCACTTGAAAATTTTACAAGGAACTTTCCTTAAAAGAACTGAGCAAAAAAGATAGTACTAGTATCCTTGTTTCCATTTTGCAAATGATGAAACAAAGAATGTATGGGAGGGGCATGAGCAAGAATCACACAGGGCAAAAAAGCAGAGATGAGTAGCAATTTACATTGGTGGAGGTACCCACATTAATGAAATTATGCATTCATTCAAGTATAAATGTGTATATATGTACATATATTTATACAGAGAGAGACTCCCTTATGTATACACATGTGTGCACGTATGCCAGGGCCAATCAATGATAAATCGGTAGCTGTGTCTATGCTGATTTTTATTTTTTTTTAACCTATATAACTGATGACTATGATGTTCTCAATTAGGGATATGTCAACATTCAATAAAAAAGTTGATTCTAAGATCATAAAAATTATGCTTTTGTTTATTCTGTTGTTCCCCAAATTAATTATTTTTTAAAAAATCCTTTAGATCTAGTAAGAACCCCAAGGACAATTAAATTGAGAACTGAAGTGTCAAAACAGACCCTACTGATTAGGAGAGACAGTTCTGGACTCGAAAGACCTGGGAAGGGTGATAAATATATGTTATCTTAAATGCAATAGAGAGTCACTGAAGATTTCTGAAAAGATTGACCCGGTCAGTGTATCAATGTGCTTTGAGAAGATTATTTTAGGGAAGGTTGTATTTGTGGAGGCTGGGAGACCAATTAGGAGGCAATTATAGTCATGGGGATGAAAGGTGATAAAGCCTGGCAAACCCTGTGGCTATGGGAAAGTAGGAAAGGAGACAGACATAAGAGATGTCACAGAACTGCAAATCAACTTTGCAGTTGATTGGATGTTGGTGGGGAAAGACAAGGGAATAAGGGAATATGTCTCTTACCATGAGCCAGACTTTGTGCTAAGCACTTTACAAATATTATCTCATTTGATTCTCAAAACAACCCTGTGAGGTGATATTATCCCTACTTTGCAGTTGAAGAAACTGAGGCAAAGTTTTTAAATGACTTGCCTAGAGCCACACAGCTAATAAGTGTTTGAGGCTAGATTTGAAATCCCTTGAATTCAGGTCTTCCTGACACCAGGCCCAACACTCTATCCCATACAACACTTAGCTGCTTGTTGATAATGAGCTGTGTAGAGAATAGTCAAACATATCTCCAGGGTTGTAAAAAAAGGATGCCTGAGAGTGTGGATGGTGATCCCTTTGACAAGTAGAAAAGTTGGGAGGAAGAGGGAGGTTTAGAGGGTAGGTTAGATAATAAGCACTGTTTGGTACATGTTGAGTTTGTCAGATGCCTATGGGAATTTTATTGGAGATATAGCAGGAATTTGAGGACAGAGGATTGTAGTTTAAAGGAGACAATCTCGAGGTCCCAATTCATCCCCTGTTGGGTCAGACTATCCAGATCCCACCTTGTAGGCTACCCTTAAACTTTGAGGTAGCCCCTAAAATCACTTGGTCTCCCTAGGGACCTCTCAAACAGGGGACTGCCCAGGGTTTATTGTGATTCCTAGGACTGTGGGAGAGCACCATAGTCCAGACCAGGTAAACCAGACCAGAATGCTTGGAATGGAGCTGGAACCAAGACATCATCTGGATGTGGAAGAAGAGAGCTCTTGCCACCTACCAATCCTTCACTTTCTTTTCCTGGGAATTTATTCGTGGAACGTGTGGGTGTATTATGTGAAAACAGTCTCTCTTCTGGTAAAAAGGCTAATTATGCAAATAACAAAAAAATGTATTATGCACAAAAATCTGTTTTGATTTTTAAAATTAATAGCTCTTGGTCAGACACTGAAATGAACAGATTTCATTGCCAACCAAAGGAATTCAAGAATTTCCCTCCCAATTACTACCAAAAATATTCTGGGTCCATAGCATATGCATTTATTACGCTTCACTATTGTATATTATATCCATTTCCTCCTCAATCATCCTTTCACTGAGGAAAATACCAAAGGTTGTCAAATTCCTCCAATTCGTCAGTACCCCCAGGCAAGGAATATTGTTAGGTCTTTGGAACAGACATCGATCGTCAGATTAACACTGGAATGATGCTATTGATAATCCTGAAACCACAAAGAAAATCAACATTTTCTCCAAAACACTTTTTGTCCTTATAATGTCAGGAAATGGGAGTCTAAGATGTCCCAAGGGGGCAGAGGTTGGGACAGAAGAAGACTCTAGGCCAAGTACTGAGGAAAAAACTAGCAACCATGCTTATGAAGCCAACAAAAGGATCCTACGCAGTTCCTAGCTGTTTTGAAGTGGCAAGAATCCAGAACCATATTTAGGGTGGAGGAACGAAAGCCTTGGCCCACTAATCATCGTCTGAGGCGCCACTTTTGCCCTGCTGTGGTCTAGAGCGTAGTATCCTTACACCTTATGGTTCTTGAAAATCCTTCACTTCTGTGAAAGCCCCAGAAGAGGGTGAAGGAGTTGATGTCACTGTCAGTGGAGAAGATCCGGTGAAGAGCCACACACTGTCCCACAATGACTGCATTTTTGGTTTGACTCTCTCTTCCTGGACTGTCCTGTCTTACCCCTTCCCTCCGAAACTTCTTTCTCCTGCTGCTTTTCCCCATACTAATCTCTATCTACTTCATTCCTAACCCACCCCGGTCCATATTCCTCTGTCTTCCCTTTTCATTATGCCCTCTAGAAACTTCTCTTGTGAAAAAAGCAAAACCAAACCCTCCTTCATCTTAGATCTCTTTCTTTCAGATCTTTTCCATCTTCCAATACTCACTGAAACCTATCTTCTTCCTGAAGATACTCTTATCTCTTGGCACCCTGTCCAAGACTGGCTACTTCTCACAAGCTCCCTGACACTCAGGACCAGGAGGAGGAGTCAGCATACTCTTTGTATCTCACTGTCATTTTCAGATCCCTCCTCTTTCTTTATTAGTCAGCCACTTCATTTCCTCCTTTAAAGTGTATTACTTCCTGTTTAGGTCTTCATAGTTTCTATCTGTGAACTTTTAGATCATCTTTCTCTCCTTCTGAATAAGTTCTGTACCTGGCTTACGGTTTTCTTCTGTGTCAATCTCTGCCAGTTCTTCAACCTCTTGAAATTCTGTTGTCTCTACCTCATTCGTGCATTGATGACCCTCCCAAACCCCTTCTTAATTAAATTTACCTCAGGTATCAAATTTACTAGTTATGGATTTATAGGAATCTAATTTGTAGAATGTCATTTTTGTGACATTGGTAGATTCAGGGAAGCATGGAAGCTTAGGTAGAAAAAGGTCTATAAAGAATAAAGTTTCCATTCTCTCAGCAGAAAAGCAAAGGACCACAGAATCAGAATGTTGTATATCAGAAAAGTTCTATGTATCGGAACTATGTATTATACTTAGTTGGTTTTCTTTATTGGGGAGGGTGGTGGTGGCAGCGGCAGAGATTGAAGGGGAGGTAGTATATTTCCAGAATGACTATGTTTCATCTTCTACCCCCCAGCATCAAGACTGGTGGCAGTTCTTGTAGAAGTTGTGATTTGTGACCCTGTCAGTTCATGTTGGAAGTCAGGATGAAATAAGATATGCAAAGGTCTCTAAACAGTTAAGAAGAGGAGGTTCCTTAGCTATATCACACAAAGAAGATATCATTAAAGGTATAGAAGCCCTTAGTTTCAGCTTTGGTAGATACAGCTTCCCTCTCATCCTTATGGAAATACTTTCGGTCAGCAGGTTACTTTTCATGTTCTAAGGCCAAATTTGAAGGCGCTGGACTTCAGCATGGGACATTTTAGGCCTTTAGGTGACCAGGAAGCTGTATCAACGGAAGAAGGGAACGATCATGTCCCAGGGACAGCTTTATTGCATTTTGGGGAAAACTAATCCCCGGGAAAAGGAAAGAAAGAAGAATGTATGGGACTAATTCATGTGGAGAAATGTTGGTAGATATATGTATTAATACACACAATGTAGTAGGAAAAGTTATTGACTTGGAATTCAACTTGACATGAACTATATGACCTTGGGCATGATAGTTGACTTCTCTGAGCCTCAGTTTCCTTATCTGTAAAATGGGGATAATACTAGCCCTGCTTATCTCATAGAAATTCCAATGAGAATATCTTAGGTACTTTTTAACTGAAAAGTGCTATAGAAATGTAAAATATTACTGTAAATAAATCATCTAAACTTTTTTTTTAGGAAAATTTCAGGAAAAGGCACATGGGAAATATATTTTTATAATTGAGATTTTTGCCTTCTAATAATCTTGCTGAACAAATCCAGCCAATGTAGTAAGAGAATAAATTCACAAAGCTTTAATGAACTTAATTAATTTTTGACCGGTTCTAAAAATTCATACATTTAAAAATGGATACAAATATTGAAAAGATACAGGAAGATGTCAAGAATAAGTAGTAGTAGCCATAGGTTATGGCTGGGCAGTATTTGATAGTAGAGTCTCATAATATGACTCTGAAATTGCAAACCTGGTTAACTGTTGTGGAACCCTCACCAGAAATAGGGGAGTTTAGAAGAGAGATGACAGGGGAAGACAATGGGTTTATTTTTATGCATGCTAAATTTGAGTATAGATGTCAAGGAGACAGAGGAGTGAACTTCAGAACAGATTAGTGTTGGATATGTGAATTTGAGAGTTATCTTTTTAAATATAATAACTGAACTCAGGGTCCTGATGAATTCACTGAGACAGAGAAGTTCTTAAGGGGTGAGGTATAAAAATAACAAGTAGTTTAAAAAATAAGGTTGAGAATTTCAATCATTACAGAGAAGGTAACTTTTCACTGACTTGTGCTGTGCAGTGGTAGTACTTCTGCCTCATTGAAATGATTATGTCTTGTGTAGACTGGTCTCTTTTGTAAAAGAAAATGAGAAAAGACTCAAAAAGTTCCTTTCCACACTCTGGGTAACTTAGGACAATTAAGTATGCCTTAAAAAAGGGGGAGGGATCAGAAGGACTCATTATTTGACAAAAAGTGCTGGGAAACCTGGAAAGCAGTCTAAAAGAAATTGGGTTTAGAACATCTCACACCATATACCACAATAAGCTCCAAATGGCTACATAACCCAGATATGAAAGCTCACATCATAAAGACATTAGAGGATTAAGGAATAAAATAACTTTGCAACTCTGAGTAAGGGAAGAGTTGATAACCAGACAAAGGATAGAGAGGATCATAGAAGATAAAAGAGGCAATTTTGATAACATGAAATTGAAAAGGGGCATCTAGGTGGCTCAATGGATAAAGTGCCAGTCCTGGAGTCAGGAAGAGTCATCTTCCTGAGTTCAAATGTGGTCTCAGACACTTAAAGGCTGTGTGACCCTGGGCAAATCACTTAATCCTGTTTGCCTCAATTTCCTCATCTGTAAAATGAGCTGGAGAAGGAAATGGCAAACCACTCCAGTATCTTTCCCAAGAAAACCCTAATGAGGTCATGAAGAGTTGGATATGACTGAAAACATATAAAAAGAAAGCAACAAAAGTTGAGAAGTTTTTATATAAACAAAATCAATGGAGTTAAAATTAGAAGAGAAACAGTTAATTGGGGAAGAAGTCTTTGTAGCAAGTTTGAAAAAAAAATCTGCTATTCAAGATACACAAGATGTCCTAAAAGTCTTAATGCAATTTTAAGCTATTAAAGGGAAAAAAATCTAAGTTATTAACAGATACATAAAAAACACTCTTAAATAAATAATTAGAAAAATACAAATGAAAACGAATCTGGGGTTCAGCTTCATGTTTATCCAATAGGCAAATATGAAGGGGAAGAAAAGAGGAGGAAGAGGAGGAGGAAAAAGACAAACAGAAAGAGAAGGAAGAAGAAGAGGAGGAGGAAGAGGAAGAAGATGGAAAACTATGCCAGTTGTTGTAGAGGCTGCACAAAAGTGGGTAGAGATTTAGACTGGTCCAGCCATTCAGGAGAGCACTTTGGTACTATTCTCCCTAAGTCAGTGAATTGTAAATACCCTTTCTCCCAGTGATACATTATTAGATTTATATCCCCAGTGATAAAATAAAGCGGGCAAAGATCCTTGTGTACAAAAATATTTATAATGAATCTGTTGTAGCAAAAACTGGAAACAAAGGAGATCATCAGTTGGAGAATGGCTAAACAAATGATTGTATGTGAATGCAACAGAATATTATTGAGCCATACAAAATAACAAGAGGGATGGTTTTAGAGAAACCTGGTAAGACTTATATGAACTCAAGCAGAGTGAATTGAAGACCAGAGAAAAATTTATTCAATGACAAAAACAATGTAAAGAAAAACAACTTTTAAAGAGTAAAACTCTGATCAATGCAATGACCACCCATGGCTCCAGAGAACTGATGAAAAAAGCATGTTACTCCCCTCCCTAAACATGAAAGATAGACTTAGGATATAGAACAAGACATACATTTTTTGGAAATCCTAAATAAATAGGTTTCTTTTTCTTGGCTATGCTTATTTGCTATAAGGAGTTTGTTTTTCCTTATTTGGGAGTGGGGCATTTGGTAGAGAGAGGAGTTAACAATAGTGTTGCCAAAAGAAAGACAGACAAGACAGAAAACAGGGTCATTGAAGTATTTTTTTTAAATGCACAAAGAGAATGGAATTTAGATAATGAGGAAACAAACATATACAGCTTTAAAAGTAACCTGCTGATTTGATTATGTACTCTTAAATATATATATATGTATATATATATATATGAATGTATGTATATATTTTCATAATAGATACTATTTTACTTAAAATCCTCTTTTTCTCTTATATATTATGTGTGGAAATGTTCTTTAGGCTGTTCATTAAATTCAGATTAAAAAAGCTAAACACAGTGGAAATATTTGGAAATTGAAGGGTTGTCACACAGAGGAGGAAGATAAGAGAGAGCTGCCTACGTGAAGCTAAAAACCAAGTTTAAGGTTCTTTCTGAAGGAGTTGGGTACATTGGGGAAGAAGTGGCTGTTTGCCCTCCAAGAATTGATAATGTAGAGCCACAGAAACTATAAGATGGGAGATTATCAGAGGGACTGAGGCACAATAAAGAGTTTGGAGGCATGCATATCTCACATAACAAAGAACTTTTTAAGTCTTGTCGAAGTTAATGACTCTTACTCACTTTTGGTGATTTCATGTGTGTACAAATGATATTGGCAAAAGGAGCTTAGAAAGTATGGCAGAATATTACAATTTTGGGCAAGAAACTGAAGGCAATAAAGGCAAAGGGTGTGTTTTTATTTCTCACTGCTGCCTGTTGAAGACAAGAAACGTAGAAGAGAAAATTTGATTTGGAGTGTAATCAGCTGGCAAATCTAGTCAAAATAATTTTACAATAAAAATTATGGGAGAGGAGGAAAAGCTATCTTACATGTATCCACAAAGTTAGGTTATCATAGGTAGTAGCTATAATGACGGAAAAATACCAGCTGAAAAATGGGAAACTATAATCCATGAAGAAGGTACTGATAAAGCCCATGCCCCCAGATGTTTATACATAAGTCCCCAAAGTTTAGGAAACAAGCAAAAAGAGTTATATGTCCCAATAAAAGAAAATAAATGATGATAATAATAATAATAGTATTTATATAAAGCTTGAAGATTTGCCATTGTTGTTGAGTCATTTCTGTCATGTCTGACTCTTCATGACCCCATTTGAGGTTTTCTTGGCAAAGATACTGGAGTGGTTTGGTATTTCCTTCTCCAGCTCGTTTTGCAAATAGGGTTAAGTGACTTGCCCAGGGACACACAGATAGTAAGTATCTGAGGCTGGATTTGAACTCAGGGAGTGGAGTCTTCCTAACTCCAGGTCTGATACTCTATCCACAATGCCACCTGGCTGCAGAGTACTTTACAAATATTATTTCATTTTATCAGTAATTAATCTTATATTAAATAATAATTTGTCATATGGATTATTTCATTTGATCCTCAAAATAATCCTAGAAAATAGTACTGCTATAATTCCCATTTTTGTGGATGAGGTAACTGAGGACCACACAATTGTCTGAGGTAGTATTTGGACTGAGGTCTTTCTGACTCAGGGTCCAGCTCTCCATCCATTATGCTGTCTTGTTTGTTTTACTGAAACTTGGTGAGATGAAACCTGTGACTGTGTAGGTTTACCTTCTTCAAAAGAAATAGGATAAATAAAAGGAAGCTGAGTTATATTATATGGTAAGAAAGTAATCAGAAACGTTGCAATTGAGTATTGGAGTCAGAAGCCCTATTAGAAGGGTTTGAGAAATTAGTGGGAGGTGGGTAAGTAGTAATAAGTAAAGAATGATAGATTAAGGGGATGGTAAGGTTAAGTAACCACAGCATCCTCCAGTGAATTATGGAGGTGGCTGAAAGTGCTGGCTGACATAGCTATGGACCAGTTCTGTAACAGAGTTACTAAGCAAAACATCCTCACATATTGAAGCCTAAAGATAGCTGATAGTTGAGGATTAGTAGAAGTAGAAAAGCAACATCTACTGGGAGCAGAAACATGATCCCTGGTCCGATAGAAAGTGTCATGATTCATGATTATATCATGAAAAGAAATTGACAGCTCCCTGATGTTGAAGGAACGAGCTGTCCCTGTACACCTATACCTTGTGTACATGTTCCCCACGTTTTTGTGCTCTGTCTTTCATACTTATTCTCTCCATAGAGGGGGTATTCGGAGAAGAATGAATTCCATGGTTAGGGAAGGTCATCTATGTATTTTCATAACTATGTTTTTTTAAAAAATGCTTTCACTTTGAACTAAATGTGACCTCTGTCTGACAAGTAAAAGTAAATATATCATTGGGGGCTTGTGAGTTAGTTTGGAGAAGATGTTGATCCACAGAGCACTCCAGTCCATTCTTCATCATGGAGGTCTATAAGCAGAGGCTGGCTGAGCAGTCATTGGTGGTGTTGAAGAAGGGCTCTTATTTAGGTCTGGGTTGAGAGACAGATGAAGATCCTTTCCAAATCTGATTTTTATGAGCCTATGAAAAGTAGTAGACTAAATATTTGATTTTGATTTGTTCCTAGGCTCAAAGTCAGGAAGATTCATCTTCCTGAGTTCAAATCTGGCCTGAGACACTTAGTAGCTGTGTGATCCTGGGCAAGTCACTTAACACTGTTAACCTTAATTTCCTCATCTGTAAAATGAACTGGAGAAGGAAATGGCAAACCCCTTCAGTATCTTTGCCATGAAAAAAACCAAAATGGGATCATGCAGAGTTAGATATGGCAGAAAAAGACTAAACAATCCCAACCACAAACTAGACTTACGGTGCAATTTTGCTTCTATGTTTTTGGTGTAGATCGGTGTGTCAATGATTTGTCTTCTATGGAATCCACAACCCAAATATGAGATATAATTCACAGATGAAAAATAAAGCCCTCCTCATGGAATACTAAGACTGGAGGTGACTTTGGGAAACCCCTTAGCCTTTGGGACAAAGCCATGCATTTGATAGCTCACATATAAAGCTGTTTCTTTTTTCTTAAAGACTTTCAAGAAAGAAGATTCTATTGTACTTGCATTGAATTACCTAGCAATCTCTACATAGCAGGAAATCCTTTCTTCGATCTAACCTAAGTCTCTCTTTCAAACCCTACTTTTTGAGAGCATTGCCAAGACCGAGGACCTATATAGGCTCTTCTTTCCAAGCCGAACTCATCATTTTTTACCCCAGACCAGTCCTTTCTTCTAATGTAAATATTTCTGTTGATGATACTGCCATTCTCCCCTTCACCCATTTTTGAAAGCTTGAAGTTAGTCCTTCCTCTTCTCTCTCATCCCACTAGCCTACATCCAATTAGTTGTCAAATTTCGTAAATTTTCCTTTTTCACAGATGGATCATTAAAAAAATATTGGAAGAGATTTGTTTCCACTGAGGACAGAATAAAAGGAAACTGGATATGGTATAAGGGATTTAGGTTAGGTTGAATCAAATCGCTGTAGTATCTTTGCCATGAAAAAAATGACAAATGGGGTGATGTTACCTTTCCTATTAGATTACAGTTTCTTTAGGGCAGGTACCATGTTTTATGCAAATATGTCTTGCCCAGTACCTAGCATAATGGATAGAGCACTGGACTTGGAGTCAGGGAGACTTGAGTTCACATCTGGACTTAGATATTTGGCAGTTGTGTGACTCTGGACAAGTCACTTAACTGTTTGTTTCAAATTCCTCATCTGTAAAATAGGAATAATAATAGCACTGAGCTCCTAGGGTTGTTGTGAGGTCAGATGAGATAATACTTGTAAAGCACTTTGTAAACCTTAAAGCACTATGGAAATGCTAACTATATTATACCTTGATAAATATTTATTAAGCGAATAAGTGATTAATCAGTAAAGACTTCTTGGAGGAGGTGGGAATTTAGTTGTGCTTTAGAATGGTCATAAGTAACTGTGTGAGGGATTTCAGTCTGACAAAAGGCCTGTTCATGAATGTTGGGGTATCCTGAAGTCGATGTCCTAGGGAAACAAGAGAGTCCTTTTGTCCAGAAAACTGAGATATGACCCATATCCCCACTTTAGAAGTGGATCCTTGCAGCACCATCCACTAGTTATCCTGTTTCGTGATTGGTTTAGAATGGTAGATTTAGAGCTAGAACTGACTTCATTCATTTACTTATTTAATGATTTATTCAACAAGTTTTGATTGATTTTCTTCTACATGCCAGGATCTATGCTAGGCACTGGGTATAAAAAAGACAAAGAAAGAAACAATTTTCTTCAAGGATCTTACATCCATTTGACCCTAGTGGTAATTTAGTTCTACTATATCTCATTTCACAGATGAGGAAACTGAGTCTGAGAGAGGTTAAATGACTTGTCCAAGGTCATGCAGGTAGCAAGAGGCAAAGCTGGGATTCAAACCCAGGCTTTCTGAGTCTATTGCCAGCTTTCTTTCTGCTGCTGCATGGTGGCAGAGTTGGGATGCTATAAAAAGGAGACCTTGGAACAGTCGTAAACACTCCAAGTGTTGTTCTATGTTAAATAGAAAAAGGCAATTCTCTCAATAGAGGATTGATTCTATCCCTCTTGCCCTCCATCTGCCAGGGTGTAATCATAGCCTCCTAACCCCTGTAAAACACAGACAAGAGGAGTATGTTTTACAGGGTAGAAAATGTTCTGCCAATGATGAACTCGGCATGGCCCCTTCGAATGGCGCCTTTTTTCTCTTCTTTGAAGAGTACTATCAAGATTTTTCTATGAGGGACAAAAACAATAGCAGGGATATAAGCCCTCCCTTCTTTCTTGCCTCTTCCAGTGAATCTTTCAATCTGTATTTGGCACATCACAATTATGATTATGAATAAATGCGTATAAAAACCAAATATTGAAACTCACATAAACAACACCCCTCACGCCCTCTTTCACAAAGCTTCCATTTGGAAATGGAAAAAAAAAAGGCAAGAGAACAATGCAAGTGGAAAGTGAGGGACCTTGATGCCAAGTTCCTACAGATTCGGGGCTTAATTTGAAAAAATGGACAAGATCCATTATTATCATACTCTCCAAATCATAGGTAAAGGGCTGAGTTTCATGGTCGTTGCTGAAATGAGTGGGGGTAGGAGGAGAGAGAGGGCAGGCAATTTATTCCAGAAATGAGTGGAAGAAAAGTTGAGTTTCTTGGGCAGATATAGTCTGTGCTGCAACTCGGAACAGGAAGTGGTGCAAGAGAAGATGCTTTTTGCCCTCCTTGGATCTGTTTTACAACTGGAGATGTTGGCTTCTTATTGCTTTGGGTGTGCCGGCTGATTATTTTTGCAGACATTATTTGTGTCTGTACTTATTTTTCTCCCTATATATCACCAAAGACAGTATACTTGAGGCATTTTTAACAGGACCAAATGATATTCTTTAACAGCATCTTAAAGCACTACTGTAACTTTTCTGAGTCTGAGATCATGTTAACATTTCCTTCATAACCCTATTTTTATTTATTTATTTATCTTTTTAAGGCAGGTGGGGTTAAGTGACTTGCCCAGGGTCACACAGCTAGCAAGTGTCAAGTGTTTGGTCTGAGGCTGGATTTGAATTCAGGTCCATCTGACTCAAGGGTTGGTGCTCTATCCACTGAGCCACCTAGCTGCCCCCCTTCATAACTCCAGTTGCCCATTTTCTATGCTGGTTACATTTTATCAATTGCAATGTTTCTGTTTAAAAATTAATTTTTTCAATTAATTATCATTTATTTTTTCTTTCTCTCTCCCACCACCTCTGAAAAAAAAAATAAAAATAAAATCCTTGAAACAATAACAGTTGTTGGCATTTACATAGCACTTCAAGATTTGCAAAGCACTTTACCAATAGTGTTTCATTTTATCCTCACAACAAGATATCCTCCTACCTAGGAGGTAGATGTTTTTATTTCCATTTTACAGTTGAAGAAAGTGAGGCAGATAGAGGCTAAGTGACTTTCCCAGGGTCACACAGTAAGTGTCTGAAGCTGGATTTGAACTTAGGTCTTCCTGACTCAAGCTCCAGTATATTTCCCATACTAGTCACATCCAAAAATAGCATCTCCTTCATACTAGTCCATCATTTTTCTGTCAGGAGGTGGGTAGAATTCTTCCTCATGGGTCTTCTGGAATCCTGACTGCTGGTAGAATGTTTCCCATGACCTTTCTCTCTGTCTCTCTTTTTTTTTTTCCAAGGCAATAGGGTCACATAGGTAGTAAGGGTTATGTGCCTGAGACCGGATTTGAACTCAGCTCCTCCCATATCCAGGGCCAGTGCTCTATCCACTGCACCACCTAGCTTCCCCCCATGACCTTTCTCTTTCTTTCTTTGATCTGCCATGGGATCACAGCTTCGTAAACTTGGAGGTAGAAGGAAGATACCTTAAGAAGCATCTCATTCAGGCCCCTCCTTTTACAGATGTGGAAATTGAAGCCTAGAGAGGTTAATTGACTTGCCCAAAACTCTAAGTTCAGTTCCATTTTATTCAATAAACATTTATTAAGTGCCTGTTAAGTGCTGGGGGAAAAAAATAAGAAAAAGATAGTCTTTGTCCTCAAGGAACTTACACTCTAATGGGGGAAAACAGTACACCAAAGGAATCTGAAAAAGGGAGAGAAACAGGAGGTACCTAACCTGAAGTATGATGTTTTTAGAGTCAAAACATAGTAGAAACATTATACAAGGTCATCTAGGTAGCAAGGAGCAGAAATGGAATTATGACCCAGTTCTTCCGACTCTGTATTCAGTACCCTTTGCACTAACTTACACTAGGCTGCCTTTTAAAGACGTGTGATTTCTTCAGGGAGAACCCTTCACACTGTGACAGATACAGATGGTCTATAATTTAGTATATAGTCTTAGAAGGTCAGAGAAATTAAATAGCTTGTCCATTAGCATCCTGCTACTGTCTGAATTAAAACATGAATCTAGGTTGTCTTGACTCCAAATTAAGCGCAACATCCCTTAAAAATGTGAAAAGAAATGAGGAAGGAAAAGTTGTCAGAAGATAACTTCCCTAGACCCATTTTCCCCATCTGCAAAATGAAAGGGTTGGACTTTAAAGGACTTTGATCCTCCTGCCTCTAAATATTACCATTCTATGGAACAGAAAGAATTATAGATTCAGGACCAGAAGGGGCCTCTGAGGTCATCTGGTTCAAATCTCACATTTTACAGATGAATAAACGGATGACAGAGAGGAGGAGTAATTTGCCTAGGGTCACACAGGTGGTAAGCAGAGCTAAGATTAAAATTCAGTTAGTTGCCCTGACTCCAAATCCAGGGTTCCTTCTGCTGTTCCATAGTGCCCCCTAATTAAAGACTTAAATGTTTTTCCCGATTAGATTCTTCTTTTACTAGTAGAAATTTAAAAAAAAATTATGTTTAATTAGTCTCAGAGGGACCTGCTTGTCATCCTAAGGTTTTATGTAGCTACTTTTCTGCATTTTTTAGACCCTCTGCAAGGATAGGGAAGGAGTAGGCAAAAGTTGGGCATATACAACAATCCCAGGACAATTGGCTGGGATCAGGAAAGCAAGTTTAGGGAAATACTGAACAGAGTTAGGTTAGAATGTTGCTCTCCCTGTACCTATAAGCCCACACAAGGGGTTAGCAATAATAGTACTGTGCTGAGATCTCATTTTAACTTCTCAATATAGCATTTGTTGACCATCTTTCCATGTTGGGCCTTAACAACTTAGATGGAATTTATCACTTGTGTAGAAGGTTAGCCTTCTAAGAAACAAGGAATCTGCCTACAAAGAACCCTTACTCAGGTACCAAGGAGCTGAACCATTTGATAAGAATGAGTAAGGACTTAACCTAAGAAATACTAAATCCTTTCAAGGAGACTGAATCAGATAACGATCCCAATATTGACTCCAAATAAAGAGCTGACTTTGCTGTTTTTGCTGTTGTTTAAAAGCAGGTTTAACTTGGTTCTAAAATCATTCTATGCTTACTAAAGACCTAAAGAGCTATACATAGTATGGTATAATAGAAAGATTTGGAATCAGAAGACATAGATTCAAGTCCTTTTACTTAGGCTTACCTCCTGTGTGACCTTGGGTGAGTCCTTTAACTTTTTTGGTCTTCGGTTTCTTCATCTGTAAAATGATGGGGTTACACTAGATAATCTCCAAAGGCCTTTCTGGCTGTAAGTCTAGGGTCATTCAAAACACCAGAAACATGAACATGAGCCCAACAAAAATTTCTCTTTCTAAATGAAGAGTTTTGGGGCTTTCATCTATGTGGACCAGTTATGATGAAAGTGATGATGATGATGATAATGACGTTAATAGTGCCATGTTTTTATTTTTGTAAGTTTTATTTCTGCTTTTTTGGGGGAATCATTTTACTTTCTATTGACTTGTTTCACTAACATACCCTCCGCAGCAGTAGAACTCTTCCTTGTCACAAAGGAGTACAGCTAAGAAAAGCAAATTTACTCAGTTGCTATGTATGTATGACTCAATCCACACCTACAGTTAACCACCTCTCTCCTAAGAAAATGTCTTAGCTTTAGCCCTTCATCACATTTCTTGTGGTTATATTGATGTCAACATTTAAAACCATACATAGAATTCAACCCACTGTGCTTCAGAAGTTATGAAGTAGACATTTTGAAAATGGATTCAGTTCCTATCTTCATTAGATTTTTTTCAAAAGACTTCCTATAATGACTCAGTTAAATAAAGACAGAACAAATAAATCACATGCTTTGTCTTAAAGAAGCTTTTCAAAATTTATCTAATTCCATTTATTTCTGCCTCTAGGAATACTTTACTCAAGAGATTTGGCTATCTATTTTACTCTTAAAGATAGAGCTAATTTTTTTTTTTGCTAGGCAATGGATTAAGTGACTTGCCTAGGGTCACACAAGCTAGTAAGTATTATGTGTCTGAGGCCAGATTTGAACTCAGGTCCTCCTGAATCCAGGGCCGGTGCCTGTATGCACTGCACCACCTAGCTGCTCCAGTAGAGCTAATTCTTAAAGCTTTCTTCTCCCTAGTATGTCTTAGCTTGGTTCTTTCCTAATTATCATTCTTACATTTGATTATTCTATTTCCTTCCTGGTTTCTTTCTTTCCACAAATCCTTTAACAGTAACGCCCACTGAGGATCAATTCATTGGCTGTCTAGTCTTATTCTTCTGGCTCACTCTCTTAGAATGTTTACCTATTCTCATTCTTCAACTGCTAATTTGATCAATCTCAAATTACATCACCATTACTAACTTATCACCTTTCTCCTTGTCTTAGAGACTGCTAAAGCTCTCAGAGCCTTAGTTTTATCACCTTTAAAATGTTGTCAATAACACTTGTAGTACCTGTGTTAAACATTAAAGCACTGTATCATTGTGAGTCATTATCATCATCTTTTTTTCTTCTACCCTTTTTGTTGATGTGGTTTGGATAGAAAAATTCTAAGGACAAATCATAATTCCTTTATGTTAATTCTTAATATTTAATCTGTGGGTTATTGAGTAAGTGGAAAAAGTGACCGCTTTTTGTAATTGAATAAGAGTTTTTGAGTGGAAGGTCATCTGTAGATTCAGTGACGTCAATATGTTGTTCTCATCTTTTTTTTTTTGATGGTGCTCAGATAGAAATGGTTCTGAGACATGTATACTATACTGATGTTATTTTTATGGTTAATGTTCTGTGAATTATTACACATGTATATAAAAAGCCTGATTATCGTAACTAAATAAAAATATTGTGTTGTAAGCTTATTGTCTTTAGGTTCACTGAAAGCATTTTTCAGATAACTCCAGTAGCAGAAGGGATAATGGGGATGACACGTATTTGATTCTGTTCTCAAACGACTGCTGCCTCTCTATATTTTGAAAGCTTTTCATACCACATAGCTTGGAGACTGAGTACTCAGAACAACCATAGACATCTATTAAAAAACATTTCTCTTATGTTTTTATGGAACATTCTTAGTATCTGGGTGGTTTTGAGAAGTGGCCCTGTCTTTTAGGATGATCTCATGTTAGAGCAATTTATTTGTTGAAATTTCAGTTGTATTTTCAGGCATGAATTTGTAATATGGATATCTGTCATCTGTTGGCTTATAAAGGATATGGGATTCTGGAGTATAATTCTAGTTGCCTAATTGTGTTTCTCAAGGTATCTAGTAGATACTAAATTTTTGCAAGCCACAGTGATATGATGTAGCTTCCACCGTTTCATTGCACAGTTAAGTATCAATGTCAGGACTCCTTAAAGATGAGTTTTTTGTAATTTGTAGTGGCAATGACTTTATGCTGAATTACTATCGTAAATCACTCCATTTCTATGAGCAAATCCACTTGATTTGGCCATTTTGTTTAGGGTTTTTTTTTTTTGGTTTTTGTGTTGACACATTGCTAATTATATTCATGTGGATGTCACCCATAGAGGGCCTTTTGATTCAACTAGTTGATCTTAGCCATTTCATGGGTTCTGTCCAAGGATGTTCATCTTTTGGTCACCCTTGTTCTCGGGTCAGCTAGGTGGATAAAGTGCCAGGCCTGAAATCAGGAAGACTCCTGTTCTGGGGCTCAAATTTGGCCTCAGATTCTTTACCAGCTGTGTGACCCTGAGTAAGTCACTTAATCTTGTGTGCCTCGGTTTCCTCATCTGTAAAATTAGCTGGAGAAGTAAATGACAAACCATTCCAGTATCTTTGCCATGAAATCCCAAATGAGGTCATGAAGCGTTGGACACAACAGAAATGACTGAACGACAAAAAAAATATTTTTATTACTTTGAGACAGAATGGTATAGTAGACAGAGAGGTGGCCTGGGGTCAGGAAGGTCTCTGTTCAAGTCTGCCTCTATTGCAAACTGGGTGTATAACCCTAGGCGAGTCATTGGGTCTCTCACTGTGTTCCAGGCATAGCTTTAGGAGTTAAAGTTGCAGAGCAGGTACTGATATATTTGGTAACAGTAACTTCCTCACTAGGAATTCCTTGCCCCAAATAATTCTCAAGTCTTGTTCAAAACAAATGGTTAATACAGACCTGAAGTTCAACAAACCATAAATCGACCTTGTCATCTTCCCTCAAAGCAATCAATCAATGAACATTTGTTCCGTGCCTGTTATGTGCCAGGCACTGTGCTAAGCCCTAAAGCACTTGCTTTCAACTTTTCCATGCTATGTGGTCTCCAGGTTCAGTCAAATCTTTGGAGTTAATTTTTCATTTCTTTCTCTCTTTTTGCCCCCACATTCTGTTAGTGACCTATTTCTGAAGATTTTTCACTGGTCCAGAGGGTAAACATAAATTATTAGAAGGATGGAAAACTGGTCCTATGAGGTGAGATTTTAAAAACAATACCACCACCACCAACAGCAAATGGGAGTAGGCTTGTGAATCCAGAGCACGCCAATGGGTGAGTAAATAACAGTTTCTCAGTATATGAAGAATTATAAAGGAAGCACTTAAGACATGGCCAACCATTTTCCATCTTCACTGGGAAGAGACATAGTAATTCAATTGAACAAATAATTCATTAAATGCCTCCTGTTTTTGAGGAACTAGATGCTGGGGATATGAAGATAAAATGAGATATGGTCCTTGACTGTAATTTTGTCGTGTTGGCATTCCTAATGATTTTCCAGTGACATTATCTCACTGACTCAACCCCTCAGCAGTTTTGACTAGAGTTGGGTTACTGTCCCACCTATACCCACAGGCTGCCTGTCATTACTCCTTGGTTGCTGCACATCTGGTCAATCCATGAGTACTTTTTTCCCCCCCTTGCTTTTTGATGAGGCAGTCAGGGTTAAGTGACTTGCCCAGGGTCACACAGCTAGTAAGTGTCAAGTATCTGAACTCAGCTTCATCTAACTCCAAGGCCAGAGCTCTATCCATTGTGCCACCTAGCTGCCCCCATGAATACTCCTAAAGTGCTTACACTTTGACCAGATCGACCCTAGAAGGCACACTAGCAACCTCCCATTGCCTGGCCAAAGGGGTAATAATAACTGATATTTATACTGAGCAGTGAGGTTTGCCAGGCACTTTGCTTATGGTTTTGGTTCTTACAACAGCCCTGGGAAGAGGGAGCCATCATCAACCTCATTTTACAAAGGAGGAAATCAAGGTTTAATTAGGTGAAATAGCTTGCCTAAGTTCACACAGATAGTAAACGTTAAAAGTAAAGTTCAAACTAATTTCTTCCTGACTCTAACACTTGACCCAACATGCCATGCTGTTTATGTGCTTGAAGCATTTAGATAATAATACAAACCAGTAAATGATCGATCAAGTGTAAGACTGTATGATATACTCAGTATGGGTCAGCAAACTATGGTAGCAGTCTATTTTTGTAGAATCTACCAGCTAAGAATGGTTTTTTATATTTTTAAATAACCTTTCATTGTACTTACAAAAAACCAAATATAAAAGCAGGCAAGAGGTCAAGTCTAGCCCACTAGTCATTTTGCTATAGAGTGATAGCACAGAGGCTTAGCAATGGGGGCTCTTATGTTCCTGACTGTATTATAAACTTCTCAAAGAAAGACACTGTCTGCCCATCCTAATGTAGTTCAGATAGCATCTAATTCAGGTTCAGACATTCAAAGACTACTTGTAGAATTTGTTTCATAGCTTTATAAAAAAATGAACTCGTCTTCAGAAAACATTTACTAAGTCAAATAAATTCAACAAATTTTCAATGCCTAATTTTTGTTGGTACTTTTAGAATTATAAAAAGGACAAAAATAATCCTTGCCTTCTAAAAGTATACACTAGAACAGGGGTGAGGAACTTGTGGCCTCAGGGTCACATGTGGCCTTCTAGGTCCTTAAGTGTGGCTTTTTGACTGAGTCCAAGTTTTACAGAACAAATTCTTTTATTAAGGGGATTTGTTCTGTGAAGTTTGAATTCAGTCAAAGGACTGGACTTGAGGACCTAGAGGGCTGTTTGTGCCCTTGAGGCCAAAGATTGTCTGGTTCTCCACCTCTGCACTAGAAGAACTTACTACATCCTATAATAATATCTAACAGTTCTGTTCTTTGCTGTACTTTAATCCCACTTTCATATTGTGAGTTCTTTGAGGTCAGGGACTATATCTCATTTCATCCTCATATCCCCAATACCTAGTTCCTCAAAACCAGTAGGCAGTTAATGAATATTTGTTAAATTGAACTGCTCTGTCTCCTTCCAGTGAAGATGGAAAATGGCTGATCATGTGCAAAATCCTTCCTCTATGCTAACTCTTCACATACTTAGAAACTGTTATTTCGTTACCCATCAGCTTGCTCAGGATTCATGAGCCTACTCTCAGTTGTTGTTGTTGTTGTTTTTAAAATCTTGCCTCATAGGTCCAGTTTTCCATCCTTCTAATAATTTGTGTTGCTGTCCTCTGGACCGTCTTCAATTTCTCATTAAGATTGTGTTGTCAAAAACTATGGAAAAACCATGGGACTCTTAAAATGGCATGGCCAAAGCCAGGCATTCTGGGAGGATGCCCTCATAGGTTCCATATGTGCGGCATTGTTTCTTGTCTGGGATTGTTTCTGTTTTTACCAACAGAACTTTATTGCTATTCAGTCAGTTGTTGGACTGTAATGAACCTTAGTCAATCTCTTTGGATATCAGTATCTTCATGTGTAAAGTGGGAAGATTGGATTTAGTGATCACTCAGGTCCCTTCTAACTGTAATATTCTTCTGTCTGTTATCTATAGATCTATTCCTCTTGAACTTAAATTAGTTCAATCATTTCCCTAAGGACATGGCCTTCCTCTTATTTCCATTGAGCTGAACCATATTTTTGTTTCTTTGAATACTTTTCCAGTACTTTTATGTTTCTTCAAATTCTCAAGCTCAACATGTGGATATCATGGGGCATCCCATACCTTAAGCATTAAATTTCATCAAGAACTTAATTTTTGTGTTTTTCTTTTTCTTTTTTTTTTGTGTGTGTCTTTTCTTTTATATTTTCTGACTTTTGGTTCATCAGAAGTCCTGTCTTCCTTACTGGTTGCTCAACTACAATGAAATGCAAATAGGTAAAGTTCAGATTTACTGTCTTTGATTTCATGGGTAGTGCTTGTTCGCTTATATATTAAGTTTCCTGAGCTTTATTTCTCTTCTCTTCTTTTGTGGTGTCATGGAAAAATCCCTAGGCTGAAAATCAGGAGATCTGGATTCCAGCCCTAGCTCTGTTATAGCTCATGGGGGAATTATGGGATGGTCACTTAAAAAGAAAATTAGAACAGATGTGCTAACAAAATCATTGAGCCACATTGCCCCATATTTAATGCAATTCTGTTGTTTTGGTTCACTATTTGCTTTTAGGAGTGACTGTCTGTGTATGCCAGGGTTTCAGTGGGGTGTAGAATTTAATGTTTTACAGATGTAGGGTAGCTTTGTGGTGCAGTGCGTACACAGAATGCCAGGCCTGAAATTAAAGAAAACTCATCTTCCTGAGTTCAAATCTGTTCTCAGATACTTAGCTGTGGGACCCTCGGAAAGTCACTTAATCCTGTTGCCTCAGTTTCTTTATCTGCCAAATGAACTAGAGAAAGAAATGGCAAGCCACTCCAGTACCTTTGCCAAGAGAATCCCAAATGGGGTCATGAAGAGTTGGACACAACTGAAAAACCACACGTGAAATGAGGTATTTAGTCTATGCTCACAGGTCATTTAGGGGTGAACAAAGCACCCCTTTCTTTTTGGGGAAGAAGTTTCAAGTCAAAAGACAAATATCCAAATGGAATAACCTTCCTTGGTGCTACTTTAAGGTACTTATTATTCTCCAAAGAAACCTACAAGCCTTACCTGCCAGACCCTGCCCCTTCCCCTAGCAACATGCCACTCTCTTATGCAAGAAGCTATTAACTTGAACTTAATATTACCCTACAGCAGTTTTATTTTGTGACTGTCTATCCCAGGGTAATTACATTGCAAAAGTATTTCTCTAATCCTGGTAGAATGGATCTGTTTCAACACTTCTGTTGATGACCTTGTCTTGTTGTTTTCTATTCAGTGACACTGTTGACTTTGCTCAGGAAGTCAGTTGTGGTCTCAGTAATAGTTCTCATAGTCCCCAAGCCGTACAGAAAAGACTGGAAGGCACCGATAGTTGGTAAATCTGGCATTTGATCTGGTGCTGGGCACTGTGCTCTTTTGACCTTTGAAATGACATGGTGGCCTTAATTCATTTTTCTACTTCTTGGAAAATCAATACATTACCAGACAGTGTTGTACATGAACAGAATGCCATGATGTTTTTCAGTGCTTTATTGTCCTCCACCTCTAAATCCCTTGCTTTCTTATTCTTAAAACTTGTTCACACCCATCACCCCACTTTTTTTTTTAATGTGAGGCAATTGGGGTTAAGTGACTTGCCCAGAGTCACACAGCTAGTGAGTATAATGTGTCTGAGGCTGGATTTGAACGCAGGTCCTCCTGACTCCAGGGCCAAGGCTCTATCTACTGTGCCACCTAGTTGCCCCACCATCACCCCATTTGTTCACTTCTACTTGCTGGTAGCCAAAAGCCCTTGGAGGAAGTCATACCACCATGCTGACTGGGTTTACTACAAATTCATATTATCTCATTTTGTTTGGGCCCTCATTGCTATATGCCAATCCTTTTATTTTTTCCTGCTCAGTCTTTATATTATGCTCCCCTCAGAAGCTCTTCCAAAAACTTTCCTCTCTCCTTCAGTCCCTTAATATGTCCACCACCTCCTTTATCATAGATCACCTTGACTGATAAAATGGAGGGAGAGAATTTGGAACTCAAAAAATTTTTACAGGAATGTTAAAAATTGTTTTTGCATGCAATTGAGAAAAAATGAAATATTAAAAAAACCCAAGTGTTGTATTCTAGTGTTAAGCACAACGTGAGCATTTAATCAAAGCCTTTTCATTCAATTGTACATGTCTTGCAGTTATACAACAAGGGAAGTTTCCTCATGAGCATGAGTTTCCTCATCTCTGTTGTATTGTTCCTTGAAACCACTCTACATCTTTACCTAACCTCTCCTCTTTTGTATCTATCTCTGGAGAAGAGGTGGTCCTTTTCCTGGCCCAGGTCACCCCCTTTACTCGTGACCTTGATCTCACGCCCACTTGTCTCTTCCAGAAGCTTCCCCTATCTGTCACTTCTTCTCTCTTTCCTTTTCAACATTTTGCTATCTACTTTTTTAAAATTTTTTTTAGCTTTTAGGCAACTGGGGTTAAGTGACTTGCCCAGGGTCCCACAGCTAGTAAGTGTCAAGTGTTTGGTCTAAGACTGGATTTGAACTGAGGTCCTCCTGACTTCAGGGCTGGTGCTCTATCCACTGCGCCATCTAGCTGCCCCACTATTTACTTTTTCTCTGCTGGTTACAAACATTGTCCAGGCTGATTCTATTCTTTAAAACAAACAAAAATATTCTTTAAACTGCACCATCTACTTAAATTGTTGCCCTCTATCTCTTCTCCTTTTCAAAATTTAACTCCTAGATAAAGTCTTCTACTTTTTTTCCCCTTTCCTCACCTCCTAGTTGCTTCTAACCCTACTATGCATTAACATCAGGTGAGTCATAAAACAGGGAGAGGCGTGGGCTGCTGGGGTAAAATAGCTCCAACTAAGAGTCCAAGATGGAGAGAGATTCCCTATGGATGGTAACATCCTCCAGCTGCTTCTGTTTGCAGATGACATCAAATCCTGGACTCCAGTTACAGAGGCTTGAGATGAAGATTCACTCAGGAGAATTTGGCCTGACGTCCACATGGGAAAGGCCAAATAAATGATCACTATCTGTGGCATAAATTATGACTTGTAGGTAGATGGATAACGTATAGAACATGTCCATCAGAATATTGACCTGGGACAATGAGTCCAAGATAAGGTGGAGGAGGAGGAGGGTGGGCTATATTACCTTCAAGGAAAGCAAAGCTCCTTTAGTGACCCCAAACTCCTCACAGAAAGAAAGGTTCCTTTTCCTAATGTTAATGTTTTACTTCTGTTGTTGTACAACTGCCAAGACATGTATAATCGAATGAAAAAGCTTTGATTAAATGCTTACTACGTGCTAAACACTAAAACAACACTAGAATTTAACACTTGGTTTTTTAAATATTTTATTTTTTTCCCAATTGCATGTAAAAACATTTTTTAACATTCCTGTAAAAATTTTTTGAGTTCCAAATTCTCTCCCTCCATTCTTTTTCTCCCTTCTCCCTGAGGTGGTAAGCAATTTGATATAGGTTATACATGTGCAGTCATGCAAAACATATTTTCATATTAGTCACGCTGTGAAAGAAAACACAGACTAAGAAAACATGAAAAAAAAGTGAAAAAAAAGTGTGCTTCGATCTGCATTCAGACTCCATCAGTTCTTTCTCTGGAGGTGGATAGCATTTTTCATCATTAAGCCCTTCAGAGCTGTCTTGGATGATTGTACTGCTGAGAACAGCTAAGTCATTTGCTGATGATCATTGCACAGTATTGCTGCTCCTGGTACAACACAACACTTTGAAGAACTGAAAATGAATGTCATGTAGCTGACAAGAAGAGGCATATGGTATGTGTTAGCAGGCTGTGACACATGAGGAACCTTGAAGAAGAATGGAGTAAAAGATGTTATCAGAGAAATGTATGATAGAAAAAAGAAGATGGATTCGTCACATGGTGTTGGCAAAGCATATTAACTACCTAGCATTTATGTAGCACATTTACAAAGTGATTTGCAAATATTGTCTCATTTATTCCTCCTACCCGCCCTGGGAAATAGGTGCCATTATCATTGCCATTTTACAGATGAAGAAACTGAAGCAGACAAAAGTTGAGTGACTTGGCTAGGGTCACACAGCTAATAAATGTCAAAGTCTGAACTTGAAATCAGGTCTTCCTGACTTTAGGTTCCTCCCTCTTACCACTTCCCCACGTGGCTGTCTAGATGATAGGTAGAAAACCTGAGCGCTTCACTGGGACCTTGCCAGCCTGCTTTCATATTACTCCTCATTGTATCTTCTATGTTCCAGCCAAACTGATCTACTCAGTGTTCACCGAACACAATGTACTATTTCCTTCCTTTGTGACCTTGCATGAGCTGTACCTCATTCATTCCCTTCTCATCTGTGCTACTTAAAATACTTTTATGTTTGGTTTTTTCAGTTGTGTCCAGCTCTTTGTGACTCCATTTGGGGTTTTCTTGGCAAAGATACTGGAGTGGTTTGCCATTTCCTTTTCTATCTCATTCTATAGATGAGGAAACTGAGGCAAACAGAGTAAGTGACTTGCCCAGGGTCATATAGCTAATAAGTGTCTGAAGTCAGGTTTGAACTCAGGTCTTCCTGACTTCTGGCCCAGCACTCTATCCAATGTACCACCTCACTGCCTCACTTAAGGCATTCAGCTTTCTTCAAAGTTTGGCTCAAACAAACAAACAAACAAACAAAAACAATGATTTATGGGGCAGCTAGGTGGCACAGTGGATAGAGCACCTGCCCTAAAGTCAGGAGGACCTGAGTTCAAATCCAACCTCAGACCAAACACTTGACACTTACTAGCTGTGGGACCCTGGGCAAGTCACTTAACCCCAATTGCCTAAAACAAAATAAAACAAAACAAAGTTTGGCAAAACAAAGTACAACATCTAACGTGAAACCTTTCCTGATCCTGATAGTGCTGTCTTCTTTATCAAATTATTTCTTATTTTCTATCTGTGTATTTTATCCCTGCCTCCCCACCATAGAGTTTATTTTAAAAAGTTTATTTTTTTTAATTTTTCTGGTAACAAGTTTTTTTTTGTTTTGGTTAGGCAATGGGGTTAAGTGACTTGCCCAGGGTCACACAGCTAGTAAGTGTCAAGTATCTGATGCCAGATTTGAACTCGGGTCTTCCTGACTGCAGGGCTGGTGCTCTGTCTACTGTACCACCTAGCTGCCCTGTAACAAGCTTTTTTAAAAAAAGTAATCTGTCCCTCCCACTACTTCCCCCAATAGAGCAAATTAAAAACAAATAAAAACCCCCAAGGCTTCAATAAATAGCTACATAATCTGGCAAAACAAATTCCCAGTTTAGCTATGTCAGAAAATTTATGCTTCTTTCTGCATTTTAGATTCATCACTTCTCAGTCAACTGCGTGGCCTGTTTTATCCTTGTCTTTGATCTCCATTTCTAGCACTTTGGCACATAGTAGGTACTTAATTAAGGCTTATTGACCAGCTGACAGATTACCCCTCTGTCAATTTCATCCCCTCTTTCACCTTTGTAACCCTTGTAACTCTACTGCTGCGCGTGCCTGGTCCCATATTTAATAAATTCTGGTTGAGTTGAGCAGTTTCTTTGAGACTTTTGATGATGTTCTTAGCTGGCTTATCTTCTTATCTAGAAATGACCTCTCATCCTAGCTTCTTATAGCTTTAATTATGCCTGTGCTACCTTATTCCATGGAGACAGGATCATATGAGCTGAACCATCATAAAATTGACTTAGGATGGTGAGAAATATCCCCAAACAGCCAAAAATGTTTAATCCCTGCAAAAACCTGGATTTTTTTATGAGCCTGATATTACTCTGTTCAATTTCCCTTGGATTGTCATTGGAATGGTAATGTAAAGGGACCAGGAAGTTTTGGTGGCATGGCCCCTTCTTCTCCAGTGGTGAGAGAAATTGCTATTATAGGGGCAGAAGAAAAGAATGTCTACATTGTCCCCAGGAATGAAGGAAGTCTTTCAGCATGTCGTATAGAGCCTTTGTGAAGAAATTATGAAAAAATATAGGCAGCACTCACCCAGGATGAATCAGTCTACAAGAGTGGGGCAAGTGGGAAGATAAGAGGGCATGTTTAGGATGCAACTAGGATTGCTGGAGAAAGGGAGCCCAGTGCTAAGGTCACAGATCCACTGAAGTATTGAACAAAAATAACGTGAAAGATTTGGAATGAATCATAACCAGACACTTAAAAAAAACAACATGTGTTCTTAGGAGACTTCACTAGCCAGTCTAGAACTTAGAATGTACAACTGAATTCCTTTTCACTTAAGTTTACGTGAACAGTACGAGCCAACAAAGCTTTGGGTATGGGATGAGACGAATTATGGAAGCTTCCTTATTTATCCCTTATTAATTTTCAGTTCTGAAGTGATTTAAAAGAACTGTGAGAAACACAGTGGGAAGCCCAGGTGACCTGGAAGTGATCATACGCCATTGTTGTTGTTCAAGTCGTTTTTCAGATGCCATACCTGCAAAGCTTTTGTAGCCAGCAGTAGCATCCTGGATTGTGTTACTCGCATCCCTCCACCCTTTCTCTGGTTTCTCTTTTGAAGTGACTGGGCGGGTTGCCTATACCTGGAAGCTGATAAGACACACAAGCCGGGTGCTCTCATGGGTTTCCAAGAAAAGCAGCAAAGAATGCAGTATGTGTTGAGATGCAAGATCTTCTGGCTGGCTGGCAGAGTATCTGAAGGGCCAACGTGCACTCATTTCTAGCTGCTGATCATCCTCTCTTCCCCCTCCCCTAAGCTGATTCTCAGCTCAGGATTTGCAAAAATCGACACATTTTTGAGAAAAGCCCAGAATTTCTTTAAAAACTGAGATGCCAATTTTGAAACGTTCCATTTAGCATAGAAAATGACCCAGTTGGTAAAGTACGTAGGAAGATTAATCACAAGAAGGGGCAAACAAGTTTTAAACATGTCAAAGGAAAGACCTCATTCATCTTCTATATTGTGTTCTACTGGAAAAAGCCCATGCCCCTGGTAGGACTTTACCAACAGCAATTCTAGTACATAAATACCAATTCTCAAAAGGCATCATTTTTGCCACTTGATTAGGAAGGAAAGCAAAGCATCTGAGCAGATTTAACCTTCTGAGCAATTATATTTTATATAATACAAACTTAGTAACCATCAACCAACCAATTAAAAAATCCAAATAAACTGAACAAGACTTAAAAAACAAAACAAAAACACTCGTACGTGGAACCAGACTCATATGCTTACATAGGTCTGTGATTTCATTAATTCAAGAATTCCCTCTGTCAATGAGAATGGTAACACATTCATGCCTGCCCACCTCTCATCCATGTTCTTTCATAATTTTGCCACAAAGGGTCTTCCCCTCTTCCTGCTCCCCCATGTGCCAGGGAGCTTACTTCCTTTCTCCTGATGTCTCTGGGACACTGGTACAACACTTTGGTTGATTGCCTGTCGTCCCTCACTGACACCATATGATCATTCCATTTTTTCTTCCTCTCATATATTTTCTTGATGAAATCTTTTATTCCTGTTTTCTTTTGGAGGTCCTCATTAGTTATGTGGTAAGTCACACCTGCCATGCGTTTCTCCTTCTGTGTGATATTAATTTTAATTCTTCAGAGACTTTTGTATTCTACGAAACCATAAGATCCTCAACTTAAGGTTTTTTTTAAAGTGTAAATTAACTTCAACTTTTTTTTTTTAAGGAGAGGATAGATTTGTAATTTCATCAATACAGAGAGCTACTAGTGGTGAGGAAGCTCCATCTGCCAAAACAGATGGGTAATTATACAACTTTACTGTCTTAGACAGTTACTGGGAGGCAGTGAGAGGACAAATGATTTTGGCCAAGGTTACACAGCCAGTATATGTCAGAAGTGGCACCTGAATACAGGTTTTCCTGTCTCTAAAGCTGCTCTCTGCCGGGCTGACCAATTATTACATTATACTCATTAAGTAAACCATTTTGGTTCCATGTTTCCTTAATGGAATTTTTTTTCTTTTTTGATTTTTTCTGGATTTTTTTTGTTGTTGTCATCATAGGGGCTGTGAGGTGTAGTGGCTAGAGTGCTGGACTTTAAGTCAGTAAATTTTTGCTCAGTAGTGTCCAACTCTTTGTGACCCCATTTGGAGTTTTCTTGGCAAAGATACTGGAGTGATTTGTCATTGCCTTTTCTAGCTCATTTTACAGATGTGGAAACTGAGGCCAACAGGGTTAAGTGACTTGCCCAGGGTTACACAGCTAGTAAGTGTCTGAGGCCAGTTTAGAACTCACAAAGATGAGTTTTCTTGACTCCAGGCCCAGCACTCTATCTCTTGGGCCATCTAGACTTTACTCCACCTTTGATACTTACTAGCTAGGTGACCCTGAGAAAGAGTTTTTTAAAAAAATTAATTTATTTTGAATTATCAACAATCACTTCCATAAGCTTTGGAGTTTTAAATTTTTCTCCCCTTGCCTCCCCATCTCCCTCCCCAAGACGGCGTGTGATCTGATATAGGCTATACACATACATTCCTATTAAACATATTTTCACATTAGTGATGTCATAAGAAAGAATTAGAACCAATAGGAAGAACCACCAGAAAGAGGAAAACACAACAGAAGAAAAAAAACAGCAAATAGCGCGCTTCAATCTGCACTCAAGCTCTATAGTTCTTTTTCTTTGTGGATAGCATTTTCCATCACGAGGCCTTTGGAGACGTCTTAGATCCCTGTATCGCTGAGAAAGGTTAAGTCTATCAATATTAGTCATCGCACAACGTGGCTGTTATTGTGTACAATGCTCTCCTCGTTCTGCTCACTTCATTCAGCATCAGACCATGCAAGTCTGAGAAAGACTTTTAATCCCTCTGTGCATCAGCCAGCCCCCTAGAACTTAGCTACCAAGGGAAAGAAAGATCTTACTATGAGCCTCATGTATGATACCCCCATTAATTAATGTAGTTGGAGGCAGTATATATATGTGTGTGTGTGTGTGTGTGTATACAATAGTTGATTTGGTTCTTCATCATTCACCAACATTTTAAGTCAGAAAGCATCTATTAAGTGCTTTCTTTGTTTTTTTTTTCCTTTTTCTTTTTTTTTTTTTTGGCAATTGGGGTTAAGTGACTTACCCAGGATCACACAGGTAGTAAGTGTCAAGTGTTTGGTCTGAGGCCAGATATGAACTCAGGTCCTCCTGACTTCAGGGCCGGTACTCTATCCACCGAGCCACCCAGCTGCCCCCAAGTGCTTTCTTTATGCCGGGCACTGTGCTAAGCTCTGGGGATATATAAAAAAGGCAAAAACTAGCTTCAAATGTCTTCCTGGGGGCAGCTATGCAACATAGTGGATAGACCATTGGCTCTGGAGGCAGGAGGACCTGAGGTCAAATCAGGCCTCAGACACTTGACACTTACTAGCTGTGTAACCCTGGGCAAGTCGCTTAACCCCATTGCCTAGGGAAAAAAAAATGTCTTCCTGTATTTCTTTGTTGGGGTTGCCAGTTGGGACTGAATCTATTATTTCATTGATATATTTTGTGAGGAAATTTTTTTCTATTGATGCAGGTCAGCACCTTCTCTGCAATTTAGGGTCTTAGAGAATTGGCTAAAGCATGAAGAGTTTAAGCAACTAGTTAGGACTTGAACCCAGGTCTTCTTGGTTTTGAGGCTCACTCTCTATTTTGCTATGTTGCCTCTGTTTCTCTGTATTCATCATTTTTGTCATTTCTCCTGATATAGAAATATTACATTTCATTCATATTCCACAATTTCTTCAACCTTTTTAACCATGGGTTATTTATATATATTTTATGTGTTTATATTTATATTTTTTGCTGTTGTTAATAATGTTGCTGATATTATTTTTTTGAGGCAATTAGGGTTAAGTGACTTGCCCAGGGTCACACAGCTAGTAAGTATCTGAGGCTGGATTTGAACTCAGGTCCTCCTGACTTCAGGGCCAGTGCTGTATCAGCTGTGCCACCTTGCTGCCCCTCAATGATATTTTTCACAGATAGATTATTTTTCCCAGTCAGTAGCCTCCTTAAGGTGTAGCCCTACTCACACTAAGTCAAAGGATATGAGCATAATAATACGAATGCATAATATAACTAATCGTTTTTCAGAAAGGTTGGGCCATTGAGAAACCATAATTGAGGCCAGGCAGAGCTCAAACCAGAAATGTCTGGTTTAGGGCTGTGGACATTTTTCCAGTCTCTGTTTCACAAAGAACATGCATGGAAAATCCTCTTCCCCTTATTTGAATGAAGGTTTGCTTTGGTCTCATGTCTCAGAGAGTTCCTTGTTTTGTGGTTTGGGAATGAAGAGCGTGAAGCATATATTAGTAGGAAAATCTTTTCTCCTTATAAGATTTCAAACAGATTTTCAACAACAAAGTATAAACACTGTGCATTGTTCGCCAGACTCCCGGCCTCAGTCAGTAGTATCCTGCTATTTTATGGAATAGTTACCATGGGTAGACTGAAGCATTTGTCTCTTAAACCATTCTCATCCCCCTACGCCCCCCCCCATTCAGCTTAAGAATCGAAATTTAGATTGATGAAAGTGTAGAGAAGTGTCCTTATACATACCAACTTTCCAGGAACTTATTTCTCTCTCCCTCACTCTATAAATGCCTAGTAAATTGTATCTTGATACTTTTATGCATCAGCAGTCATTAAACATTCCTCGTCTTTCAGTTCCTCCATGGGCATATCCTCCCTTTGCTGGATGTGATCCTCTTACAATAATTGGCTCTGTCTTCACTTATTTTAAGTGGCAACTTGCCTTTTATTCTATTTCATCTCGGCTTTTCCCTTTCCTTTGTTTCCATGATACCTATGGCTCTCATGTTCCATTTGGATAGCTTATCTAATTACTCAAACTCACAGACCCGCAGATGGTTAGAGCTGAAAGAGACCTTTCAGTGAGTTGGCCAGTCCAGCTTACTTATTTTTACAGTTGAGGAAGCTGAGGCTGTGAGAAATGAAATGACTTGAGCGAGGTCATACAGCTGGAGAGTAATTTAACCGGTAATCAAACCTCAGTTACTTGACACCAAGCCCTACAAGGTATTCTTTACTTCTTCCTCATACTTGTTAAAAACACCTTCCTTTGTTTAGTGGAGAGAAATTGATTTTTAAGAAGAGGCAAGCTGTTTGCTCTTCTCAAGTGTCTAGACCCTGCTAAGGTACAGCCACATCCGAAGCCGAGAGGACAGTGAAGCTCATTTACAAGTTCTTGTCCTGAGCGCGTAACTTAGCCACGGCACAAATGGTCTCTCTGAAAGCAAAAGCCAACTCCTCACAAAGACAGAATAGCGTTTCTTGGCTTCCTACCCAGTAAAATTATCTATTTTCAAAACAGACCTCAAAAAATGAAAGAAAACAAAAGAGACAGTGTGTATTTATGTAACTTTTTTGTCGGGTAATAGAAAGCCCTTTTTCTCTGGCTGCTGCCTGGGTACGGACTATGTTCCCAAAATAGAAGCTGTTTGGAAAAGCAGTGGATTCTCTTGGGATTTCCCTTTGTGAATTACTCAAGTTCATCTCCCTTGTTGAACAGTCAGTTGTTAAAGAAGACTTTTTTTATGTTATGACCTGAAAGTTCTTAGGAAAGACAATTGGGGGACTGTGGAGCTTAAGCTCTCTTGTCCCCTGAAACATGGCTGTTCCTAGGGAGAGGACAAGGCATGGAAGACTGGAAAAGTAGTGGGTGATTCAACAGGGCAACCAAAGAGTTGGTAGGTGGGAGGTTGAATATGTAAAGTGGTCAGAAATGAGTACCATGGTTTGGGACCTCCGGACTTGATTTGATTTGGATGTTTAGATATTGTGGTCCACCAAGTCATGGGCTTCAGGCATAGCATAAGAGACTTTGTTGGGAAGCTTGTAGGAGGCTGAAATGAAGTCAGTCATCGATTTATTAATCCTCCATTATAAAGGAGACTAAAATGAGGGAAATTCAGGTGATCTGGTTATCACATGTGGCAATAGCATGCTATACTTGAATAGCCCATGTGCTCTGCCAGAGGTTTCTGGAGTCTTAGAACACTGAAATCTTCCACCCATGATTTAGCCATTCTTCCTGGCTTATCGTGACTATTGTTGTTTTTTTTTTTCATCCAGTGTCTTTTCTCTAGACTTGATATATTTGCTGGCTAAAGAAATTCTCCTCTGGTCAGCTGTTACCCTCCTCCTATATTTCTGCCTCATCCTCCCTGGATCAAGCCATCACTCAATCTGGTAGCATATTTATTCCAAGCAACTCCAATTCCTCACTCCCCATTGCTCCTTGATCTATCACACCCAAGCCAGCTTCCAACAAAGTCACTAACAGCTTATAGGTAAGTCATGAAATGAGCATTTCTAAAGACCACTTTTATGAGTTTCATACTTTTTGGTCCATGGAGAACTGATTATTATACAATAAACACTATGCTATGTAGAGGAGGATATTGTCTCAAGGACTTAAGGAACATATTGACAAAGTCGAAGAAATTAAAGGAGACTTAGCTGTGAATAGGAGAAAAATTCAAAGCTACTTTCAAAACTAGAGATATAGGATAGAAGACATTACAAACAAAAATATCAGTTATAGATAATTTTAAAACTCTTGCAAAAGGGCAGTGGACAATGCAGCCAAAATAAGAAGAAAAGATAAAGATGAGAAAAAAATCTTTGCATCAAACATCTATGACAAAAGTCTGACATCTAACATATAGGGATCTGGCAGAAATCTCTAAGGCTAAGAACATTCTTCAATAGACAAATGGTCAGAGGATAGGAACAATTTTCCAAAAAAGATATATAAAATATCAACCATTATATAAAAGAGTGTTCAATTTCACTGAGAATAAGAAATGTAAGTACAAGTTAAAATAACTCTGTAGTGGCATTTTACAACATCAGATTTGCAAAGAGGGTAAAAGATGGAAAAAATAAAACTTGAGGGGGCTGTGGGAAGATAGGCATAACTATTTAACTGTTGGCAGAGCTGTGTATTAGTCTAACAATTTTGGGAAAGATTGAGGAATTATTCAATTCAGCAAGCATTGATTAAGAATTTCCTATTTGCAAGGCACTTTACTAGACATTTGGGGTACAGGCACAAAATCAATTTCTTAACTTTTGAGGAGCTACAACATATATTGTTTAGCCACTTTTCCGTCATGTCTGACTGTTTGTGCCCTCATTTGGGTTTTTTGTTTGCAGAGATACTGGAGTGGTTTACCATTTCCTTTTCCATCTCATTTTACAGATGAGAAAACTGAGGCAAACAGGTTAGGTGACTACCCCAGGGTCACATAGCTACTAAGTACCTGAGGCCATATTTGAACTCAGGAAGATGAGTCTTTATGATTCCAGGCCTGGCATTCTATCCACTGTGCCACATACCTGCCTACAACATATGTACAGACATATATATAAATGATAAGTTGAGAAAGAGGAAATATTTAGATAAGTTTCTCATAGGAATTGACCCATGAACCAAGCCTTGAAGTAAGCTAGGGATTCTTTGAGGTGGAGGTGAGGAGAGAATGTCATACAGGTATAGAGAACATTCTGTACATTGGTATACAAGGAGAAAGTGGAGTGCCAAGTTTGGGAACCAAATAAGCCAGTTTGGTTGTATCATAGAGGATGTGAAGGGGAGTAATGTGAAATAAGTTAGGAGAGGTGGGAGTCACACTGTCAGTATCCCTAAGTGATAGGCTAAGGAGTTAATAGTTTATACTAGAGGCTCTAAAGAATCACTGAAGATTTTTGAGCTAAAGAATGGCTTGAGCACAGTCAGATTTGCACTTTAGGAAGACAGATCGGAAAGGCGAAGCCAAGAGTCTGATTAAGAGGCTATTGCAATAACAGGCAGCAAGCTACAAGAACCTCCTAAGTGGTGGCCATATAAGTGAAGAGAATGGATGTGAGAGATGTTGCAGAGGTTAAATCAACAAGATTTGGCAACTGCTTCTGTAGTCGGGTCTGGGTGGGTAGGTGGGCAGGAAAAGTCGAGCATGACACAAAATTCTAAATGTGGGTGTCTAGGAGGATGGTGGTGCCTTGACGGAAATTGGGAGGTTGGGAAGGAAGACAAGTTTGGGGATTGTCCTTCACTTCTGTTTATTTGCATTTCTGATCTGTTGTTCTCTCCTGTTGCTGTGGTGAGGCTTGCCATTGCAGATTCCAGTTTTTCTATTCTGCCCCGTGACTTTTGCTGTACAGACAGACATAAATTCTGCTCTCATAATTCCCATTTCTCTTTTGAACCACTCAGAGATAGCAGGTTGGGGTTCTGTGATCTCAGATTCCACAGGGTCCTCTGCCTCATCATCCTCTGTCCTGTATGTCCTCTGTGGTGAATCATATTCCTTTATTTTGCAATATTCATTTATAGATGTCTGAACTCTTTTACTAGATCTAGAGGCCATATTTCCTTCTCTTGTTACTGTTTTTCCTTTTTTGATTTATCTGTTTATGTTTGATTTTTCTTCTTCTTGAAATCTTTGGTAATTTTAGTCCCCTTCTCCTTTTCCCCTTTTTGCTCACTTTCTTACCCCTTCCTCTCTTATTGTGGTTTCCTTGGGAGAAACCCCTTCAGCCTCCTTTCATTTCATGGTTCATCAGTCTAGGTCTTTTCCATAAGTGACTTTTGGGTGGTCAAATACTGTGTTCTTTCCCTCACGCTTAATGGAATGCTGTATAGCCCCCAACCATCCCCACACAGTGTCCTGTCCTGGTTCCTGCCCCTCTCCTCTTGTTCCTTAATTCTTTGGCCCGGCAGTAGCAGTTTGGAGGTCTGCAGCACTGATGCTATGGGATTATGGCCCTGGCAGGCTTTTACTCCTAAGCAGCTGGGGCAGCTTGGCTGGCTCTTGTAGCTTCAGCCTAGAGCTTGGGTCTCCACAGCACTGGAAAGAGGAAGGAGAGGTTGGGATGAGAGGGTGAATTTGGTTCTAAGTTGGTGTCATGTCCTTGGGTCTGCTAGTACAGTCTCACTGACAGTAAGTAGTATGAGATCTAGGGGAGGGATGCTGAGGGAGCTCAGAGTCAATGAGCTCATGTGACCCAGGAGACCTTCCCATTTCTCTAATGCTGATATACCACAAAAATCTCCAAGGTGACTAAATAAAGTAACATTTTTAAAAATTAAGGAAGCCTAAATTTGGCTTTTTAAGAATAGCCCAGTTTAAATAATGTATAGTTAACCAACCTACATGGTGAGTCTGAAAACACAAAATACATGTGTATAAAATTGGCCATTCCATTTTCTAAATGACCAGGGCCTTTGGTAGAATTAGTCTATATGCACTATGGTCAATAGCGTCCATCTCTCTGCCATCTGGCTGTAAGACTTTATGTGAGTGTATACACACGTATGTGTACACATATACTTTTATGTACATATGCATATAGTTTTATGTATAATTATATATACTCAAAACTATATATGGTTCTGAATAACTAATTTGTTTTCACTCACATGTGTGTGACCTACTTTGGAATACTTGTAAGCTTTTTTGAGCCAGGCTAACTAGTATTGGTCATTAAGTAAATTCCCATTCAGCATTTAGTCTTCCAAATGATATTTATTTATTTATTTATTTATTGTTTAAGCTATCTTTATTTTTTATTTACGGTATAAAACAAGCATTTCCATAGCATAGTATAATAAAAAAAGATGATTATACATGAAACTACAAATCGATTATGTACAACTTGTTATTCCTTTTAAATGTATAATTAAGTTATCCTGTAAATTCCTTCCCTTCTTCTCTTGCCCTACTTTCGATAGGTATATAAGCTCACACAGGAGAAGAGTCTTTTATTGGTTAATTGGTTGGTTTTTAAAAGAAGCTGGTGACAAGATAGATTGTCTCCTTTCACTTTTAACCTTTCACTTAGGGAACAAAGAAAAAGCTTATTGTCCATAATCTTTTGGGAAGAAAGAAGCCCATTTGTTCAGATGAGTTTTCCAGACAGCTAAAAGTTAACTTTAAGTGATTTAACTTAAAGAAAAGTTGTAAAAATTACATCTTCCTAGGGCTTCTTAATACAATCTGCTGAATATTTTAACCTTTTCTTGATGACTAATGGTTATCATTATGAACTCATTTATAATATGCTGAAGTTATAACCATAACAGTGCATTTCTGTAGTGTTTTGAAGTTTACAGGCAATAGCCCACGAAGTAGGCATTGTAAGAGCTGTTATCATATCCATTTTACTGATGAGAGATATAGATAATTTGACCAAGTTCACATAGTAAGGGGACGGGGGTGGGTTTTTAAACCCAGACTAATTCCTTTTCAGTTATACGGTCCTGCTTTTTATGCAGGTATGGATATAAGACTGAATGTCAGCACTGGTACTTACTTACTTAAAAAATCTCTCTGATGCTAAATGATATTTATTAAGTGCTACTCGGTGCTAGGAAAGGTCCTGATGGTATAAATCAATTAATCACTTAGTATTCATTAAGTACCTATTATGTCCTAGACATGGTGTTTGGCACAGTGATACAAACAGACAAAAAAGAAGTAGCCCTTAACTCTAAGAGGTTGTAATCCCTCAGGGGAGACACACACACACACACACACACACACACACACACACACACACACACAAACATGGGCACGAGCGCACACATACACATATAATTCTATAAAAATACATACAAAATAAAAACATAAACACAATCAATCAATAAGTACTTATTAAGCACCTACTAGTACTGGGCATGATGTCAGGAACCGAGGATAGAAATACAAAGAATGAAACAATCTCTACTTGACAGAGCTTACAAGCTAATTTACATGCAGACAACACTAGCAATTTAGGGGATTAGGGAAACCCCCGTATAGAAGGGGATGCTTGAGTACAGTTTGGAAGGAAACTAGATCTTCTGAGAAATAAAGATAAGAAGGGAGCAAATTCCAGAGAAAGGAGCAGCTGGTGCAGAGATGCAGCAAAGGGAATCAAAGGGTTATGTGTGGGGAGCAGCAAGGAGGCCAGTTTGACTGAAGCACAGGGTGTATAAAGGAGAATAAGGTGTAAGAGACTGGAAAGCAAAAAATTGAAATACTCTCTGCTCTCAAGAGTCTACTGAGGAGAAACAACATGCTTGCAGATAAATTTTAAAAATATGTAAATTATTTTGTATGGAGGAAGGAACAAGTAGGGGAAACTGGGAAGGGCCTCATGTGGGAGATGGCATCTGAGCTGATTTTTGAAGGGAGCTGGAAATTCCAAGAGGCACACGTTAGGAGGGAGAGGATTCCAGGCATGGGGAAAAAAAAAACCTACATAAAAATACAGAGACAGGCGATTGAATTTTATGTTTGGGGGACGGTAAGTAGTCTGGTTTTACTGAAATTTCAAGTATACAAGGTAGAGTAATATGAAATCAACCTAGAAAAATAAGTCATAGTCTTATCTTTTTGAAGGACTTCAAATGTCAAAGGAGCTTGTATTTTACTCTAGGAAAAGTAGGGAGCCGTGGAAGCTTCCTGAGGAGGGGAGTGACATGATCAAACCTGATATGTAGTAATAGTAATCTGGCAGTTATGTGAAGGCAGAATTTGATATGGAAGAGCCTAAAGACAGGGACATCAATTAGAAGGCTAATACAGTTGTCCTCGTGAAATTCTGAGGGCCTGGTCTGCAGTGGTAACTGTATGAGTGAAGAAAAGGGGGAATGGAGGGGAGGGATATACGGCAGCACGTCAGTCACTTCTTTAAGATCTGAGGTTAGGAGGAGAAAAATCAGTGACGTAGAAATGTTTTAATGTGCTCAGAGCACTGTTTCTCATGAACCATATTCCTTGTTTTATGGCTGAAATAACTGCCTAAGTCAATTGGGTTTGGGGATAGAAACAAAACTTTAGTGACCTCAGTTCCAGGTCAACTGTTTTAATTATTTGTGTTTTGTTCTGTAGTCCTGCTGGGAATGATTTGGTCCAGTTATATTGCTGACCAAAAAATAAAAAAGAATTTCAAAGTCAGTTTCGGCCACGTGGTGCACTCCTGCTCCTGACCTCCTGCATTAGGCGCCCAGCTTCGGCTTCATTCTGTGCCCTGTCTCATGCCCCGTTGGGATCTGACGGGGTTGTATTTCACTGTATTTCTTGGCTTTGCGATTTTGTTTAGCTCTCTTTTTAGCCTCGCTCTTTCACTCTGGGAGATGGTGAAGTCACAGGGAAGAGGAAGGTTATCTTAGTGGCCCAGGATCGTAGAGCTAGAGAGAGATCGCTAGAGAATCTTAGCCTTAGAGATTGCTCTGTCCAACCAAATCATTTTACAGGTGAGGAAATCAATGGTCTGAGGTTACATGATTTTCCCAAGGTCACAGGCTACTAAGTGGTGGATCTTGAATTGGGATCCAGGTCTCCTGAACTCTGTGTCTAATGCCAGTTATTGGGCTGATAATAGAATCACAGAAGCAGAGAATTTTAGATTTGGAAGGGACCTCAGCAGATATCAAGTGCAAACCATATCCATAAGAAAACTCACTATGAATTACTGGACAAACGGTCATCCCCTCTGCTTGAAGACCTCTAGTGAGGAGGACCCACCACTTCTCAAAAGGGCCCACTCCACATTTGACTAGATCTGATTGTTACAGAGTTTTTTCCTAACATCAACCCTAAATTTCCCTCTTTGAAAATTTAACTTTAAGGCTTGCCCCGATCCAAAATTTCTGGGAACAGAGAATAATTAGTGCTTTTTTTTTTGGACCTAATAAAGTAGTTTTATGCTGGGTTTTAAAATGGCATATCTAGTTAATCATTTAAATATCTCTGGCTTGAGTTAATGTCCTGCATATAAAACTACATTTAATTCTTTTAGATTAAATTTTATGTCCTGTTATTCTGAACTTGAACCAGCAAATACAAGCATTCCCATATTCAAAGGAGAAGAGAAAAAGAAGACTATATATGAAACTGTGAGTCTCCTTTGTGTACAGCTTGTTTTTTAAAGTATATAGTAATTTAGCAGGTTAATTTCAAAGCTGTCCTGATAATGTGTTTTCCTCTGAGCTTCCTGTTCTTGTCTTTGTATTTTTAAAACACTTCTTGGTACTCTTACCCTTTTTTTTTTTATCACTATCACTATCACTATCATCCTTTCCCTCCAAAAAAAACCCCTCTACATCCCCTGTAATCAATAAGTATAGTGTATAGATAGTGGACTGAGGATGAGAGCAAGCTGTATGTTTCAGGGTGGTGGGTGGTGGTGGTGTGTGTAATGGGGAGGCAAAGACACAGGCATGATCTGAAGTCTTACCACATCTTAACACACAGGAATGGGGCTCTTTGTTCTCCCATCAGCTCTTGGTTGGAGGGCCTGCCATTATGGGTAAGCCTTCCTGAGGCTTCCAAAGGCTCCACTCCTTCCTTTCAGCTGTGCCGCAGACTGGTCTGCCTACCCACTACTGTCATTTCACAGCCATACCGACTAAAACTTCTTCAGGGTGTCCTTAGAGCCTTCCTCCTGCTCTCCCTGGTTATGATTATCCCCCTTTAGCTGACTCTACAGAAATCAATTAGGGCATATCTTAGCATCCATCTCCATATGGGTCTGGCTCAGCAGTATCATACAGTAACAGCCCATGTTTCTACAGGGCAAAATGTTTTCTTTATAACAGTTCTGTAAGAAAAGTAGTATGAGCATCATTATACCCATTTTACAGATGAAGAAACTGAGCTAAGGCTCAGAGTATGAAGTATTCCCTGAGTGACTCTGGGTCAACAGTCCTACTCAGAGTACTTATGAGAGTCAGTATTTGGAGCAGGCTCTTGTGATTTAAAATCTACTTTTCTTCCCACTTTTTTGTCAACATACATGCTAAAATTGGAGCAATACAGAGATGATCATGGTTCCTGCACAATGATAACATACCAGTTCATGAAGAGCCCCATTTTTTCCACACAGTTGCCAAAGCAATTTACCTAAGTCGTAAATCTGATCATCCCCTCTACTCAGCAGTGATCAATTAATCAAGCAATTAATCAAGTACCTACTAGGTGCCAGTCCCCACTAAGTGCTGGGAATACGAAAAGGAGTAAAAGACAGTTCCTGTCCTTGTAGCTCTCACAATAAACTCTAGAAGATTTATATTGCTTCTAGGATCAAATATATACTCTGCTATTTGGCCTTTAAAGTTTTCCACAACTTAACCCCTTCCTATATTTCCAGTCTTCTTACACTTTATCCTCACCTCCATGTACTGTCAGGTCCACCCATACTGACTTGCTGTCATACATAACACTCTCTCTCGTCTCCAAATCTTTGCATGGAGTATCTACCTTACCTGGAATGCTCTTTCTTATTGTTTATTACTTCTACCTCATAGAAGCCATGTCTTCTTCCAAGATTCAGCTCATATGCCACCTTTAGAAGGAAATCTTTCCTAGACTTCCCATCTGCTTCAGGGATGGGGAATCTATGGCCTGGAGGGCACACATAGCCTTCTAGGTCCTTGGGTGCAGCCTTTTGACCAAGTCCAAGTTTTATAGAACAAATCTTTTTATTAAGGGGATTTGTTCTGTGGAATTTGGATTCAGTCAAAGGGTGGCACTTGAGGACCTAGAGGGCCACATGCGACCTGGAGGCTACAGGTTCTCCACCCCTGCTAGATCCTTCTCTTCTAAGGTTATCTTCCATCCTCTATGTATCTTGTATATATCTATGTATTTACATGTTATATCCCCCATTAGAATGTATGTGCCTTGGGGAAAGGGAGTGTATTCACATTTTCTTTTTGAATTCCCAACTCTTGGCATATAGTAAGTGTTTAATAAACGTCTTTTGATTGATTATTGTGATCTCTTCCTTTATAACAGGTACAGTAGATAGACTGCTAGGCCTGGAATCGAGATAACCTGAGTTCAAATCCAGCCTGGCACTTAGAAATTTTGTGACCATGGGCAAGTCACTTAACCTCTGTTTGCCTCAGTTTTCTCATCTGTACAATGGGAAGAATAATAATACCTACCTCCCTGTGAGGATCAAATGAAATAATAAAGCACTTAGCACAGGGCCTGGGACACAGCATTATATAAATGTTAGCTATTGTTATATTATCATAACATACTTTTAAGTTTTGGTCAGCAGGCATGTTAGGCAAAGAAGGCTCTGTCCTACAAGGGGAATGGTGGAAAGGGCTCAAGGCCCTGAGCTTGGAAGGGTGAAGGCTGTTGGTTGATTTGAAAGTGGGCTAGACGTTCCCATGGGAGCTTTCCAGCAATCTATCAATCAACAAATATTTATTAAGCACTTATTATATCCTAGGTGCTGGGAACCAAAATGAGAGAGTTTCTGTCTTTAAGGGACTTACTTGCTTGGGGTACCCTTATGGCCAACTTATCATTACATATGCTAAGTAGCACTAGAACAGAAACCCTCATTAGATTTATACTTCTCAGTGTGTGCAATCAAACTTTATTAATCAAAATTGCAAACAATACAAATATCAGCCTCTTATAGGAATAAACCTGTGAGTTTTACAAGTCAGCCTTACAAGTTTGGTAAGCATCTTTCCTGCCAAGGCTCATGACAAAGTTCTCTCTCTGCCCAGGCTTAAGAGGTTGTCTGGAAAGTTTCTGTCATTGAGCATTGCCTTCCTGTGAACAAGAGCCTCCATTATGGGGTGATGCCGGAATCTGTGCCATTTGCAATCTAGGAGCAGGCTGAAGGCTATGGCTTTTGATGGTGGTTTCTTACACTTTTTAGTTTATAGGCATTCCTAATTTGTTTGCCACATAATTTGATTGGTAATGTATTACATGAACTACTGATAAAGTTGTTTTTAATGTTTTTCCATTGGTGGTCTGTCCTATCAGAGGAACCACACATGCTTGTCAATTGCTTAAGAACACACACATACACACACACACACTCACATTGTTTTCTATGATGTACTATACAAGTGCTTATCTTACTATTGAAAAACAACACAGAAAAACAGCTTACTCAAAACAACTCAGTCACAAACCAGAGACTTAAAACAAATTGGAGTTTTTTGTTGTCATTGAGTCGTTTCATTTGTGTTTGACTCTCCATGACCCCATTTGAAGTTTTCTTGGCAAAGATATTGGAGTGGTTTGCCACTTCCTTTTCCAGATCATTTTACAGATGCAGAAACTGAGGCAAGCAGGGTTAAGTGACTTGTCCAGGGTCACACAGCTAGTGTCTGAGACTGGATTTGAACTCAGGTTCTCCTGACTCCAGGGCCAGCACTTCACTGTGCCACCTAGCTACCCTTTTATGAAGATAATAAGATACTATCACTGTACTCTCTCCCAGTTCTCCCTTCCTCTTTGAGAAACAACAACAAAAGCCTTTTAATTAGTCAGACGAATCAATTAGGCAGGTAAAACCAAACAAACACCCATGTTGGCCATGGCAATATAAATAAATAAATACACACACATATGCACACATATACATACATGTCATTTTGAATCGAGTCTAATTCTTCTCTGTCAGGAAGGTGAATAACATGACTATCAGTCTTCTGAAGTCAGGTTTGGTCATTGATCAGTGCTCAAAGCAGTCTGTCTTTACAATGTTGTTGTTTATTGTATAAACTGTTCTGGTTCTGCTCACTTCACTCTTTATCAGTTCATATAAGTCTTCCCAGATTTCTCTAATGCTTTCCCTTTCATCATTTCTTATGGTACAATAGTATACCATTACATTCATATGCCATAATTTGTTCATCCATTTCCCCAGTTAATGGGCACTCCCTTAATTTCCAGTTCTTTGACACTACAAAGAGTATTGTAAGCATTTTTGCCCATGTGAGTGCTTTTCCCATTTCTCTGAACTCTTTGAGGCATATGCTATACACACACACACACACACACACACACACACACACACACACACACACATACACATATAGACACACATATGTAACTCTTGGTCAAAAGAGATGCACAATTAAGTAAATTTTGGGGTATAGTTCTAAGTTGTTTCCATAGTGGTTGGTTCAATTCATAGTTTCATTAATACTGCACCAATGTGCTCATTTACCCACAGCCTCTCCAATATTTATCATTTTTTGGTCACCTTTGCCAGTCTTATGGACATAAGGTAGAATCTCAGAGTTGCTTTAATTTTCATTTTTCTAATTGTTAGTGATTTGGAGCATTTCTTAAGGTGGCCGTATAGCTTCAATTTCTTCCTTTGAGACCCGCTTGTTCATATCTTTTTTTTTTAACCATTTATCAATTAGAGAATGGCTCTTATTCTATGCAGTTTATTCTATGCTACAAAATGAGCACTAAATTTTTTCCTCCTTAGTATTGGGTAGGTCTGTCATGACTTGGTTTGCCCAACTATATTGTTTCCTCCATCTGCAAGCATGTTGTGATGTGACCTTTTTATCCTTCAGCCATCTATTCATTTGGAATATATCTGCAATCACCATGGATTATGTCTAAGCATTATGTTTTACGGTTTACAAAATACAAACATCATCCCATTTGATACATAAAATAACGCTGTGATGTAGGCTAGGCAGAGATTGTTTTATTCATTTTATGAATGAGGAAAATGAGGTTCAAAAGGGTCACAAACTAATAAGTAGTGAGGAAAGGCCTAGAACCCCACTCTTCCTACACTGTTGAATGACTCTAGTTCTTAAAATTTGAATCGATTCCTTACATATATTGGAAATGAAACTATTATTTAGAGAAACTTTCTGTAAAAATTTTTTTCTAATTAGCAATTTCTTTTTTAATTTTAGTGGCATTAGATTTATTTAGGCAGAATATTATTTTTGGTAATCAAAATTGTCCATTTTAGCTTTTATGATCTTTTCTATCCCTTGTTTAGTACTGAACTTCTCCCCTATCCATAGATTGCACAGGAAATTTCTTCTGTGCACCTTTGATTTGTTATGGTGTGACCTTTTATGTTTTAGCCATATCTTCATTTGGAATTTATATGGGCATGTGGTGTGAGGTGTTGGTTTACACCTAATTCTTGTCAGAGTGCTTTCCAGCTTTTTTCAATAATTTAAAAAAAAAAAAAATCATGTAGGAAATCTTGATTCCAGTAGCTGTAGTCTTTGAGTTTATTGAACTGTAGGCTACTAGATTTGTTTGCTTTTGTATGTTGTATGCACATTTCTATGTTTTTAACCAATATTGAGATTATGATTACTGCTTCATAGAATAGGTGGAGATCTGGTACCGCTAAGCCTTCTTCATTTGCCCATTTCCCCCCTGTCATTTCCATTGAGATTCTTGACCTTTTATTGCTCTAAGTGAAATTTTCTACAATTTCTTCTAGTTGCACAAAGTAATCCTTTGGTATTTTGATTGGTATGATGATGAATAAATCAGTTACATGGCATAACTGTTTTTATTATATTCATTAAGCCTACTTAGAAGCAATTAATATTCCCCCAGTTATTTAGGTCTGCCTTTATTTCTACATAGATTGTGTTGTAATTGTACTCATATAATTCCTACATGTGTTGGTAGGAAGATTTCCAAGTGTTTTGAACATTCTGTAGTATGGCTTATATCCCTGTATAAGAATGTTTATTTCTACATTGTTTAAGAACTATGCAACGGGTAGTTTTCTGAAGGGAAGAAAAGGAACAAGCATTTATTAAGTGCCTACTGTGTCCCAAGTGCTGTGCCAAGTCCCAGTGATCCCTTTATGAGGAGCAAACAGGTCCCCTGAATGAATTACAGGGGACGGTCCCACTGGACAAGCAAAAATTGGACGTGCCTTTTCAGGGCTTCAAATATTTAAGTCCTAGAGATAAGTCAGAAATTGAGAGGGTACAGGCTCAGGAGCCCTTTGTGCTGGATACCAATGAAGGAGAGGAGTGTACTTCTCCCTTTTGCATCCCCATTGGCCAAGGAATCTGGCATTTACTTTCCCAGAGGGGAGGTATAACTTCACCAAGTAGTTTCATCAGTTCAAGAGAATTCAAGATATAATTGAGGGAACAAACACAAAGGCTTCAGATAGTCATGGATACTGAAAGGCAATTGCTCTGTTCCAGAAGCAGCTTTGTGAATGGTCTTCCTGATACCAGAGGAGACAGCAGGTTATAGATTAAAAAGAGAGCTGTTCTAGATATTTAGTATTTAAGATGTAGAGATAATCAGACCATGGGATCCTAGATGAGCAAACTGCCCAGAAGAGATGCTCCAACCCATGGTAGCTATGTGAAAAGAAAAAGGGCTTCCAGGTCTTGCAGTACCAGGAGTTGTAAGTTGTTTGAGACATGCATTTCCTCTGTATGTACCTCAGTACTATCATGCTTTCTGCCCATTCTGCTCATAGAAGCTATATCTATCTGTGGGCAAGTGCATCCCGGATTTGAGTTTGGGGGAATGTTTTGTAGCTTTTTTTTCCCTATGCTATCTTAGTAAAAAAAAAATTTCTAAAAGCTAATTCTTTCTATTGGCTAATTTTTAATGGAAAACACACTAGTGGGGGCTCATGAACTCTATTAGGAGTGCTTAACCTCAGGTACTCCCATAGAGCCTGTGAGAGTAGCAGATACCTTCTAGAGACCCAGCCCATCTGTGTGAGTGTAATTTGGGGGAGAGGCCAGGAAAAGGAGCTTTGGTTTAGGCAGTTGTAGAGATTGGAAGTATAGTCATAGGGCAGTGGTCTTCAAAGTGGTGGCCTCTCTATACCACTTGTATCTTCATGCTTGAGGCATGAACCCCATAGACAATAAATAGGAGGGTGGGAAGATTGGTTGCAACTCACCTTCCCTTAAATATCCAATGGAGGCCAATTTTATCCATTATCACCCAACACTGCCCCAATCCCACCCTTCTTAAAACTGGCTTCCTGTGGCTGGGTGGACTCCCAGCCTCGACTTTTCTGCTCCAGGCAGTTATAACCCAACACTGACCCTTGCACCTACAGCAGTTGGCAAATCATCCATGTGCCACCTCAGCACTCCCATCCCTTTCCCCCAAGATCATCTTATGGTTGAGGCAGATGCCTCTCAGTGGCCAGGTTCTTCACTCCAAGGCAGTGGCCAGTGAGTAAGAGCCAAGTCCTTCTGAGACCATCTAGTCCAACCTGTACATAAAAGGAATCTATTATAATATATTTGTCAAGTGCTCATCAGGCCTCTGCTTTGGTGACCACTGAGGAAGGGAAAACTACCACCTCTCTAGGCAGCCCACTCCACTTTTGGACAGTTCTAATTATTCTCTAATTATTAGGAAGTTTTGCCTGACATCAAGCCTTAAATGGATTTTTGTACCTCTCACCTATTGCTTCTGGTTTTCCCCTCAGGAGTCAAACAGAATGGGTCCAGTTCCTCTTCTATGTGACAATTCTTCAAATACTTGAAGACAACTATCATGTTTCCTCCAGGTCTTCTCTTCTTCAGATTAAATATGTCTAGGTCATTCAAATCATCCTCATATGCCATAAACTCAATCAAGGTTTTTCACCTTTCTGGTTGCCCTGCTGTAAGTACTTGCGAGCTTACCAATATCCTTCTTAAACTGGGGTACGCAGAACTGAACGTAATACTCCAGATGAAGTATGGTAAGGGACTAGTACAATGGGACTATCACCAATCTTAGAATTGGTCTCTCTCTTATTGCAGCCTAAAATTTTTGGCTGCCATATTGCATTGCTGATTCATATTAATGTTGCAATCCACCAAAACTGCTGGATTCTTTTTTTTCAGTAGAGCTACTGTCTTACCATACCACGCCCAAGGTTGATTTTTCTGCCTTACATTTATCCCTGTTGAATTTCAAAGTATTGTGTTCAACGTAGTACTCTAGAGCATCAAGATCCTTTAGAATGCTGGTTCTCATCCATCATGTTAGCTATTCTACCCACCTCTGCGTTATCTTCAAATCTGGATAAGCGTGGCATTTTTACCTTTTTTGAAGACGCTGATGAAAATGTAAAACAGCCCAGGGCCAAGCCTTGATCCCTGGGATACCCAACGAGAGACCTCTTGCCACGTCGGCACTGAACAATTCTAGAGTCCTGCTCTCCAAACATTTCTGAAGCCATTTAAATTTATTCCAAATCTCCACCTCTACACAAGATAGTATGAGATATTTTGTAAGAACCTTTGCTTAAAATCTAAGTAATCTGTATTTGCATTTCCCTCATCTACTATTTTAGTAATTTAGTAATACTTTTAGTAAGTATTTTAATAATTGAGTAAAATTATGTAATCTTAGTCATTTAGTAATTTTTAGTAGTATTTTCATCAACAAAGAACATGAAGTTAACCTGGCACAATTTGTTCTTGAGGTAGCCATACTGGCTCTTTGTAATCACTGCTTATCTTTTTAGATGTTTGTTGACCATCTCTTTATTTATCCATTCTAAGTTTTCCCAAGAAGAGAAGTCAAGTTCACAGGGCCTACAAATCACAGGCCCTGTTCTCTTTCCTTTTTTGAAAATCAAGTCAACTTTTGCCCTTTTTCTTTGATCTTGAAAAGATTGTTGTCAGTATCTAAGTAATCCCATCTGCCTGCTCATTCAGGACCAAAGGATGTATTTGGGTCTAGTGACTTGAATTCATCAAGGCAAGCTAGGTGCAGTATTACTATCTCCTTAATTATCTTGGATATCAATGCATTAATCATTTTGTTCTGTTGTCTCTAGTACAAAGGAAACAAAATAAAAAGTTGGGCATCTTGGCCTTCTCTTTGTATTCGCTTTTTCTATCCATCCAGCCAAAGGTTCTATTCTTTCTGTGATTCTTCTTTTTTCTCCCAATATTGCTTTTTAAAAACCCATTTTATCGTCCTTAGCTTCCTTCAGCAACCTCAGCTCATTCTGAGTTTGGGCCTCCTTGACACTATTTTTAGAGGACACTGCCACTTTGTTCTGTTTATCCTGTTACCTGGCCTTGTTTCCATCTTTTGTACATTTCTTTTTAAAATCTGGGTTGGTTAATGAGTTCCCTGAATATCCACATCAGTCTTTTTAAAACAATCCTATTTTTCCTCCTTACTGGGATTGTTTCTCTTTACATATTCAAAATTCCACTTTTGTGCATCTCCTTATCCCTACAGGGCAAATTCCCTCAGAGCATTTTAGATCAGATGCCCTCCCTACTTATCTTTCCTCTGAACCCTTAGAAATCTACTTTCCCCAAATTGAGGGTCTATATCAACGTTTGGATGGCCTCTTCTGTATCACACACTGTAGGAGAGAGAGGTCACTTCTACCTGGAGCAAACCCAATTAAGGGTCAAGGAAAATTGAAGCCATAAACTTCCAGTCTCAGTAATTTACAGCACTTTCTGCAGAAACAGGTGACTGCTAATTGGGATTGAATTGCGGACCAGACAGTCCCTGAAACCCTGGGGTACAGCTTCATTACCTTCAAATGAAGAAGGGAAGGAGAGGATTTGGGAAATCCAGTTCTTCTGCCTTCCCAACCCATACCCATCTGCTAAATCATCAGGATAAAGCAATTCCAGGATGAAAATTTTTAAGGTTTTGAATAATGTCTTTGGTCTGTTCAGTTATAAGTTTTCCAGCTGTCTGGAAACATTTTCCATGCCTGCTGTATCCTCAAGTATGGCTCTGAATAAAAGATTGCATACAAATGGATATCTTACCTAAGTGGTTTCTTCCACCTCTGATGAGGAATGGGTCATTTCTATCTTGTCGTGGATTTCTGAGATTGTACTTTCGGGTTTTTCTGTAAGAAATGTAAGATTAACAGTCCCCTGGGTGAAGGTGGAGGGGAAGAGGAGAGAGACAGATGGGAATTTTTCCACTGCTAATCGTAAACATAATTTCTAATTTCAAGGCCTTGTTATTCCTGAATGGGAGAATCCACAGTATTTGTCTTCTCATTAGTCAAGTAACCAACTTTACATATTAACAACTAGGTAGAAATTGATCATCCTTTGAGGCAACAGGGAGTTTGTTCATTTTCTAGGTACAGTATGTCACAAAGAAGAAAGGGTATCAGATTATGGTTTATTAAATTTTTACAGGTAGCCCATTATAATGTAATATCACATATTCTGAGCGTTGTTCCCTTCACAGTTCATATTGTGTGACCCAGTAAAAAATTAACATGAAAGGGCAGTTTAAGTTGTTGTTACATTCTAATCATAAATCGGTGAGAATATTTTCAAGGTCGGTTTAAATGGAGACTAATTAAGACTAAAACAATGTGCAAAAGCAGTCTCTGGTTTAGGAAGATTTGTGCCCTAAAGTTTGCATGCATTACGGTTGTCTGGAACTCCGAACACATTTTCCTATAGAAACAAAGTTATTTGTGGCCATTAGTTTCCCTGGACAACACACACACACACACACACACACACACACACACACACAACACACACAAAACTCATTTAACTCATAATGTAGATGAGCTTTTTTAGTACTCTTGAGCCTAACTCATTTGATTAATCAGTAATTTTTAATGATATAAAACACAATTTGTTTCCTCTTTCTGGTGGCTCCTCCTATTGATTCTAATTCTTCCTTACAAGATCACTAATGTGAAAATATGTTTAATAGGAATGTATATGTATAGTATATATCAGATTGCACATCATCTTAGGGAGTGAGGGGGAAGGGAGGGAGAGAAAAATTTAAAACTCAAAAGCTTATGGAAGTGATTGTTGATAAATCAAAATAAATTAATTTTAAAAAAAGAAATGAAACTTTTCTACTCACAACCCCTTTTTACCCAAGAAATTTTTACACAGCCCTGGGTATATAGGTATATAAAATAAGTATATAAATCAAACATTTACTGATAATAAATCATAAGGAAATTTATTTTAAAAATTATTTGGTATACATATAATTTTACCATTTATTAAAGACAAAAGCAAATTTGCAGACTACAAAAAAAAGCAATTTGAAACACAAAACCCATCAATGCTGACTTATTGGTTGCAAAACTCTCATTTCAGCAGATGTGCTAAAAACAGATTGAGGGTAACCAACAGGCTTCAAACTCATGGGTGATGGAGGATATGTACTCCGAACATGTGAAGACTTCCCCTAGCAGAGTGGGTGGATGAAGAAAAATCATTCCAAAAGCCATGAAGGCAGCTGAGGCAGGTGCTGTGGAGAGCTTAGAGCTTGGGCAGACATCGAAGATACCAAGGTCACCCACTGCATCGCAGGCCATCGCCAGTTATCCTCACTTTTGTCTTGCCACTGGACTTTGATGATTCTGGAAGAGAGAGCAAGGCTGATGACTTTGTGCAACTCTGCCTCACTGTTCACACATGAGTCAAGACATCAGCCTGCAATGTCATTGGTCCTCTGAAAACGAAGGATGAACAACATTCCAGATAGTAGGGAATAAGGAATGGTGCATGTGTGTTGGGGGTGGGGTGGGGTCCCTTCCAGGGATTCAGTGTGGTATAATGAGAAATACTGGGATTGGTATCAGGAGAGACCTAAGTTCAAATCCTGCCTCTGGAGTTTGCTAGCTGTGTGACGATGAGTACATTAACTTCCTGAATCTCATTATTATTTTTTTCCCCTCATTTTAAAAATTTTATTAATTTGTTTTGATTTATCAACAATCACTTCCACATGCTTTTGAGTTGAAAATTCCCCCCCCCCCAAGACGGTGCACAATCTGATATAGGCTTTACATTTATATACCCATTAAACATATTTTCACATTTGTGAAGTTGTAAGTAAAAATTAAAACCAATAGGAGGAACCATCAGAAAGATGAAACAAAACTCAACAGAAGGTAGAAATAAGTGATAGTGATTCAACTTCCATAGTTCTTTCTTTGGATGTGGACAGCATTTTCCATCCCGAGGCCTCTGGAGATGTCTTAGATCCTCATAATGCTGAGAAGGGTTCAGTTTAACAATATTAGTCATTGCATAACGTGGCTGTTATAGTGTACAAAGTTCTCTTGGTTCTGCTCACTTCACTCAACATCAGACCATACAAGTCTTTCCAGGTTTTTCTGAAGTCTTCCTGCTCATCATTTCTTATAGCACAATAGTATTCCATTACATTCATATACCACAACTTGCTCAGCCATTCCCCAACTGATGGGCATCCTCTCAATTTCCAATTCTTTGCCACCACAAAAAGAGCTGCTATGAATATTTTTGTAGATGTGGGTCCTTTTCCCATTTGTTTGATCTCTTTGGGATATAGCCCTAGAAGTGCTATTGCTGGATCAAAGGGTATGCACATTTTTGTAGCCCTTTGGGCATAGTTCCAAATTGGTCTCCAAAATGGTTGGATCATTTCACAACTCCACCAACGATGTATTAGTGTTCCAATTTTCCCACATCTTTTCCAACATTTATCATTTTCCTGTTTTGTCATGTTGGCCAATCTGATAGATATGATGTGGTACCTCAGAGTTGTTTTGATTTGCATTTTTCTAATCAATAACGATTTAGAGCATTTTTTCATATGACTATAGATGGCTTTAATTTCTTCATCTGAGAACTGTCTGTTCATATCCTTTGACCATTTATCAATTGGGGAATGGCTTGTGTTCTTATAAATTTGTCTTAATTCTCTATATATTTTAGAAATGAGGCCTTTATCAGAGAGACTGGTTGTAAAAATTCTTTCCCAATTTTCTACCTTCCTTCTAATCTTAGTTGCATTGGCTTTGTTTGTGCAAAAACTTTTCAATTTAATGTAATCAAAATTATCCATTTTGCTTTTCATAATGTTCTCTATCTCCTGTTTGGTCATGAATTCTTCTGTTCTCCATAAATCTGATAGGTAAACTATTCCTTGTTCTCCCAGTTTACTTATGGTATCAGCCTTTATATCTAATTCACGAAATTCATTTTGATTTTATTTTGGTATATGGTGTGAGATTTTGGTCTATGCCTAGTTTCTGCCATACTCTTTTGCAGTTTTCCCAGCAGTTTTTTTCAAAGAGTAGGTCCTTATCCCAGAAGCTGGGGTCTTTGAGTTTATCAAATAATAGATTACTATAGTCATTGACTACTGTGTCTTGCATATTTAATCTATTCCACTCATCTACCTCCCTATTTCTTAGCCAGTACCAAGCAGTTTTGATGATTGCTGCTGTATAATACAATTTAAGATGTGGAATTGCTAGGCCACCTTCCCCTGCATTTCTTTTCATTAGTTCTTTGATATTCTGGACCTTTTGTTTTTCCAAATGAATCTTGTTATTATTTTTTCTAACTCTATAAAATAATTTTTTGGTAGTTTGATTGGTATGGCACTGAATAAGTAAATTAGCTTAGGTAGGATGGTCATTTTTATTATATTAGCTCGGCCTATGCATGAGCAACTGATGTTTTTCCAATTATTTAGATCTGATTTTATTTGTGTGAAAAGTGTTTTGTAATTATGTTCATAGAGTTCCTGAGTTTGTTTTGGTAGGTAGACTCCTAAATATTTATAATGTCTACAGTAAGTTTAAATGGGATTTCTCTTTCTATCTCTTGCTGTTGGGCTTTGTTGGTAATATATAGAAATGCTGATGATTTATGTGGGTTTATTTTATGGCCTGCAACTTTGCTGAAGTTTATTATTTCAAGTAGTTTTTTACTTGATTCTCTAGGATTCTCTAACTATATCATTATGTCATCTGCAAAGAGTGATAGCTTTGTTTGTTCTTTGTCTATTCTAATGCCTTCAATTTCTTTTTCTTCTCTTTTTGCTAAAGCTAATGTTTCCAGTACAATATTGAATAACAGTGGTGATAATGGACATCCTTGTTTCACCCCCAATCTTATTGGAAATGCTTCTAGCCTGTTCCCATTACATATAATGCTTGCTGAGGGTTTTAGATAGATGCTGTTTATTATCTTAAGGAAGACTCCATTTATACCTATGCTTTCTAGTGTTTTTAATAGGAATGGGTGTTGTATTGTATCAAAAGCTTTTTCTGCATCTATTGAGATGATCATGTGGTTTCTGTTGGTTTTGTTGTTGATATGCTTAATGATGCTGATAGTTTTCCTAATATTGAACCAACCCTGCATTCCTGGCATAAATCCTACCTGGTCATAGTATATTATTCTTGTGATAAGTTGCTGCAATCTATTTGCTAGTATTTTGTTTAAAATTTTTGCATCTATATTCATTAGAGAAATTGGTCTATAATTTTCTTTCTCTATTTTGACTCTTCCTGGTTTAGGTATCAACACCATATTTGTATCATAAAAAGAATTTGGTAAGACTCCTTCTTCACCTATTTTCCCAAATAGTCTATATAGTATTGGAACTAATTGTTCTTTAAATGTTTGATAGAATTCACATGTAAATCCATCTGGCCCTGGAGATTTTTTCCTAGGGAGTTCATCAATGGCTTGTTCAATTTCTTTTTCTGAGATGGGGTTATTTAAGTATTTTACTTCCTCTTCAGTTAATCTGGGCAATTTATATTTTTGTAAATATGTATCCATCTCACTAAGATTGTTAAATCTGTTGGCATATAGTTGGGCAAAATAATTCCTAATTTTTGTTTTAATTTCCTCTTCGCCCTTTTCATTCTTGATACTAGTAATTTGGTTTTCTTCTTTCTTTTTTTAATTAAATTAACCAAAGGTTCATCTATTTTATTTTTTCGTAAAACCAGCTCTTAGTTTTATTTATTAGTTCAATAGTTTTCTTAATTTCAATTTTCTTAATTTTTCCTTTGGTTTTCAATATTTCTAATTTGATGTTTAGTTGAGGATTTTAAATTTGTTCTTTTTCTAGTTTTTTTAGTTGTATGCCCAATTCATTAATCTCCTCTTTTTCTATTTTATTTATGTAAGCATTTAGAGATATAAAACTTCCCCTAAGAACTGCTTTGCTGCATCCCATAGGTTTGTATTTGTCTCATTATTGTCATTCTCTTGAATGAAATTATTGATTGTTTCTATGATTTCTTGTTTGACCCAATCATTTTTTAGGATTAGATTATTTAGTTTCCAATTATTTTTTAGTCTATTTTTCCATGGCCCTTTATTACATATAATTTTTATTTTGTCATGATCTGAAAAGGATGCATTTAATATTTCTGCCTTTCTGCATTGGATTGTGAGGTTTTTATGCCCTAGTACATGGTCAATTTTTGTGTATGTGCCTTTCTATCCCCATCCTGAATCTCATTATTCTTAACTGTATAATGGGATAATAATACCTATACTACTTGCCTCACGGAGTTTTTGTAAGGAGCTTATAATTTAATGTACGAAAGGTGTTTTGCAAGTCTTAAAACTAAGCTTCAGTGTTTATTTGTTTTTTTTTCCTTACAGTCTTTGTATAGAAGGTCCTGTAGTATCTATCCCAGAGAGTTGTAGCTATATATATTCACTCTTCAACTTTAAAGGAGGGGAACATTCCTAGAAAATAGAATAAAAGTTAAAAATGCAAATGTTGATACATTGAACCTCTGAGAAATAGGGGTTAGGGTCCCATGGCCACCAAAAACGTAACCTTTTACTAGAGATTGCTGAAAATATACTTGTATGCGTACAGTTCTTGATACAAAACATTGATTCTGATAATATGCATTTTTCTTAAGACAGTTACCATCCTTAAAGTGTAGAAGAGAGGAGAGACAAGTTGGACATGATGGGGTCCCTGGCCAGCCCTCAGTCCAAGCTTCAAGTGTCTGTTTCTCAGTGGGCCTGATGCTTCAGGGCAGGCTACAATGCTCTGATGCTCTTTTTTTCCCTTCCTTTTTGGTGAGGCAATCAGGGTTAAGTGACTTGCCCAGGGTCACACAGCTAATAAGTATCAAGTGTCTGAAGTCACATTTGAACTCAGGTCCTCCTGACTTCAAGGCTGGAACTCTATCCACTGCGCTACCTAGCTGCCCCACTCTGATGCTCTTTGCTGAGCCTTTGGCATGGGCATCACAAGCACAGTTGAAAGGGTGGAGGTAACCACGATTTCGTTTACCCATAAACTTAGCTGTGTTGCCATTTTTTCAGTTCTTTCATCAGGCATTTGAGAGGTTACTTTGATACATTCTGGAGCAGATTCACCAGAAAAGCTTTTATAAATACTTTCCTCCTTTTTGTGGATATAAACTTGCATTGTGCCTCATCTTTTCTTACCACACATAGCTGTGAAAGTGAAAATGAGGTTACTATTAAAATAACGCAAATGCTTGAAGTGGGGGCGAATGTTGGGGATTGTAGGCATAATTGCTATTTTTTTTAACATAAATCCCTGGGGCTACTCCTTCCATTTAGCTAGTTCCTTATTTAGCCACTTTCTTTTCTTTCAGAAACCCCAGGGTTTTATTACTTTTCTTGCCACTCTTACCATATATTCTTATTCTTGGACCTCTCTTACAGATTCCTTCTTTCTGTCCTGCCTGTGCAGCAAGCACACAACTCTTTGGAGGTTTTCTAAGACTTCTTTTTATTTTTTAAGCTTCTAGCAACAATGACAAAGAGAATAAAAAGGTGTCTCATCTCATGTTCCTCTTTTTTCCCCCCACAAGCCACAATTAGAAAAAATATGTAGGCATTATGGGACTTTGGGTATACAAATGATTGAAATTAGTCACCTCCATTTCAGAGGAAAAGCAGACTTAGACTGTCCTGGACATTTCCTCATACGAAACGTGGTGGATACAGGGACTCTGGGGGAAGAAAATGGTGGAGACTTAGAGAAGGAGAGAGGAAAGGAAGGGAACAAACTTTTATTAAGCAGTTACTATGTGCCAGGTACTAGGCTAAAACCTTTATACATATTAAAAACAAAACAAAACAGAGATTAAGTGACTTTCCCAGGGCTATTACCTGAGGTGGGGTGTGAGTTTGGGTCTTTCAGGCTCCAGGTCCAGAGCTCTATCCACTCTGCCACCTAGCTGCCTTGAATTTATTGAGTGCCTACTATGTGCCAGGCAATGAGCTAAGTGCTTTACAAAAATCTTATTTAATCTGGGGTGGGGGTGGTTCCTGGGATGAAGAATAGGAGTTACTTAGGGGAGGTGCTCTGGGTAAAGAGGGTAAGGTATAAAGAGAACTCTAAGGTAATGTGTATGATAGGATTTTGTTTGGGGCCTCTGAGGTGGAGAGAATGCTCTGTAAACGAGATCTAGTCATCTACTTCAACCTATGCTGGAACAAGGACTCTCTTTACAATAACCTACACATTCAATCATCTGGCATTTTGGAGAAATCTGGGGTAAAGAGCAGGATGGGACCTTGGGAAGGCTCTGCGATAAAGGATGGGACCTTATGGAGGAAGACAGGATAACGGAATTGTTTGGGGAGTTTTGGAATAAAGATTATGGTGGGAGCTTGGTGAACGAAGCTGGGTGAAGAATCCGATGGAGCTTTGGTTGGGAGCAGGGCTGATGAGCTGATTTGCAGGATGGAGATGTACCAGGAGTAGCAAGAGAAGGCTGATATATCAGAGCACTCACATACAGCAACACCTGTTTAAAAATCCTTTCTTCCAAAAATCTATGTTATTATACGTTTAAGAGCTGAATTGAATACTTTAAAAATGGCCATTTTAACTGTCGTTTTGGAGACACTGTTCAGTGATGGTTTGAAAGAAGCACAATAGATTATTGTCCTATTATGATCAGAGAAATTGAAGGCAGAAAGACAGAGAATGGAGAAGCCTTCTGTCTTGATAGACTGTTTTAACCGTTATCTGTTGAAGAGGAAAAGGAGAATTCTTGAGAAGAGACTGGTATCTTAAGTGAACAGAACGATGGAACTATGTTTCCAGAAATAAAGAGAAGTCATCATCAATTTCAGTGATAATTAGAGAGCTGTCATGTTTTTCACAACTAAAATAGTGTAAATAATTACTTGTTTTACTTTTAGTTTAATTGTCAATAAATTGTGGTTAGTAACTCTTAATACTTAATCATAAGAGATTAAGGGACTTAATATGTAAAGAAATATGAGTAACTATTATTGGAAAAGAAAGGTTTTTTTAAATTTATTAAATAATATTTGAACTAGAATGGGTGTCTGACCTTAAATGATTGAGAGAAATGTTGAAATTTTATTAATTAATGGGGAAATATACAAAAATACTCCTAGATTACCTCATTAAAAAAATAAGTTTATTATTTATTTTTAATATTAAAAATTTTTTGAGTTCGGCATTGTCTCCCTCCCTACCATCCCATTCCTGTCCATTGAGAAGACAAGAAATATGATATCATTTATACATGTGAAATCATACAAAACATATTTTCATATTAGCCATGTCACAAAAAAAGCAAAAAAAGTAAAGAAAGTGGAAAAAATTATGCTTCAGTCTGTATTCAGACTCTATCAGTTCTCTCTCTTGAGGTGGATAATATTTTTTCATCATAAATCCTTTGGAATTATCTTGGAGCATTGTATTGATCACAGTAGCTAAGTCTTTTACAGTTGATCATCCTTAAAATTTTGCTTTCATTGTATACAATGTTATCCTGGTTTGGCTCGCTTCATTTTGCACGAGTTCATATAAGTCTTCCTAGGCTTTTTTTAAAAAAATATCTTGCTCATTATTTCTTATAGCACAATAATATTCATCATAATCATATACCACAACTTGTTTAGCCATTCCCCATTTAATGGACATTCCCTCAATTTCTAATTCTTTGTCACCACAAAAAGAACTGCCATAAATTTTTTTTTTTGCACAAATACTTTCCCTTTTCCTTTGACCTCTCTGGGATACAGGCCTAGTAGTGGTATTGCTGGGTTAAAGGCTATGTGTAGTTTTATAGCTTTTTGAGTGCAGTTCTGAATTGTTCTCCAGAATGGTTGGACCAGTTCTCAATTCTACCACCAATGCATTAGTGTTCCAACTTTTCCACACCTCCTCCAATATTTATAATTTTCCTTTTCTGTCATGGTATCCAATCTGAGAGGTATGAAATGGTACCCCAGAGAAGTTTTAATTTGCATTTTTCTAAATCAAAAGTGATTTAGAACATTTTTCATATGATTATAGTTAGCTTTGAGTTCTTTATCTGAAAACTGCCTATTCATATCTATTTCCCATTTATTAATTAGTAAATGACTTACATTTTTATAAATTTGAGTGAGTTCTCTATATACCTGAGAAATGAGGCCTTTATCAGAGAAAGTTGCTGTAAAAGCGCCCTTCTCGCCCTCCTATTTCCAGCTTTCCTTCTAATCTTGGCTGAATTTTCAGTTTAATGGAGTCAATATTATCAATTTTAGTTCCTGCGATATTCTCTGTCTCTTGTTTGGTCATATTTCTTACCTTATTCACTGATCAAAAAGGCAACATTTTGTATATTCCCCTAATTTGCTTATAATATCAACTTTTGTGTCTACATCATGTGCTCATTTTGACCTTATCTTGGTATACAGTATGAGATGTTGATCTATACTTAGTTTCTGCCAAACCGCTTTCCAGTTTTCCCAGCAATTTTTGTCAAATAATGAATTCTTGTTCCCAAGGCTTGAATCTTTGGGTTTGTCAAACAGTGGATTACTACGCTTATTACTATTGTGTTTTATGTACCTAGTCTATTCCTCTGGTCCCGTACTCTCTTTTTTAGCCAGTACCAGATTGTTTTCATGGTTATAACTTTGCAATACAGTTTGAAATCTGGTCCTGCTAGGCTGTTTTCCTTTACATATTTTTTGTTAATTCCTTTGACATTCTAGACTTTTTGTTCTTCTAGATGAATTTTGCTATTTTTTCCCAAATCTATAAAATAACATTTTGGCAATTTATTGGTATGATGCTGAATAAGTAAATTGATTTTGGTAGAATTATTATTCTTTTATTGGATTGATCTACTCATGAACAATTAATAATTCCCCATTTGTTTAGAATTGTTTTTATTTGTGTGAAAAATATGTTGTGATTGTGTTGATATAGTTCCTGGATTTTTCTTGGCAGATGGATTACTAAGTATTTTATGTTGTCTACAGTTATTTTAAATGGAATTTCTCTTTCTGTCTCTTGCTGCTAGATTTTATTGCTGATATACAGAAATGCTGATGATTTGTGTGTGCTTATTTTATATTCTGCAACTTTGCTAAAATTATTATTTCCACTAACTTTTTAGTTGAAACTTTAGGATTTTCCAAGTATATCATCATATTGTCTGCAAAAAGAGAGTTTTATTATCTCATTTCCCATTCTGATTCTTTCAATTTCTTTTTCTTGTCTTATTGCTATAGCTAGCATTTTTAGTATAATATTAAATAATAGTGGTAATAATGGACATCCTTGCTTTACCTAAGATCTTATTGGAAAAGCTTTTAGCTTATCCTCATTACAGATAATGCTTGCTGATGATTTTAGATACTACTTATCATCATTTTAAGGAAAACTCCACTTATTCCTATGCTTTCTGGTGTTTTAATTGGAATGAGCATTGCATTTTTTGAAAAGTTTTTCCTGTACCTATTGAAATAATAACATAATTTCTGCTGTTTTTGTTATTGGTATGGTCAATTATGCTGATAGTTTCCCTAATATTGAGCCAGCCCTGGTATAAATCCCACCTGGTCATAGTGCATAATCTTTGTGATATATTGCTGTAATCTCCTTGCTAGTGTTTTATTTAAAATTTTTGCATCAATATTAATTGGGGAAATTGGTCTGTCAATTTCTTTCTCTGTTTTTACTTTTCCTGGTTTAAGTATCATAACCGTGTTTATGTCATAGAAGGAATTTGATAGGACTCCTTCATTGCTTATTTTTCTAGATAGTCTATATAGTACTGGAATTAATTGTTCTTTAAATATTTTGTAGAATTCACTTGTGAATCCATCTGTCCTGGGGATTTTTTCTTAGGGAGCTCATTGATCACTTATTTAGTTTCTTTTTCTAAAATAGATTATTTAAATATTCTATTTCCTCTTCTGTTCACCTGGGCAATTTATGATTTTGTAAATTTCATACATACATTTCACTTAGATATTCAGATTTGTTGACATTTAATTGGGCAAAATAGCTTCTAATAATTGCTCTAATTTCATCTTCATTGGTGGTATATTCACTCTTTTCATTTTTGATACTGGTAATTTGGTTTTCTTTTTTAAAATCAAATTAACCAACAATTTGTTTTTTTCCCCATAATACCAGCTCCTAGTTTATTTATTAGTTCAATTTTTTTCTTACTTTCAATTTCATTAATCTCTCCTTTGATTTTCAGGATTTCCATTTTCTTATTTAATTGGGGATTTTAAAATTTGTTCTTTTTCTGTTTTTTTTTAATTTCATGCCCAATTCATTCATCTGCTCTTTCTTTATTTTATTGATGTAAGTCTTTAGAGATGTAAATTTTCCCCTAAGTGCTGCTTTCAATGTATCCCACAAATTTTGGAATGTTGTCTCGTTGTCATTCTTTTTAATGGAAGTATTATTTGTTTATATGATTTGTTCTTTTGCCTACTCATTCTTTAGGATTAGATTATTAATTTATCTATGTTTTCAAGACCCTTTATTAAATGTAATTTTTATTACATTATGGTCTGAAAAGGATGCTTTTAATATTTCTGTTTTTCTGAATTAGTTTGTTAGGTTTTTATGCCCTAATATATGGCCAGTTTTTGTGACTGTACCATGTACAACTGAGAAAAAGGTATACATATTTCTCTTTTCATTCAGTTTTCTCCTGAGGTCTATCATATCTAAGTTTTCTAAAATTCTATTCATCTCCTTCATTTATTTCTTATTTATCTTATGTTTAGATTTACCTAGTTCTGAGCGGGGTAAGTTCAGGTCCACCACTAGTCTAGATTTACTGTCTATTTCCTTCTAGAACTTATTTAACATTTTCTTTAAGAATTTGGATGCTCTGCCATTTGCTGTATATATGTTTAGTGTTGATGCTACTTCATTTTCTTTGGTACATTTTAAAAATGCAGTTTCCCTGCTTATCTCTTTTAATTGTATCTATTTTTTTTTTACTGTGTCTGAAATCATGGTTGCTATCCCTGCCTTTTTTTTTTTTTGCCTCCGCTGAAGCATAACAGATTATGCTGCAGCCTCTTATTTTTGCTCTGTATGCATCTTTCTATTTCACGTGTGTTTTGTGGAAACAACGTATTGCTGGATTCTGGTTTCTAATTCATTCTGCTATCTGCTTCCATTTTGAAGGTGAGTTTATCCCATCCATATTCACAGTTATGATTACTGTATATTTCTCTCCATCCTATTTCCCCCTGTTTATCCTTCTCTCTTTCTCTCTACCCAATCCCTTCTCAAATGCCTTTTGCTTTTGACCACTGCCTCCCTTAATCAGCCCTCCTTCTTTTATTTCCTTCCCCTCTTATTTCCCTGTTGGGTAAGATGGGTATACTCAACTGACCATGTATATTATTCCCTCTTTGAACAAATTCTGATGAGAGTAAGGTTCAAACATTGCCCACCACCTTCTCTATCTTCCCCTCCACAGAGAAAGCTCTTCCATGCACTCTTTTTTTATATGACATAATTTTCCTCATTCTTCTTCTCTGTTTGCCCTTCTCCCACTGTATCCCTTTTACTCACCCTTTAATTGTTTTTGTGATTATCCCATCATAGTCAATTCACTCCTGTGCCCTCTGTGCATGTATATTCCGTCTAATAGCCCTATTAATGGTAAAGTTATTAGGAGTTACCAGTATCATCTTCCCATATAGGTATGTAAACAGTTTAACCATATTAACTCCCTTATAATTTCTGTTTCATCCTATAGTACTTTAAAACACAGGATGATAAGGTTAAATCATGGAATTAGTTAAGTAGCACCCCTGAGAGGAGTGACTTCTTTTTGGGGGGAGGGGGGAGATTCCTCATCTTTTTATTTTATTTATTTTTTGCAATTATGTGAAACATTTCCATCTTAGTTATTTTGTAAAAGAAGATTTGAATAAAGGAAAAAATGAGAGAGAAAAAGTAAAAAATAGCATGTTTCAGTCTGTATTCAATCAATATCAGTTCTTTCTGATAGTGGATAGTATGCTTCATCATTAGTCCTTTGGAATTCTCTTGGATCATTCTATTATTGAGAAGAGCTCAGTCTATCAAAATTAGTCATCACACAGTGTTGCTGTCACTGTGTACAATGTTCTTCAGGTTCTGTTTACTTCACTGTGCATCGGTTCATGTAAGTCTTTCCAGGTTTTTCTGAAATCATCTTGCTTGTCCTTTCTTATTGCCCAATAATATTTCATTACAATCACATACAAGAGCTTGTTTAGCCTTCCCCAATTGAAGGGCGTCCCTTTGATTTCCAATTCTTAACCACCACAAAAAGAGTTACTATAAATATTATCGTACAAATAGGTCCTTTTCCCTTTTTTGGAATGTTTTTAGGATATAGACCTAGCAACGATATTGCTGGATCAAAAGGAATGCACAGTTCTTTAGCCTTTTGGGCCTAGTTCCAAATTGCCCTCCAGAATGATTGGATCAGTTCCCAATTCCACCAATAGTGCATTAATGTCCCAGTTTTCCTGCATCCAAAGGGTGGATTACTAAGTGAAGTTAGCAGACCACATAACCTTGCTATACTAGTTTATGAATACAATGAGAAATGTAACTGCTGAGTCATTCCAGAATATTTGTGCCTTAATGCATTCTCTTTCCAGTAGGAAAGTCTACCTAGGAAACCCAAATCTGTGTCAGAATGTCATCAAGGGCATAAAGATGCAGAGTAAAGGATGTTGGATGGTCTTAAAGGATAAGGTCGTTGAACTCTGACAAACAAAAGCCTGGTGTGCTGATTTCCTGTGTAAAACTGTACCTGATAAGAGAAACTGTGTTGGCTAATGAGGGCAGCCTCTTTTCTGAAGAATGGAGAATATCCAAGGGAAAAATTCTTATTCTTTTGTCTATTCTTGCCATATAAAGTACTATCACAGAATTCCAGAAACCCAGAGGCCACCTAGTTCAACCTATACCTGAATAGGAATCCCTGTTATACCATCCTTGACATTTAGTCACCTGGTTCTCACTTGAAAACTTCCAGATAAAGGAATCCCATTTCATCCTGAAGCAACCTACTGAACTTTGGCACAACCCTACTCGTTAAGAAGCTTTCCCTTATATTAAGCCAGAATTTTCCATTTTAATCTCTAGCCATTACTCCAAGTTGCACCATTTCTAGCCAGAGAGAACAAGTATAATACCTCTTTCCCATAACACCTTCCAAATTCTTGAAGATGGCTATTATATTTGCCCCAAGTCTTCTCTTCTCCAGACTAAATATCCCTCATTCCTTCATTTGTTCCACGTATGATATCCTTTCTAGTTCCATCACCATCTGGGATCCTTTTTCTTGTCATGTGCCAGCTTGTTGATACTCTTCCTAAAATATGGCACCAAGAACTAAATAAAGTATTGCAGATGTAGTCTGACCAGTGCAGATGATAGAGAGTAATCTGCCGTAAATAAAAGAATCCTTGCCCTCAAGGAACTTACATTCTATCAAATGCTCATGCAAATAATTTCAGTGGGGGAGATTACTAGTGCTCGTGGGGGTCAGGATCGTGGATTTAGAGCAGGAAGGAACCTTAGCGGTTGAGTCTAAGTCCCACCCCCCTTAATTTTACAGATGAGGAAACTGAGGAACAGAAAGATTGTGACTTACTTGGGGGCTTGTAGATGAAAGTATTTGAGGTATAGTTTTGCCTATGTCCAATCTCAGTGCCTGTTCACTACAGCAAACACTAGGCTACAAAGGTAAAAATGAAACTGACCTTACCCTCAAGAACTTAGGTTGTACTGGGGCATACATCAGTACAACTTCATAGAATGTTCCTGATCAGAAATACAAGCAGTCATAGGAGGAACTGGTGGCCCAGGGCAGATTGAGGCATCATTAATCACCACTTACAGGATATCCTGGCAGAAAATCAACCCTGGGACCCTGGATTGCTATAATAACATTCTTGGTAAAAGCGAACTCCTGTTTGGAAATGTAGCATTTGAACTGAACCTGAGTGAAATTATTCAAGTCTATGGGGAAGTGTGGTGTGTTCAGTACCTGAGCCCAGTGGAAAACATAGATAATGCTGTTCATTCTTAAAGTGTGTTGGGTTGGTGGGGAAATAGCTTATTCCCACCTTCTTCAGCCCCTCAGGAGTTTTAGCCAAACAATTAAGCATTTTGTATTTAGTTTAAAAATAATTCCTGTGCTTATTATAGTCAGAGTACCTCTGTTCTAGTACAACTCTCAGTAGGAGGCCTTAAACAGAACACCCAGTAAGGCCACACTGCCCACCCTGACATCTCTCAACATTGTCTGGAAAACAGAAGAAGAAGAAGAGCCCCATTGTTCCATTCCACAGCTGGCTCAGGTGCAGTCCTGCTTGGAAACAGCAGAATACACTAAGTGGAATGGGGGAAAGGAATGTCTTTTTCTAGTGTTTGGCTCCTCTGATTTCATATAATTTTTCAACTATCATAGAACTTATTTTATTCCCAGATCCAGTAGGATGCAAATTCCTTAGTTCCCTTTTTCACCCCATTTATATTTCCAATGCCCAATCTATTATTTCAAATATAGTAAGCACTTATTAAATTATTGTTGAATTGAATTAAAAGCTAGGAGCCCTGGACGGAGCGCTGGGCCTAGAGTCAGGAAGACCTGAGTTCAAAGACACAGCTCAGACACTTATTAGCTTTGTGACTCTGGGCAAGTCTCTTAGCCTCAGTTTCTTCACTTGTAAAATGGGGATAATAATAGCACCTGCTTTTCAGGGTTACGGTAGCAAATGAGAGAATGTTTGTAAAGCTCCTGACACATAGTAGGTGCTATACAAATGTTATCATCATCATTATTGTCATCATCATCATTACTACTACCACCACTACTACCACCACTACAACATTTGTCTTACAGGTAGACTGCAGGGGCAGATAGATGGCATAGTAGATAGAGCACCAGCCCTGGAGTCAGGAAGACCTGGTTTCAAATCCAGCCTCAGATACTTACTAGCTATGTGACCCTGGGTAAGTCACTTAACCTAGATTGCCTCAAAATAAAAACAAATCCAAATCCCAACAAGTAGACTGTAGCATTAGGGCAGTGCCAAGGGCAGCCTTTGTAAATAAGTTTCAGTAGCTATTACTACTTCTGTCCTGGAAGTTCAGATGACCACATTGTAATAATGGTGGCCAGAAATGTATATGTCTTATGCGCAAGATCTTGTTATACGAATATTTGTGCTATGGCTACAGCAATATATACAGCTGGTATTTGAGGCAGTGTTGTTCAGTGAAAATGGACTTAGGGTCAAAAGATCCAGATTGGAGTCCTAATCCTACTCCTAACTACCTGTGTCATCTTTGCCAATTCATGTCAGCTCCCTGGATCCCAGTTTCCCCTTTCGGTATGGAGTTAGACCAGGTGAGCTCTGAGCTGCCTTCCAGCTCCTAATTCTATATGAGATCGGTAAACACCTGAGTTCAAAGAATGATGTAAGAGCACGTGATAGTTCTTGCTTCCAAAAGAAAGTGTTTGATTTCAGGATTTCATATGATTTGAGAAGTTCTACACTAATTAACACTCTACTGCAGAGACCAGGACTAAGGAAGGGAGAAGAGTGGGCAAGCAGACTTTTCTCAAGTCAGAGCCATTCAAAGTCTCTCTGTCCAAGAGATAGAAGCAGAACACCTGAGCAGTGGAAAGCCAGAGTCGAGGTTTGTTGATATTCAGGGTGTAGTGAAAAGTACCATTAAAAATCCTTGACTTGCATAGAGCATCCCGCAGCATCAAGAAGGGAGACCAGGCCACGCCACTACGGCCTTTTTTGGTGTTTTGGTTGTACGATGGCCCAGGGAAATAGACACCTGCCAGGAAAGAAATAGAAATGTTATCAAGAAAGGAAAAGCCGAATTAAAAAGCTCTTGTTAGTGTGATAGGTTATGATACTGCTTATTACAGCAAAGGACCTGTGGGTGGCAGGGTCTCGTTTTCATAAAGAAATAAGCTCAGTAAGATCATGGGTGTGAAAATAAATTTTAAAGCTCCCGAGGTCAAGGAGAGATGCTAATAGGATCCAGGAAGACAGTTAGGAAGAGGACCAGGAATAAATGCATGGAACAGATAACCAGGAGTTACTCAGCACAAAACATGTCTACTACATTTGTTTACATTCTTCTTTTTTTAATTAATTTATTTTTAGTTTTCAACATTAACTTCCATAAGATTTTGAATTTTAAATTTTCTCCCTCTCCTCCCCTATCCCCAAGACAACTCTACTTATGCATTCATATTAAACATTTTCACATTAGTTATGATGTAAAGAAGAATTAGGACTAGTGGGATGAACCATGAGAAAGAAGAAACAAAACAAAACAACAAAAGAAAAGGAGAGCAAATAACTGCATCCTTCTTTTTCCACTATGATTTATAACTTGATTTTTTTAAAGGTCTGGGTGCTGTGTAATTGAAGTTGAAACAGATAATCCCTAAATTTGCCCTTGCCGAAACTGAGCCCAAAAGAATGTTAGGATGAGGACTTCTTCAGTCAATCATTCAATCAGTAAGTATTTATTAAGCACCTACAATGTGCTAGGCATTGTGCTAAGCACTGGATATACAAATCAAGGAGCAATCTCATGGAGGGGAGGTAGAGACAAGATGTATATACAAAGCAATCTATGTACAGGATAAATAGGAAATAATTAAGAAAGGGAAGGAGCTGGAATGAAGAGGGGTTGGGAAAGACTTCCTATAGAAGGTGAGATTTTAGTGGGAACCTAAAGGAAGGCAAGGAAAGCAGCAGTTGGAGCGGAAGAGAGGGAACATTCCAATTATGGGGGACAGCCAGAAAGAATGCCTGAAGCTGAAATATGGAGTGTCTTGCTTGTGGAACTGCCAGGAGGCCAGCACCATTGGATCATAGGACACGTTTTGGGGAGTTAGGTGTAAGAAGACTACCTCTGTAGATCTTCATGGTGCTGGACTTAAGCATGGACAGCTTGATATGACTAGAAGAGAGTTGGGCTTAATCGGGTAGAGGTAGGTATTAGCATGAGGTGAGGTAATCCAGAGTTGTGGAAAGTACTAGGCTTTCATTGACCAAGGTTCTGTTCTTTACCCTAAAGGCTATGAGGGACCATATTATTGTTCTTAGGCTGAAAATGAACTAATTATTTTAACAGGATGTCATGTGGAATGCAACTCCACCAAATGGCTGGAGAGAAAAGTGACATTAACTGGAGTTAAAGGGGACTTTCTAATTATAAGTCAGAGACTGAACCAGAGACTTTCATCTACTAGCAGGAGGAAGTCAGTTCAAAAAACAGATGAGATGCTTTAGGACTCTAATTATGTTTCAAAAGAACTTAGACTCTGAGTTCAGGGCTCTTATTGGTGATAGACCTCTCACTTTATGGAAAGAAAGTAGCTTTTCCCTAGTCTGAGGACTGGGTATTTGAAAGCCTGCCTTTCTCACTAAAAGAGCTAATGTTTAACAAATGGGAAAAAGGTATTACTTCCTCTGAGGACCTCAGATGCGTCATAGTAGATGGTGCCATTGAAAATGATGCAGCTGCAGACCCATACTTCCTGCCTCATGGAAAGATTCTTCATCAGGACTCTCAACCCGCTTGGGGGGAGTCAGCTAGGTGGCTTTAGTCAGGATGAGCTGAATTCAAATATTGCCTTAGACACTTGCTAGCCATATGACCCTGGGCAAGTTGCTTAACTTCCTCAATTTCTTCAGCTATAAAATGGGGATAAGGATAGCACCTAACTCCCAAGGTTATTGTGTTGAGGATTGAATGAGGTAATATTTGTAATTTGTAACAGTGCCTGGCGTATAGTGGCTTAATGGCTTTATAAATGTTTGTTCCCTTTCCCCTCTTCCTCCTACATCTCTTCCTCTTGCCAGGAGGCTATAGGGATCATCATCCCTGCTTTGTTCATCCAGGAACTTGATAGGGCTACACCACCCATTTCCTCCATGCCCCATGTCCCCATTTATGCCCCCAATCAGCCTGCAATGCCTTTACACAAAAGATGGTGATGCCCTGTAAGGGGTCAGAGGATTTAAGCCATGGTACTTCAGCTTATTTCTTCTAACTTTATCTCCTAATTGTTTAGATTCTGCTTAAATCTTTATCCCCTTATGTCTTTTTTTTAAAAAAATCCCTTGGTTTACTTCTGTTCTTTTACCCCAAAGATCAACCTCTTTTCCCCCATCTAAAGAATTTTAAATTTTAGAAGAACAGCTAAAATGAACACTTACATATGTACAGTAGGACAGAAAGAGAGGTCCATTCACAAAATCCGTGAATCTCTTCTGTATAACTTGCTTTTTTTTTTTAAAGTCTGTAATAAATTCAATATGTTACTTTCAAAGTTACCCTGCTTATTTATCATTACTTCTGGCCTAGCTTCTGTTCTCTTGTATGCATTTCAGAAACATTTCAAAGACATTTTCCTTTTTTTTTCTTTTTTGTTAGAACCTTATCTTATATTCCCTTTCCTACCTCACTCTATACTGCCCTCCATTTAGATCAAGGAAAAGCAAAAACTTTGCAACAAATATGTATAGTGGAGCAAAGCAAATTCCCAAATTGGCATGTCCAAACAATGGCTCCCTCTGAACCCTGGAATCCATCACCTCTCTGTCAGGTGGTGGGTAGCATGCTTGCTTCATCCTTGGTCCTTTGGAATCATAGTTGGTGATTTCATTGATCAGAGTTCTTAAGTCTTTCAAATCTATCTTTATGTCATTTTTGTTTTTGTCTCCAACAATTTTTTTCTGTTTGGCTGGAAAAAAAAAAGTCCTTTCCATAAGTGACGGAGAGAGAGAGAGATTATGTCTTTTACTACTAGTCACCATGATTCAGTTAAAGGTTTTTAATGGAGTCTGATACATGACTCACTTTTGGAAGATCTCATAAAGACAGTGTGTGAGACGTACTATGAATGCCTCATAATTGTCAACTAATGTTAGCAGAATGACTTCAGAAGATAGGGGCTTTCCAGGTATTTTCATTCACATTAAATATTTCATCATGGCCCTTTAAATTTGAAAAGAAAGAATTAAAAGGATTCTTAATACCTAGAAATAGGCAGCCACTATTTATGCAGCACCTGAGAAAACATAAGGTAGGCAAAAAGACTGGTTATAACAGAAAGCCATTGAGAATCAGAAAAGCTCAGAGTTGAGAGGACCTCAGAAGCCATGGAATCCAAAGTTCAAGAGTCCATAAGCAGTAATCCTCTCTTAATAAAAACTGATATTGTAGAGTTTTAAAGTTTGCAAAGCATTTTGTATATGTTATATCAATTGATCCCCATTTTATAGATGGATAAATGAATGGAAAGACATTTATTAACACTTCACTGTGTGCAAAGCATGATGCTAAGCAGTGGAAATCCAAATTGAAAAGCAAGATAGTCCTCAAGGAGCTCATAATTTAGGAGGAATAGGAAGTTTCAGCTACAAGTCAGATGGAAAGGTCCTGTAGTCCTTAGGGTTCAGAAGCAAAACAAATAATAATGTGTCTTCTTTAATGGGGAAGGAGTCTCTGAAGCTATGTGTCAAAGGCCTGACTTCCTTCCCACCAAATGCCAGTTACACAAAGACCACAGGTTGCATAGAAATCAGAGAAGGTCTACTGGTGAGAATATACCAGATAGAACACAAAGTGAATGAGTTTCACACAGGGAGATATTGATATCTCAGTTCAAACAAGAAATAGAGTCCCAGATCTCACCTAAAAGGAAATTCTTCAAAATCTTTAGTGCAGTAAGTTGGGGATAGGGATATGATCAAGATGCTGGCTCCTCTTCAGGTTGCCTTTTCCCCAGAGCTTTGTCTTTTTTAAGGAACCTCTCCAAATCTGGAATTGTGTATCTTCTCTCTTGAAGCCAGAAGTCCAAGATTTTTCTTCTCAGGCACTTACCAATTCCACCTCTCATGTGTACAGAGCACTGAGTAATCATTCCATTAATGAGGAGAGTCTAACACAAACAGACATGGAGACCCTGGTTACATATGAAAAAAGAATCTGATTGTTTTAGTATACTAGCACAATAAGTCAGTGCTGCCAATAAGGCAGTCAAAAAAGCTAATATGACCTCAGTCCTCATCAAAAGATTGCATCTTGGGTGATCGGCAGTCATCTTGACCTTTGTCTTGCCACTGGACTTCAGCGATTATGGAGGAGAGAGTGAGGCTGATGACTTTGTGCAGTTCTGCCTCACTCATAGCCAATTCAGGTGCAAGCAAAGAAATCACACTCATGATGTCATCGGTCCTCTTCTAGACAAAGGGCTAACAACAACGATAGTATGCAGGAATTAAGATGAGAGTCCCTCTGTACTTTGCTCTGGTCGTACCTCATCTAGAAACTAGAGGTCCATTCCTGAAAGCACATTTTAGGAAGAGCATTGATAAGTGAGAAGGCATCTGGAGGAAGGCTAAGGGACAAGGTTATGAGGACTGCTTGGACATTAGGAATGCTTACCCTAGAAAAGAGAAGATTTAGAGGGCACGTGATAACTGTTTTCTAGCATTTGGATTGCTATCATGTGGGAAAAGCATTAGAACTGTTCTGCTTGGCCCAAGAGGGTGGCGGAAGGAGTAACAGGTGAAAGTTGCAAAGATACAGATTTAGGCTTGATACTAGGAAGGCTTCAAAAGTGGAAAGGGCTTGTTATACAGGGAGTGGATTCCCCTTCGTTGTTGTTTGTCCTTCGTTCTTGAAGAGGACCAATGACATGAGGAAGGTGATACTATGACTTGCAAGTGAATTAGATTCCAGTGAGGCAGCCATCTGGTCCAATGGCGAGATGTAGGTCAGATGGCCCTGATGCAGCGGGAGAACGGGAGACCTTTTCAAACCAAGGTCTTTTCTAGGTGTCAGTTTGTCTGAAGCAATGTCCATTCAATGACTAAGGCTAGGCAAGAAGAAATGAGACAAAGAATGACCTTTTTTACTTAATTAAAAAAAATCTGGAAGGGGAAGGCCTTCAGGGTTTCTGGCCAAAAGAGAAACAATTGCTATTTACACTCACTCTGAGCCATCAGAGCCCAAACAATGACCAAACAAGGCTTGGGCTGGGACCTATTGTTAGCCAATCAGTGAGAGTGAGAGGCAGGGTGATTTGAGTTTAAGGTATGGCCCTTAAAAAAGAAATCTGGGCTGAAAACCCCAAGATGTCTGGCGAGCAGTCAAACTGTACATTCCTTCGGGCGGAGCACCTGCAGGTAAGGGTGTGGTACCCTATATGGGCAGAGGGAGAGGAGGGAAGAAATGGAGGGAGGGAGAGGAGAGAAGTGAAGGAGAGGGAAAGGAAGGGGAAGGAAGGAAAGAAGAAAAGGGAAGAGGGAAGGGAAAAGGGAAGGAAAGGGATTCCCTTTTAAGCAAAGACTGGATGATCATTTGTAAAGTACATTCTAGATAGGGCCTTTATCAGGTAGAGTTTAGATTTAATGACCACTAAGATAATAATAGTATCTATCATTTACATAATATTTTAAAGATTGCAAAGTGTTTAACATAGGTTATAGCATTTGATCTTCACAACAACCTTGGGAGGTGGGAGCTATTATTATTGCCATTTTACAAATGAGGAAAACTGAGGCAGACAGAGGCTAAGTGGCTTGCTAGTAAGTGTCTGAGGCTGACTTTGAGCTAGGTCTTCCTGACCCCAAGTCCATGCTCTATACTCTGTGCCACCTAGTTCTATCAATCCTGAAATGCTGTCATCATTCTCTACTAATTTTGCCTATTTGCTGGGACTCTTATTTACAAGACTGAATTTATTTTGGATCAACACACAAACATTATGAGCAGTTTCCAGTATACTTGAGGAGGTGGGAGGTGCACGAAGGACTGAGTAGGAGAGTAGAGAGTAGGATTGTAAGAGGAGAAGGTGAGTGGGATGCTGCCTGGGCTGGACAACAGACAAAGGTCCCTTTGCTACAGAAGGTTGTTTTTACTCTTTGAAAAACATCACCCTTATTTTTCTTGCTTTAGATCAAAGGTGATCTGCTTCACTCTTTCCTTTGAGTTATTTTCCCTCTAAACACAGGGAATTTATTAGAAACAGAAGGATTGTCTCTGGGGCTGGATCTCTTCTGAAGTTTGGCATTTTGGTTTTAGGAATTCTGGGCACCAGACATTTCTCAGAGCTCAGGAAGCCTGTGCATGCTAGGGCTCGTAAGGATGAATCTTGATCTTTGTGGAGACTGAGGAACAGCCTCTTGATGTCATGACGGGAGTTCAAGTCCACGCCAATGTAGAGATATGGGCTGCGGAAACTGGCAGCATTGGCCGTTTGGACAGGCCCGGCTAGAAGCAACAGTTGGCACCTGCTGCCTACATGCAGACCGCAAGGGGATGATCAAATCAAGAGACTCTGCCAGGAGGAAAGCAGAGCAAATCACAGGAGACACCTGAGAAACAGAGAAAATATGTTTAGACTTACTTCCAGTTCTTCCGGTTGCTATGGTTTGGCAGCAGCACTTAGCATTCGACTGCACTTGGATCACTTTGGAGGGCAAGATGGACCATGAGGAAGAGAGTACTCAGTGAACCTTAAAGCACCACATAAATGTGAATTAAAATTCAGTGAGACTAAAGGAGACTGGAAACAACATTGCACTGGGGGCCAGGAGACCACTGTTGGATTACAGGCTTACAAACTTTTTAGTTGTGTGACCTTGGAAGTATATACCTTATATTTTCTTCTGGTTTTTTTTTAGACTTTTGATTTAAAAAATAATTATTGACTTTTTTTGGTTTTTTTTAACATCACAAAAGTTTTCCCTCAGTATCCCTCCCCTTCCTCTTTCACAGAGCAACCCATTATAGCAAATAATATTTTAAAACGAAAAAAAAGAGATAAAATCAGCAAAACTTACCCATGTGTCACAAAAGTCTATAAATGTATGCCATGTGCCACTCTCATGGACCTCCTGCCTCTGTAAAGGGTTGTGTGTGGGGTGGTCTTCTCATATGTCTTCTTTGGAGGCATGTTTGTTCTTTTCAATTTTGCAGCATTCACTTTGTGTGTGTGTGTGTGTGTGTGTGTGTGTAGTCACCCATTCTACACACATTGTTGTACTCATTTTGCATGTTGTTTTCTTGGCTCTGATTACTTCACTCTGTATCAGTTCTCGGTTTCTCTGTATTCATCATGTCTTACAACACAGTATCATTACAGTCACATACCACAACATTTTTTAGCCATTCCCCAATTGATGGGCATCTACTTTGTTTCCAGTTCTTGACTATTATGAAAAGTGCTGTTATAGACGTTTTTGTGAATATCATGGTTTTCTCCTTATCAGTGGCTACCTTGGGATATAAGCCCGGTAATGGAATCTCTGAGTACAAAGGTTAGCTATTTTAGTCACTTTATTTGTATAATTCCAAAACACTTTCCAAAGGGATTATACTGATTTACCACTCCACCAATAATCCACTGGTGTGTATGTCTTCCCAGAACCCCTCCAACAATAACTATTTCCAACTTTAATAATCTTTGCCAAATTGAGGTTAGAAAGTAAAATGTGAGGGTTGTTTTTATTTGCGTTTCTGTTATTAGTAGTGACTTGGAAATCCTTTCATATGGTTGTTAATAGTTAGCAATTTTTTTTTGACAACTGATTGTTCATATCCTTTGAGCATTTTGCTATTGGAGAAGGCTTTTAGTTTTTGTGCATTTGTGTATATGCACACATACACATGTTTTAATTTATAATATATTCTAATAATAGAATTTCTTTAGTTCTAATAATAAATTATATAAATATTGTATAAAAATAAATATGTAATATGAATTGCTATAGTTTAATAATTAATTATTAAATGAATGAATATAGGATAGAAGAGAAATGTTCACATAGGGGGAATCTTTGTATCAAATTCTCTGAAAAAAATTTGTTGTTGCTCAATTGCGTTTGGCTCTTTGTGACCCCATCTGGGGTTTTCTTGGCAAAAGTACTGGAGTAGCTTGCTATTTCCTTCTTTAGATCATTTTACAGATGAGGAAACTGAGGCCAACAGGGTTAAGTGACTTGCCCAGGGTCACACAGCTAGTAAGTATCTGAGGCCAGATTTGAACTCAGGAAGATGAGTCTTCCTGACTCCAGGCCTGGTACTTTTTTATCCACTGTATTGCATAACTGCCTGAAAAGATTTTACACTATATATAAACAACATATAGATGCATGGTATGTGTATGGATGAATTTATTATCCAAGACATAAATAACATATATGTCTGTTCCATATATATCTTACATATATATTTGTATTTATGTTCATATGCATACACATATTATCTGACACATGTATATCTTACATATGCACGTGTATATATATATATATATATATATATATATATATATATATGCACTAATATACGTATTGTTTGTATATCTTGGATACTAAATTTTTTTCAGAGAATTTGATACAAAGATTTTTCAGGAACTTTTCACTTTCATGTAACCAAAGGTATCTGTTTTATGTTTTATAATAACCTCTCCCTTTTTTGGTTAGGAATATATCTCCTACCCATAGCTATGAAAGGAACATGATCTGGTCCTTTTCTAATATTTTATGGAATGATATTTAATATTCAAGTCACATATTCATTTAGAATATATGGTGTATTATGGTTTAAGGTGTTTAAGCCTAATTTCTTCAGAACTAGTTTTCCCAAGAGTTTTTTTTTCTGTCGAATATGAAGTTTTTTCCTAAGTAACTTATGTTTTCTGATTTTTTTAATATTAGGTTATTGAGTTCCATTTGTTTCTGATTCTCTGTTGATTACATCTCAGTTTTTTAAACTAGTTACCAGATGGTTCTCATGATTGTCATTTTGTAATTTAATTCCAGGTCTGGAAGTGCTGTTTTCTCTTCAGTCCTATATCTTTTCAATATTTCCCTTGATATGTTGGAACTTTTATTATTCAAATGAATTCTTTGTTAGGTTATTGAATTCTGTAAAGTTTCCCTTTGATAGTCTGGTTGGTATAACATTAAAACTGTAAATTAACTTTGGTAGTACTGTCATTTTTATTATAGTGGCATGGCCCAGCCAGGAGCACCGAATATTCTTTCATCTATTTAATTGGTTCTTTATTTCCTTAAGGAGTATTTTGTAGTTGAAACAATGAGTATTTTATGTGGTTTAATAGATCAATCTCTAAATATTTTATGTATTTTGTTATTATTTAGAATGGGATTTCCCTTTCTATTATTGACTCTTGGATTTTGTTATTACATGGAAAGGCACTATATAAAATATATAATGCATTGTATAAATTGTATCATATAGACATGTAATTGATTTTTTTGCACCTTTAATATTTTTTCCAATTGCATATAAAAACATTTTTAACATTTATTTTTAAAATGTTGAATTCCAAATTCTCTTCCTCCCTCCTGCCCCACTTATGTTGTGAAAGAAAACAAGCCAAAAAAGTAAGAAAAATAAAGAAAGTTTAAAATATGCTTCACTCTGCATTCAGACTCTATCAGTTCTTTCTACAATTGATTTTTGAGGGTTTATTTTGTAGCTTGTGACTTTGCTGAATGTATCGATTGTCTAAATGAGTATTTTTGCTGAGTCCCAGGGATTTTTTAAGTAAACCATCATTTCATCAACAAATAGAGATAGTTTTATCTCCTCTTTACACCATTAATTTCTTTCTCTTGTCTTATTGCTATTATTAGCATTTCCAGAACTATTTCAAATAATCATGGAGAGGGTGGGCTTCTTTGCATTGCATTGTTTTTGTTTTTATTGGGAAAGCTTCTAGTATATTCCCATTGCATATGGTACTTGCTTCTGGTTTTAGACAGACACATCTTACAATATTTAAACATCTGTGCCTGTATTTTGTAAGTTTTCTTTTTCAGCATAAAAGGATGTCGTACTTTACCAGAGGCTTTTTTCTGCATTTACTAAGATAATCAGTTGGTTTTGTACGTTTTTCTTTTCAGCACAATTAATTATGTTGATGGTTTTCCTAATATTGAACTTTTGAGGCATCCCTGGCATAAATCAAAATTGGTCATAATGAATAATTTCTTGGATGAATTGCTATAGCCTTTTTGACAGGATTTTATTTAAAAATTTTAATCAGTATTCATTAATATTATTGGTCTATAGTGTCCCTTCTGTGCTTTATCATCCCCTGGTATAGGCATTAGGACTCTGTCTCAGTTTTTGAGAATAATTTGTGTAGTGTTGGTATTAATTATTCTGTAAAGATCTGAAAGAATTCTTCTGTGAATTTATTAGGAACAGGAGAATTTTTTGTTAATTCTAGCTAGTTTAATTTCTCTTTCTGATTCTAATCTCTTTTTGGTCTTCTATTACTTTGAGAATTTTTACATTTTTGAAAGTATTGTTCTATTTCTTTTGTGTTCTATTTTGGTAGCATGTAACTGTGCCCAGTGGGTTCTGATCTATGTGTGTGTGTGTGTGTGTGTGTGTGTGTGTATGTGTGTGTGTGTGTGCATGCATGCACGTATGATTTCGCCATGTTCATTTGCTATTTTGTTGATTTAATTTTCTCCCTCTTTATAATCAGATTGTTAAAGGTTTCTCAATTTTATTACTCTTTTAAAAGAATCAGTTTTAATTTTATTGATAATTTCATTAGTTTTTTTGTTTTCAGTTTATTTCTCTCATTTTTAATATTTCCTCTTTTGTGTTTTATTTTAGGTTTGTATATTTGTTGAATGTATAATCGGTTCTTTAATCCTCTCCTCTTCTATTTTCTTTAAAAATTTTTTTTTCCTCTTCTATTTTCACTGATATAAGTTTGTTGGGATATAATTTCCCCCTGAAAACTGCTTTAGATGAATCTCGGAACTTATGGTAGGTTGTTCTATCATTATTATTTTCTTTTATGTAATTACTGTTTGTGTGATTTGTTCTTTGAACTCATTCACTATTTAGAATTTCCTTGTTGGATTTTCATTTGGGTCTGTATCTTTTGCTTGTGTTCCCTGTACTGATGACTGTTTTTATTGTCTTATGGTCTATAAATCATGCGTTGACTTTCTACATTGCTATTTTTGCATTTATTTGCAATATCTCTGTACCCTAACACATGGTCACTTCTGCAAAAGTTGCATATGGTGCTGAAAACTTCATATATTCTTTAGTCTTTTTGCTCTAGTTTCTTCAGCAATTTATTCAGTACACTATTTTCTTTTTTGTTAATTTTTCTGCTAGAATTGTCCATAACTAAGGGACATTAAAATCTCCTTATACTTTTGTATTAATGTCTTTGTCCTCTTGCGGTTCAGCTAATTTTTCCTTTTTGGATTTAGATGTTGAGGCATTTGGTTTAATATTGTTGTAAATTCTATTGATACTGGTCTGTTATCTGTGGTTTCTTTCAGTATAATGTAGTTTGTTTATCTCTATGTTATGGATGTTATTTTTTGCTTTAACTGATAGCATGATTGAAAATACTCCTTTTTTGGGAATCTCTTGTAGCATAATAAATTTTTCCAGTCTCTAATTTTTATTCTATGTATGTTTTTGTGTTTTAGATATGTTTCTTATCCAGTCTAACACTCTGTTTTATGGATTGTTTAATCCTTTCATGTGTAAGGTATTGAGACTTGCATTTTTTATTTTCCTTTATTTTTCTCTAACATTTTTGTTTCAAAATTAGAATTTCTCTCCTCTTTCTCTAAAGAGAGTACTTCGCCTCTCCAGTTTTTTTGTCTTATTCTTCTACAATGTCATCCTATTTCCTATGGTGCCCTTCCTTTCTTTGTCAAACCCAAATCTGGTTTTTCAACCGTTGGAGTTTTACTTTACTTACTCCTTTTTCTTTGTTCTTTTACTGAGTTTTTGTAACTCTTCTCTTCTTTTCTCTCAGTTAAGTAGTCAAGTAAAATTCCCCTTCTCTCTTCTCTTTCCTCCAGTAGTTTTTAAAAATCAATTTTTAATGTATTTCTTTTATTCTCTCCATTGTTTCACTTTCTTTTTCACCTGTTCTAGATTTTTATTTTTTGATTCATGGCTTTTAAACTCATGTGTTTCTTTTTTTATCTCCATATTTCTCATAGAATTCAAACTTTTAAAATACTATGAAGTTTCCTCTAATAAAACAGTTTCTATGTCATTACCTTATAGTTTTTGCACTCATGCCACATTTTTTATTTCCAGTTGTGCCTCATTCTTAGAAATTCCAGTTTCTGCAGGTGATAACAGAGGAAGAAATATTCCCCAATGGTAGGCATTACCCCATGTTCCTAATTGTGCAGTTCTTTTACTACCTTTTGCTTCCTAATGATCATCTTTTCCCCATTTGCCATGAAATTTCCTCTCTGGATTCATACCTTCACATTTTTTTTTTTGGATGTAGTTGCCCCTAAGAGCTCTGATTCCCCTTTCACGAAGGTAGGAATAGTGGTTCCCCTCAACACCAAATCCCTGTAGATTATAACCAATATAAGGTCCCTTGACATTCCAGAATATTTCTTTTCTCCTGTAGGAACATTTTTCAGTGGGATCCCTCTCCCACCAATGAAATGAGATTTCTCCTTTTCTTTTTCCTTGTTTAAATCCCTACCCTTGCCTTCTCATCCATTCACCAATAGGCCCTGTTCCTCCTTGGAGACTGGAGGAATTATTTTCCCTTTACTGTGAACTATTGACTTCTGTAGGGCTTTATCATACATTTGCCTTCTCTCTTCTTCCTCTCTTCTCCCTTTATATGTGCCCTCTCATTTCACAGTTTAGTACCACAAAAAAACATCGATTCACCTAAAGACAGGGTGTTCACTTTCACCTTCACTTCTGTTTGATTCTGCTTTCACTCATGTCTCCTGGTACACTTTTAGAAAGAAATGTTTAATGATCTCTCTGTAGCATTTTTGTTGTTTGTTGTTAACTCCATGGGTGTCTTTCTCTGTTTAGTTTTTTTCCTCCTTTTTAGTGGTAATTTATTTTGTTACCTGTGCCTTCCTGTATTTATTTACCTTTTTTTTTTCCAGCCAATTGGACTTAAGTAACTTGCCCAGGGTCACACAGCTAGTAAGTGTCAAGTGTTTGGTCTGAGGCTGGATTTGAACTCAGATCCTCCTGACTTCAGGGCTGGTGCTCTATCCACAGCACCACCCAGTTGTCCCTGTTTACCTTTCTTGTATTTCTGTTGTCTAGGGTATTTGCAAGGCAACTGATTTGTTCAGGTCTGGTTTGCTTTGTAGGAATACACCAAATGTCTCTTTATTAAACATTCATCTTTTTTTGTTAATGCTTAGGATCAGGTTTGCATTTTGAACTCATTTGTACGTATTATTCCATTCCCTCCTGACGTTTGTGGTGGTTGCTGAATAGTCTTGTTATTCAAATTTCTTTTCCTTTACATCTGAAGGTCTTTTGCCTGCTTGTTTTTAGAATTTGTTGTTTGTCATTGGAATTATAAATTTAATCATTATAATTTGCTAGCACATTATTTTCTGTGTTCACAAGTCCTGGGTACTTTTCTTGTATTATTTCTTACATTATGGCATTCAGGTTTTTTTGACTTATAGTTTTCTAATCTAGGATCTATACTCTGGGAGATCTTGAATTGTTTCTATATAACCTGTTCTTGAGGTTGATGTTTTGAAAATATATATAAACATAATCAAATATACAAATAATATTTAAGCCTTATTACCTTTTGCTTCTCTTCTCTCAGATTGTATTTCACTTTGCATTCCCAATTTGTTACTCTCTCTTTTGTTTCTTTCACTGTGACTTCAGGTTTTTCTATTTTGCCAATCATTTCTGCTGCATAGCCATAAATTCTGTTTTCACAATTTTTCTTCTCACACCACTCAGGAAAATCCTGCTGTGGTTCCAAGCTCTCTTGAGAATCCACAGGATCCTCTGTCTCATCAGGTATTGATTCATTTTCCTTTGTCTTACAATATTTATTCATAGATGTTTGGAGCCCTTTATGATCTGGGGGTCATCTTCTCTTCAGTTAACAGTGTCTTCCCTGTTGCTTTATATCTGAATGCTCTGAGGTTTTGACTGAGTTTTTTCCTTCTGAGACCTTTAGTAATTTTATTCTTTTTCCCCTATTTTCCTCTATTGTTCACTTTCTGGGTATGAAATCTATATCAGAGAAAATTATTGCAAAACTTTTCCCCTCATTTCCCATCTCCCTACTAATTCTAACTGTATTAAAAATTTCAATTTGATGTAATCAGAATTGTCCCTATTATTTCCTTTGATCCCCTCTCTCATTTTAGTCATGAAATCTTCCTGTATCCATAGATCTGAAAGCTAATTTCTTCCAAAACTTCTGTCAAACTGCTTTCTAGTTTCCCAGCATTTTAAAAAAAATCAAGCAATGAATCATTATCTCACTAATAGGAGTTTTGGGGTTTATTAAACACTAATATAAATTTATATTAATGCATTTATATATATTATATACATATACAAGTGAACATTCATATATTAACTTCCTTCTTTATGTTTTCTACCTAATCTGCTCCCCGATAAACTTCAGTACTTTTTAGCCAGTACCAAATTATTTAAAGCATAGCTTCTTTGTAGTGTAGTTTGAGATCTAGTACTGACAGACCATCTTCTTCCCAGTTTTTTGTCACCAAACAAAGAGCTGCTATAAATATTTTTTTATATATGGGTCCTTTTCCTCTTCCTTGGATTTCTTTGGAAGTATGTCAAGTCAACATACATTTATTAAGCACCTATTATGTGTCAGGCACCATGCTGAGCACTAAGGATACAAAGAAAGGCAAAAGGCAGTCTCTGATTTCTGGGAGCTTGCAGTCTAAGCAGTGGTATCAAACTCACATGGAAATGGATCCCCAATGGCAGCATATTGACACAGAAAACCAGAGATTGACATTATCTATTTGTATTGTATTTTAATTTAATTTGTTCAACATTTTCAAGATATATTTAATCTGGTTTGGGCAGCACTCTGGAGTTTTTTGTTTTTGTTTTTGGCTAGGCAATGGGATTAAGTGAGTTGCCCAGGGTCACAAAGCTAGTTAAGCATCCTGTGTCTGTGGCTGGATTTGAACTCAGGTCCTCCTGAATCCAGGGCTGGTGCTCTATCCACTGCACCACCTAGCTGCCCTAGTACTCTGGAGTTTTGCTGGCTGCTTAAAGCCCTTGGGCCACAAATCTGACACCTCTAGATGGATAGCTTTTAGTCTAATGTATAAGCCTAGAAGTGGTAGCATCACTGGGTCACAGGATTTGCACAGTTCAGTAACTTTTTGGGACGTAGTTTTTTCTTTATCACTTTTAATAAGCTTGCTCTCCATGTCATCAAAATAGCTCTTTGGCAGAAATAACAGCGTCTGGCATCCTCTGTTTTGGGGAATAATATAATAGCTTTTATTTAAGATAGCTGTGTGAATGGTCCCAGAAGAACCTAGCTCTCACACATGTTTTCCAGCAAACGTCTAAAAAAGAGCACCATACTGAATAATGATGAGGAAATCCAAAGAGAAATTGTAATAAGCACCCTTATCCATCCTAGGGATCTGTCCAGGGAAGAAGCCTGCAGGCACTGAGAAATAAGTCTCACCAGAAAAGTTAGCGTGAGGGCACTTGAACAAACTAGAAGACTGAGCAAGACGCTCCAAAGGTACCGTTAGCCTGAAGAATTCTGTTCTCAGGCGCTGAATGACCTTTCTCTCTTTTGACTAGGAAGCTTTCAAGTGAAACTCAGAACCCCAGAGTTCTGACCACTGACCTGGGACCAGGAGCTGGCTTCGTGCAGGCTAAGACGTCCCAGGGGCTGCAGAATTTTTCAGCACTCAGATGTGAGATTCTTCCAAGGATCCTAAAGAACCCAGATGATCTGGATGGGTTGAAACCTCCCAATTCTCTGACTGCAAATACAGTAAGAAAGTTAGCAACGAAACCTAGGAAATCAAGGTCTGCCTGCTTCATTTAAGGATACAGGATGGGGCAAAGGATGGGCCTAGCACAGAGTTGAGCATCAGGATCTAAATCTGGAAATATGAGTAAACTAAAAAAAATTACTGACCACTTTAAAAAATATTATAGATCCAGAGATAACTAAGAGACCAACCCAGAAGATAAAAGCAACTTTACAACAACCACAAGCAGAACCTCAGAGAAAAAAAGATGCCTGGCCACAGGACTATAAGAGTACATAGAAGAAATTAAGAGAGATAAAAAATGGTATTAAAAGTGCAGTAAGTGCTCTGGAGGGAAAAAAAAAGGAAGGACAAATATCTTAGAACAGAAGATGGTAAACCTTACCCCTGTAATGGAGTCTCTGAAAACTAGAATGAAACAAACAGAAATCAATGACTGTATGAGACAAAAAAAAAATGTATGAGAATGAAATCCAAAAGCTGGGGGAAAAAAGAAAATTCAAAATTTTGTGGGGGAAAAAGGCCAAAAACAGTTTGACCTGGAAAAAAAGTTCAAAGATAGATAATAACCTGGCTTTGAGCATGCTCAATTTACCTGACATGGACCTTCTGTGTCCCCTGCCAAGTGGGTGGAGTTAGCCTCCTTTAATTTCTTGCCTGTCCTCCATCTCATCTGGACCTGGATGCTCATCAGTTCTCTCTGTTGGTCATTACGCTGATAAGAATTCTTAAGTCTTTCACTACTGCTTGTCTTGATAATGTTGTTTTTATGCAAATTGTTCTCCTGCTTCTGCTTCCTTCAGTCTGTATTAATTCGTATGAGTCTTCTCAGGTTTCTCTGAAACCACCCTTTTTCATCATTTCTTACAGCATCCTATTGCATCCATATACCAGTTCAACTTAATTCAATAAATATTTGCTAAGCACCTATGATGTGTGGCACTGCTATACACTGGAAATATAAATAAGAAAAAGAAAGTCAATCCCTGCCCTCAAGGAGCTCACAATCTAATGGGGAAGATGATGCACAAAGAGAAGCTGAAAAGTGTGGAGTGAGGGAGGCAGAGAGGCCACCAGGAGGTACCTAGCAAAGGGATATGTTCCCTGGAGTCTAAACTAAGTAGAATTACTAATGGAAAGTGGAGAGTTATCTGATGGTGCCATGTACCATAATTTGTGGTCATCCTCCACTTGATGGGCATACCCTTAGTTTCCATATCTTCGCTGCAAAAGAGTTGCCATAATTATTTTTGTACAGATAATTATTTCCCCTTTTTTTGGATATCTTTGTTCTAGTAATGGTATCATGTGATATGTGACATTTAGTGACTTTTGAGGTATCATTCCCAATTGCTTTCCATACTGGCAGGACTACTTCCAACTCTACCAACAATGCATTAATGTACCTCTCATCCCACTGCCTCTCCAATAACTGTCAAGTTTCCTTTTTGTCCTATTTCAATTCGTATTTCTTTTATTATTAGTGAGTTAGAGAATTCTCCCTCCTTCCTCCATATATATATATATATATATATATATATATATATATATATATATATATATATATATATATATATATATATATATATATATATGTGTGTGTGTGTGTGTGTGTGTGTATAAATATACACGCATACATATGTGCATATATACATTTATATATGCGTATGTATATATACATACATATATACACATATTATGTATGTATGTATACATACATATGTGCATATATACATTTATATATGCGTATGTATATATACATACATATATACACATATTATGTATGTATGTATACATATATACACAAACATATATTATATATTTGTGTGTGTGTGTGTATATATATATATACATATATATATATATATATATGTTAGATTTCTTGCTTTAAGAAGTTCCTGTTATTTTCCTTGACTATTTGTTGAGTGACTAGCACCTATTCTTAAAAATTTGATTATCTATTTTGTGTATTAGGCTTTTATCAGAGAAACTTCCTGCAGAGATTCACCAGTTAAATGTTTCTCTTCAATTTTTTTAAACTTCGTTGATTTTGTTAATGCAAAACCTTTTAAGTTTTATGTAAATTGTCCATTTTATATTCTATGACCCTCTCTATCCCTTGTTTGGTCATGAATTCTTTCTCAATCCATACATGCAAAAGGTATTTTTTCCGAGCTTCTATAATTTGTTTATGATGTGACTTTTCAATTTATGTTATCCATTTGTAACTTATTGTGGTATATAGTATGAGATGTTGGTCTCAACCTAGTATCTGTCAGACTGCTTTCCAGTTTTCTCAGCAGTTTTTGTTAAAAAAGTAAATCCTTTCCCCAGTAGTTTGGATCTTTGAGCTCATCAAACACTATGTTCTTCTGTGTGTTGTATACCTATTCCACTGGCTGACTTTTCCATTTTTAATTAAATTTTTAAAATTATCAAAAATCCTTTTTCTTTACCTCCAATACTCCAACTCCCAAATGAGAAAGAAAGAAATAAAGCCATGTTACAAATATGTGTAGGTAAGCAAAACAAATTCCCATATTGGCCGGCTTAAAAAAAAGCCTTCTTCTGCCCACTTGAGTCCACCTTTCTATCAGAAGATAGATGGCATATTTTATCATTAGTCCTCTAGAATTGTAGGTAGTTATTGTGCTGATCAGAGTACCTAAGTACTTCATGGTTTTCAAATATTGTGGTAATTGCAAACAAAGCCAATGCAACTAAGATTAGAAGGAAGGTAGAAAATTGGGAAAGAATTTTTACAACCAGTCTCTCTGATAAAGGCCTCATTTCTAAAATGTATAGAGAATTAAGACAAATTTATAAGAACACAAGCCATTCCCCAATTGATAAATGGTCAAAGGATATGAGCAGACAGTTCTCAGATGAAGAAATTAAAGCCATCTATAGTCATATGGAAAAATGCTCTAAATCATTATTGATTAGAGAAATGAAAATCAAAACAACTCTGAGGTACCACATCACACCTATCAGATTGGCCAACATGACAAAACAGGAAAATGAGAAATGTTGGAAAAGATGTGGGAAAATTGGAACACTAATGCATTGTTGGTGGAGTTGTGAAATGATCCAACCATTTTGGAGAACAATTTGGAACTATGCCCAAAGGGCTACAAAAATGTGCATACCCTTTGATCCAGCAATAGCACTTCTAAGGCTATATCCCAAAGAGATCAAACAAATGGGAAAAGGACCCACATGTACAAAAATATTCATAGCAGCTCTTTTTTGTGGTGGCAAAGAACTGGAAATTGAAAGGATGCCCATCAATTGGGGAATGGCTGGGCAAGTTGTGGTATATGAATGTAATGGAATACTATTGTTCTATAAGAAATGATGAACAGGCTGACTTCAGAAAAACCTGGGAAGACTTATATGGTCTGATGCTGAGTGAAATGAGCAGAACCCAGAGGACTTTGTACACAATAACAGCCATGTTATGCAATGACTAATATTGTTAAACTGAACCCTTCTCAGCATTATGAGGATCTAAGACATCTCCAGAGGCCTCGGGATGGAAAATGCTGTCCACCATCCAAAGAACTAACTATGGAAGTTGAATTGCTGTCACTTATTTTTACCTTCTGTTGAGTTTTGTTTCAACTTTCTGATGGCTCCCTCCTATTGGTTTCAATTTTTACTTACAACTTCACTAATGAGAAAATATGTTTAACAGGAATGTAAATGTAAAGCCTATATCAGATTGTGTGCCGTCTTGGGTAGGGGGGTGGAGAGGAAGGGGGAGAAAAATTTTCAACTTAAAAGCATATGGAAGTGATTGTTGATAAATCAGAATAAATTAATAAAATTTAAAAAAATATAAAAAGAAAACAAATATTGTGGTAATTGTATGAATTGTTCTCCTGGTTTTGCTCACGTTACTCTTTCATCAGTTCACACAAATCTTCCCAGGTTTCTCTGATACAGTTTTCTTCATTAATTTTTACAGCACAATAGTCTTCCAAAACATTCATTTATTGTAACGTATCCAACCCTGCCCCAGATGAGAGGGCAACCCCTTTCAGTTTCCAGTTCTTTGCCATGAGAAAAATATCTTCTATAAATATTTTTGTAAAATCTTTGTAGTTAGAATTTGCTCCGCTTAGGACTAATCCCTTCATCCATCTACCCTTATCACTCCCTCTTCCATCTCTCCTTTCCCTCCTGTTTCTCTATTTAATGAAATGTTTTTCTGTACCCACTTGGACATGTGGGTACATGTACTATTTTTCCCTAGTTCAGATTACAGTGAAGTTCAAGTACCAGCCGTTCCTTCAATCCCTTCCTCCTTGTTTGTATAGACTTCTCCTTGTGTACCCTAATTATACAAGATAATTTTTTCATAACCTTTTTTCTTCTCCCCCACAGTGTATTCCTTTCTCTTCCTTTTCCATTCTTCTTTTAAGAACATCAGAACATAACAGAACCACTCACATGCTCTGTTTTCTAATTAGACTCCTTCCATGAACCCTAATGATTTTATGGTTCAGAGGAGACATATGTATCATTCCCTCTTATTAGAGTGTAAACAGTTTAGCCTAGTAAGAGCATTGTTTGCTCATGGTTACATTTTTACCTTTCTCATGACTCCTGTGTTTGCACTGCAAAAATGCTTGGAAGTCCCCTATTTCATTAAAGGTCATTTTCCCCCTTGTAGGATTAGATTCTGTTTTTCTGGGTAAATTATTCTTGATTTTAAGCCTAAATTTTTTGTTTTCTGGAACACTGTAGTACAAACTCTCTGCTCTTTGATAGTGGTAATCACTTAATTTTATTAGAATCCTGAGTGTGGCTCCTTGGTAACTTTAATTCTTTTTGGCTGCTTGCAGAATTTTATCTTTCATGTTGCTGGGAATTTTCATTTTCTTTTTCCATGACTTTTCATGAAGTCACCAGTGTCTTTTTTTATTTACCCTTTGCTCTCTGGTTCTAAGAGAGCTGATCAGTTAGTTTTCATAAAAGTGATTTAAAAAAAGTGATTAAAAAATCATAAAAGATTTCTTGAAATATATGTAGGCTCTTTATTTTTTTTTGGTCAGGGCTTTCAAGTAGTCCACCGGCTTTTAAATTAGCTCTCTTCCATTTTTTCTAGGTTAGTTGTTTTTGTTTATGATATACTTTACATTTTATTTTCTCACTCTTTCAAGATTTATTGTTGTCTCGTCAAAGCATTATCTGCTATTTGGTTTATTTTCAGGAACTTTTTTTTTGCTTGGACAAGGTTTTGTGCCTCTTATGACAGGCTGTCAATTACCTTTTCGATTCTTTACTTGTGAATGTTTTGGTGTCATTCTCTTCTTCTGGTTTGTGCTTTGAGTCCCTATAATAACATTTTATGGTGGGATTGATTTTTTTTGCTCGCTCTTTGAACCTGTTTCATGTCTTTAAACCTTATTAGGGCCAGATTCTTGACACTTCTGGAGGAAATCTAAATTGATCCTGCTGCTGCCTTCTTAGAGCATGGAGTTGTATTATTTCAGGATATCAGAAACGGCTCAGGATAGGGATCTGTAATATTTCAGTGCTCCCATGTTGGTCTAATCCAGAGCAACGTTTGATCACTGCCAGCCTCCACCCACCCCCCTTCCAGTGTCTGAACTTTGCAAGTTCCTGATCTAGGTTTGGGTATGAGAAACACACCTGTGGGCTTGCTAGATTTAGAATTTCAGTAGGCTATTTTGGAGTCAGTCAAGTCAGAATCAATTGGAAAAGGGGTAACAATAAGGTTCTGTGTTGTCACTTTATTTAACTTATATGCAGAGTACTTCATGAAAAATGCCAGGCTGGATGAATCAAAAGCTAGAATCAAGGTGGCTGGGAGAAATCTCAACAGTCTCAGATATGCAGATGATATCATTCTGATGGCTGAAAGTGAAGAGAAATTAAGAAGCTTCTTGATGAAGGTAAAAGAGGAGAGTGTAAAAGCTGGCTTGAAGCTTAACATCAAAAACGTCTAAAATCTTGGCAACTGGTCCCATCACTTCTTGGCAAATAGAAGGAGAAGAAATAGAAGCAGTGTCAGATTTTATGTTCTTGGGCTTGAAGATCACTACAGAGAGCAACTGCAGCCATGAAATTAAAAGATGATTGTTCCTTGGAAGCAAAGCTATGGCAAATCTGCACAGCATACTAAAAAGCAGAGACCATATAGTCAAAGCTATAGTTTTTCCAGTAGCTGTGAGAGCTGGACTATAAGGAAAGTTGAGTGCTGCAGAATCGACACTTTTGAATTGTGGTGCTGGTCCTTGGACAGCAAGAAGATTAAATCAGTTAATACAATTAATTCAGACTGGAATTTCATCACTGGAAGATCAAATATTGAAGCTGAAGCTTGAATACTTTAGCCACACAATGAGAAGACGGGACTCATTGGAAAAGACCCTGATGTTGGGAAAGACAGAAGGCAAAAGGAGACGGCAAAGGAGGAGATGAATAGATAGTTGCTTGGAAACAATGAACGTGAACTTGGACAGACTTTAAGAGACCATGGAGGACAGAAGGCCGTGGTGTGCGATGGTCCATGGGGTCACGAAGAGTTGGACTTCCCTGAATGACTCAACAACAACCACACAAAGGTGATCAGCCAACTGGAAAGCTTTGCTGGTTCAGAGGGATAAAACTATAGTTTTGTCCTTGGTCTAGGATTTTTGACATGGCTTTTTTGCAGCAGGCTTCTCACTGAACTGGAGGCTGAAATTGGTCCCCTGCTATGCTCCTGGGATCCGAGCCACACCACTACTGCTTGCTTTTAAACTTGCTCATTGTTCAGTCTACGTCCTAGGGCCCGTTTTTACCACTACTCACCATGGAATGTCACCCCTAGGCTCAGTTCCCTTCCTCAGTCCACCCTGGATCTGTGACTCAGATCTGGGCAGTGAGCAGTGGGGTTGTTAGTTGGCCCCTGTTGCTGTTCTCCATGGAAATTGATGCCTCTCTTGGACCTGGGACCTCTTCTTGCCCTAGTGCATAGCCTCTCCTTATACTGGAATCCTCTGCATGGCTCTTCTTGGCCAGAGCCCATCTCCAGTGTCCAAAGACTTCTCTGTCTTTCTCTAAGCAGACCTGGGCTGGAATAAATGGCTCATGGTGATTTTTCTTGGATTTTTGGGTCAGGATTCAGTTTGGTGAGCTTTCTAGATGTTCAAGTTGGGGAGGTGCATTTTGTACTTCTTCCTTCTACTCCACCATCTTGATTCTACCCTTTTCTTTTTTTTAAGACCCTTACCAAATAGTTTCAATGATAGCTGCTTTATAGCAGTTTTCTGCTAAAGGAACTACTAAACCTCTTTCCTTCCTACCTTTTTGGATTATTTTCCATGAGATTCTTGACCATATTTTTCCTTCAAATAAATTTTAGTATTATTTTTATCTAGCTTTATGAAGAAACCCTAGGGCAGTTTGATTGGTATAACACTGAATAAGCAAATTAAGTTAGGCAGTATTGTCATTTTCATTACATTGGCTTGGTGCGAGTTATCACTTCGTGTCTGGACTATTTTAACTGCCTTCTGATTGGTCTCTCTGTCTCAAGTTCCCAACTCCAGTGCGTCCTCCACTAAATTCCAGTGGGTGCCTATCACCTCCAGGATCAAAGATAAGACCTCCTGTTTGGCATTCAAAGCCCTTCACAACCTGGCCCTCTCACTTCAGCAGTCTTCTGATGCTTTACTCCTCCCCTCCCCCAAGTACTCTGTGGCACTGGCCTCCTCCCTCTTCCCTGAACAAGACACTTCCTCTCCAGACTTTGGGTGTTTTCACTGGCTGCTCCCTATGCCTGCAATATTTCCCATCCTCATCTCTGCCTCCCAACTTTAGTTTTCTTCGAATCTCAGCTAAAATCTCATCTTCTACCAAGAGGCCTTTTATGGTCCCCCTTAATGCTAATGCCTCCTATATATTTTCTCCTATTTATACCAAAAATATCTTGTTTGTACATGGTTGTTTTCCAACCAGAGACTGTCTTTTGTCTGTCTTTTTATTACCAGGGCTTAGTGTGTGGCACACAGTAGGAGCTTTATTCTATTTTTTTTGCTAGGTAATGGAGTTAAGTGACTTGCCTAGGGTCACATAGCTAGTGTCAAGTGTCTGAGGCTGGATTTGAACTCAGGTCTTCCTGACGCCAGGGCCAGTGCTCTACTGCGCCACCTAGCTGCCCCCTAGTTGATACATGAGATACAATGCATTTTTTTTTTTTTGGTGAGGTATTTGGAGTTAAGTAACTTGCTTTGAGTCACACAGCTAGTAGATCTTATGTGTCTGAGGACACATATGAATTCGAGTCCTCCTGACTCCAGAGCCAGTACTCTGTCCACTGCACCACCTAGCTGCCCCCAGTAGGAGCTTTATAAAAGCTTATTGACTAACTGGTTGTAAGCCTTCATCTCTTGCCTTTTGAAGTATCATATTCCAAGATCTGTTCTGAATGATGGCAGGTGCCAAATCTCGTGTGAACTTGTCTTATTGCTATAACGAGCATTTCTAGCATAGTATCGAGTAATAATGGACATCCTTGCTTCACCACTTCTAGTTTATCCCTATGACAGATAATGCTTATTCTTGGTTAGCTCCATTTATTCCTATACTTTCTAATGTTTTTTTTAAGCAGAAATGAGCTTTATTTTGTCAAAAGTTTTTTCTGTATCTCTTGAAATATTTTTGTTGTTTTCATTATTGATATGGACAAGTGCTTATAATGTTCACATGGTCAGTGCTTCAAGTTTTCCTGATATTGAACCAGTCCTGCATTCCTGGTATGAATCCAGCTTGATCATAGTGTAATCTCTTTGCTAGTATTTTATTTTAAATTTTTGTATCAATATTCCTTAGGGAGATTGGTCAATAGTTTTTTTTCTCTATTTTGGCTCTTTGGTTTAAGTATCAAGGCCACAGTTGTGTTATAGAAGGTATTCGGCAGGACTCTTTCTTTACCTATTTTTTCAAATAGTTTATATAGTATTGGAATTGTTCTTTAAACATTTGGCAGAATTTGCTTGTAAATCCATTTGGTCCTGGGTTTTTTCCCTTAGGAAACTCATTTATGTCTAGTTCTGGCATTCGCACACTCTCTCTAATTTAAATATTCTACTTTCTGTTCTGTTAATCTGGGCAATTTACATTTTTGTAAAGATTCATCCATTTAATTTAGATTGTCAGTTTTGTATGTCATATTTTCTAAAATGGCACATTATTGGGCAAAATAGCTTCCAATAATGCCTTTTATTTCATCTTCATTGGTTGCAACTTCACACTTTTTATTTTTTGATAATGGGAATTTTCTTTTTTTTGGCAAGGCAGTTGGGGTCATGACTTGCCCAGGGTCACAAGCAAGTAAGGGTCAAGTGTCTGAGGCCACTTTGAACTCAAGTCCTCCTGACTCCAGGGCTGGTGCTCCATCCATTGTACCACATAGCTGCCCCTTATTTTCTTTGAAGAAAATGAAATTAGCAAAGGTCTGTTTTATTGTTTTTCTCCCCCTACCCAAAACCAGCTCCTCTTATTAGTTTCAATGTTACTAATCTTTTGATTTTCAGAATTTCTATTCTTGTATGATGCTGACTGAGGTTCCTTATTCTATTTATTCCTGAATTCTTTTTATGGCTACTTAAAATAGTTTTTCTTTAATTTGTACAGTTTATCTTTTGGCTATGACATTCCTTGGAGTTTTCATTACGATTCTTTCAGAAGGTGACAAAATTCTGTTTTCACTTTGAGTTCTGATTCTTACAGGTCAGAGCAGTTGTCATTTGATTTCTTGAAATATAGTATCATTTTGGTCATGGTTTTCAGGTAATCCAATGATTATCTCGGGGAGGGGGAGTAAAGGATGGAATCTCCCTATCTTGCACAGCTTTGGAAGTACAATGGCCACTCATAGGCCCAATTACTTTACTGACTGGCACAAGAGCTTTCAGCCTATTCCATTTCCAAACTGGGTTGGTTTTCCTGCTCCTGGAGGCACACCATAATTAGATGGAGTACAGAATACCTACTTAACTAGCTTACTTCAACTCAGAACTTCCAAGCTCAAACCATCCAGTGGCTTCAACTTCTCCAGCAGCAGGGATTATAGAAACGAACCACTGTGCCAATTACTGTCAAATTACCTCTCCTTGACCTGTTTTCCAAGTTGTTTTTTATAGATCTATTTTGTTCTAGTCATTTTCATGCTTGTTGTCTCGTAGTCGATTTATTTGACCAATCTAGCTTTTAGGGAGTCCGTTACTTACTTGGGTTTGATTTGCAACTCCTGTTTATTCTGCTTCTATTTCTTACATCACAGCTCTTATTTAGCTTATTTAAAACATCTTGTTTCTTATCTTCCAGGAATTATAATACATAAGACCTTGTGACTAAACCATACCTTGGACTGATGCTCTACTTCATGTGGTTGTAGAGTTATTCTCCCTTTGGCTTGTATCCTAGGCATTCCTGGATCCATAACATTTACCAATGCTACGTTGTATATTTACTCTCAATTTGTATCAGACAGTGGGTCTTTGCTCACGAACTGTATCATCTGGGGCCCTGCTACTCATCCTTTCTTTCACTTATGTGTGTCACATCCTCGTCCTCAGGTGCCCGATTCAGGGGCATGCTTCATCACTTAATACCTAGAGCCCTTCTGGGCCATCGTAGCGGCAAGGCCTTTGAAAGCTGTGCTGCCCTCACCCTGGCTCCTATGGCTGAGCCCTCTTTGTGCCTGCAGGTTTTAGAGTATCCCCTTTTGCCAGCCTAGAATGGATAAAGGGAGTTATGGTAGTTTTGTCTTTATTTCTTAATTAATTGTTCAGTATGGAGCTCTTTTATAAAGAATTTGGGAATTTCACTGTTCTGCTCCTATTCACTTTATTGTCTTGATAGGTAGTCTGCTTTTGACACTAAAGCATTTAAAACAAAATCACAGGATGACAGAAGTTCAGGAGCCACAGGCAAGCAGTACAACTTTGTAAGCGACACGTTAACGTTATTGCATAACTTTTTAAAAAGTAAGCTGTAATAGGGATTCCCGTTTCATAAACATTTTACCATAAACAATCTACCATATACATGAATATGCTATTTTTTCCATTCTTTTGCTGCTTGTTAGGTGCTGAATTTAAAACAAATTTAAAACATAAAGAAATGTACAATCACTTCCCACATTTTGGTTAAGAAGTCATGTAGATGAGTCATGTAGCTCAGATCTCTTCTTTACGGGAAACTCAAAGACAAATGAAGCAGTGGGGGTAATGGAGGAGCCAAGATGGCAGAGTCCAGGCAGAAACCCAGATGAATTCTCCCAACATCCCCCTCTAAACAACTCTAAAATAATGCCTCAAATCAAAGTTTGGAGCAGCAGAGCCAACAAAAGATCAGGGTGAGATATTTTTCCAGCCTCCGACAATTAGGAGGTCCGCAGGAGAGGTCTGTGACACCAGGATGGGGGCTGGCCTGTATTTGATGGGGTAATACCATCAGCAGTGGATAGTGGCAGCAATAGTTTCAGGAGCTTTCATCACAGAGATGGTAAGCGAGTTAGACAGTTGGTCGGAAAGAAATTACAGGGGACCCTTCGCCAACACTGGTTGCAGCTGGCACTAATTGGCAACTCTGTGGCCTATACACAGTTCTGGATTGCAGTGTCAGGGTGGAGAGGAGTACTAGTACTTGTGGCTGCAGGGGAACAGGAGCCTTTCCTGGATGAAGACCAGAGCGTAGACTAGGAGAGCACCTCCTTGGAAACATCAAAAGTTTACAGACAGACCTTTAAAACTAATGCTCAGAACTGCAGCACAAAAAAGTCTGAAGCTTGGGATTGTTGCCTCTCCACTCTCAGGTGAGCAAAGCCCAACTTTAACAGAAAGTTTAAAGTCAAGCTGGAAAAAGGAGGAAAGAACAAAAAAAGAGAACTTGACCATAAGAAGCCACTGTGGTGGCAGGGAAGACCAAGACACAAACTCTGAAGGCAATAACATGAAAACAGCTACAAGCAAAGCCTCAAAGAAAAATGCTAATTGGACCCAAGCTCCACAAGAATTCCTGGAAGGGTTAAAGAAAAAGGTGAGTGGTGGAGGAAAAACTGGAAAACAAAGTGAGAGTTATGCAAGAAAACGATGAAAAGAGAATTTATATCTTGATAAAAGAGGTGTCAAAAATACTGAAGAAAATAATATCTTAAAACAGAATTGGCCTCATGGTAAAAGAGGCACAAAAATTTACTGAAGAAAAGAATTCCTTAAAAATTAGAACTTAGCAACTGGAAGCTGACTCTATGAGACTCTAAGAATGATAAAACAAAGTCAAAAGAATGATAAAATAGAAGGAAATGTGAAATCTCTCATCAGAAAAACTAGAAAATAGATCAAGGAAGCTATGATAAAAAAAAAAAGAATCTATTCATATTTCAAGAAATTGTAAAGGATAATGGTCCTGATATCGTAGATCCAGAAGGTACAACAGAATTTGAAAGAATCCGCTGCTCATTTCCTGAGATCCCAAAATGAAAACTCCCAGGAATATCTTAGCCAAATTCCAGAGCTCTTGGGTCAAAAGGAAAAAAAAACTGCAAGCAGCCAAAAGAAAACATTAAATACCAAAGGCATATTTGAATAAGATGTAGAGCCACAGTCTGAATTAGACAAGATTTAGCAAGTTCCATATTAAAGGAGTAGAGGGTTTGGAATATAATATTCCAGAAGGCAAAGGAGCTAGGATTACAACATAGGAAATAATTCTCAGTATAATCCTTCAGAGGAAAAAAACCCCTGACATTTAATAAAATAGAAGATTTTCAAGCATTCCTGATGAAAAGATCAGAGCTGAATAGAAAATCTGACATTCAAACAAGACTCAAGAGAAGCATAAAAAGGTAAACATGAAAGAGTAATCATAAGGGACTCAATAACATTCAGCGGTTTACATTCCTGTATAGGAAGATGATAAATGTAACTCCTAAGAACTTTATCATTAAGGCAGTTAGAAGTAGTCTACACAGATCGGGGGGAATGAATGTGAGTCAATTATGTTGGGATGATCTCCAAAGGGGGAAAGATGAAGGGGTGAGAAAGAGGGATGCACTGGGAGAAGAGGGAAGAGAGAAATTGAACAGCGAAAATTTTCTCACATAAAAGGTGAACAAAGGAAAGCTTTAATAGTGGAGGGGAAAATAAGCGGGTGGTAGCAGGCAATGCCATTTCCTTCTCTAGCTCATTTTACAGATGAGGAAACTGAGGCAAACAGGGCAAATTAAGTGATTTGCCCAGGGACACACTGCTAATATCTGAGGCTAGATTTTTAACTCAGGAAGAGTAGTCCTTCTGACTCCAGGCCCAGCATTCTATCCACTGAGCCACCTACCTGCCCCTGTGATTGAATACTATTGTGATATAAGAAATGATGAGGGCAGTTTTCAGAAAAACATGCCAAGACCTATATGAACTGATGCAAAGTGAAGTGAAAGGAAATGGGAGATTATTGTGCACAATAACAGCAATGTTGTAATGATAATCAACTGGGAAAGACTTAGCTACTCTGATCAATACAATGATCCAGGACAATTATTCCAAAGGACTCATGATGAAAAAATGCTATCAACCTCCAGAGAGAACTGATGAACTCTGAGTGAGAATTGAAGTATAATTTACTTTTTTTTTTGTGATATGGCTAATATGTAAATATTTTGCATGATTTCACATCTAATTGACACAGTGCTTGCCTTTTCAGTGGGTGGCAGGGAGAAGAGTATTTGGAACTCAAAACTTAAAAAAAGAATCTTAAAAATAAAATTCTTAAAAAAAAGAGAAATGCTTATTGTGCTTATAAAACTCAGGCTTTTATCTGTCATTTATCTGACTACCACTGAACTTCTCTTTTACTTGGTCATTGGGAGATGACATAAAAATTGAGTTTTTGGGACCAATCACTGTAATCGGGTCTGTGGAGCTGTCCATCAGCACTGCCTCCAACTATTCTCACTTGCTTTTCAGTAGATACCCATTTAAAGTACAGGAAAAATGAAAATTATTTTCAAGAACTCTAAGTTATCAGCCAGTCACACAGGTTCACATCAGTATCATCTTTGATTTTTCACTCTCATCCTACATTAATCTCTTCGCACAACTTCCATTTTTTTCTTTTCACTGAAATGGTGTCCTTTCTAGGCTAATTTTCCCTATAGAATTTTAGTACATGGCATATTATCCTTTCTCTGAACCCTTTGCAATCTGCTTTCCAAATGTCTAGAGTGCACTATTTTTTTTTTTTTTGCTTTTTGGTGAGGCAGTCAGGGTTAATTGACTTGCCCAGGGTCAAAAAGCTAGTGAGTGTCAAATGCCCGAGTCCAGATTTGAACTCAGTATCCACTGCGCCACCTAGCTGCCCCTCTAAAGTGCACTTATGCCCAGTTTTCCTTTACCTCCACTTCCTTGAGATTCTACTTCCATAAAATTTCTTCCATCCATTTTTTTCTTGTTTTTTAAAATTTATTTATTTGATTAATTTATATTTAGTTTTAAACAATCACTTCCATATGCTTTTGAGTTTTAAATCTTTCTTCCCCTCTCTCCCCCAAGACAGTGCACAATCTGATATAGGCTCTACATATATATTCCTATTAAACATATTTTCACATTAGTTATGGTGTAAGGAAGAATTAGAACCAATAGGAGGAACCACAAGAAAGAGGAAACAAAACAGAAGGAAAAAATAAGTAAATAGTATGCTTCGATCCGCATTCAAACTCCATAGTTCTTTCTCTGGATGCAGATAGTATTTTCCATCATGACACCTTAGATCCTTGCGTTGCTGAGAAGTGCTAAGTCTATCAAAGTTAGTCATCTTACAATGTCGTCGTTACTGTGTACAATGTTCTAGTTCTGCTCACTTCACTCAGCATCAGTCCATATAAGTCTTTCCAGGTTTTTCTGAAGTCTGCCTGTTCATCATTTCTTATAGCACAATAGTATTCCATTACATTCATATACCACAACTTGTTCAGCCATTTCCCAATTGATGGGCATCCTCTCAATTCCCAATTCTTTGCCACCACAGAGTTGCTATAAAAATTTTTGTACATGTGGGTCCTTTTCCCATTTTTAATGATCTCTTTGGGATACAACCCTAGAAGTGCTATTGCTGGGTCAAAGGGTATGCACATTTTTATAGCCTTTTGGGCATAGTTCCTAATTGCGCTCCAAAATGGTTGGATCATTTCACAACTCCACCAACAATGCATTAGTGTTCCAATTTCCCACATTTATTATTTTTCTGTTTTGTCACACTGGCCAATCTGATAGGTATGATGTGGTACCTCAGAGTTGTTTTGATTTTCATTTCTCTAATCAATAGTGACTTAGAGCATTTTTTCATGTGACTATAGATGGCTTTAATTTCTTCACCTGAAAACTGCCTGTTCATATCCTTTGACCATTTATCAATTGGGGCATGACTTGTATTCTTATAAATTTGACTTAGTTCTCTATATATTTTAGAAATGAGGCTCTTATCAGAGACACTGGTTGTAAAAATCCTTTGTTTTCTGCTTCCCTCCTAATCTTGGCTGCATTGCCTTTGTGCAAAAACTTTTCAATTTGATATAATCAAAGTTATTAATTTTGCATTTTGTAATGTTCTCTATTTCCTGTTTGGTCCTAAGTTCTTCTTTTCTCTGTAAATCTGACAGGTGTACTATTCCTTGCTCTCCCAGTTTGCTTATAGTATCAGCTATATTTAAATCACGAACTCATTTTGATTTTATTTTGGTATATGGTGCAAGATTTTGGTCTATGTCTAGTTTATGCCATACTCTTTTCCAGTTTTCCCAGCAGTTTTTGTCAAATAGAGTTCTCAACCCAGAAGCTGGGGTCATCCATCTCTTTAATAACAGGGCTGCCACCTTTAGAATTTAGGACCTTATTATCTTTCCTGGACTATACTACAATAGCCTCCCTTCTTCTAAATAGTGCCCTTCTGGGAGGCAGAGCCAAGATGGCAGAGTGAAAGCAGTGACTTGCTTGAGCTCTCCCCCAAACACCTATGAAAAATAGCTCTAAACAAATTCTAAAGCAGCAGACCCCACAAAAGGACAGAGTGAACCAAATCTCCAGCCCAGGACTTTCTGGATGATTGATCGGAAAGGTATATTGTGCTGGGTGGAGAGAGGAGTGCAGATCTGCGTGGGTGCGCAGGCTGCAGTAAACCTGGAGCAGGCCTCAGAGGACTGAATTGCAGGCAGCTGTGGTGGCTTCCAAACTTCTCAATCCACAAACACCAAAGACAACTTAAAAGGTCAGTGGGGAAAGTCTGTTTTTGCAGTGACAGAGGAGCTAAGTCAGAGCCAGTTCCAGAGCACGGGTGCCAGGTTGGTGATTGCGTCCTGAGCTTCTGGCCCACAGACCGTGGTGGAATCCAGTGGCTGATCAGAGACAGATTGCAGGGATCTCTGCCAGTGCTGAGGCAGGAATCTCTTGCTTTGTCTGTGCTTGGATCTGGCTCACAGTTCTGGGTGGTGGTCCTGGGGCAAGGAGGAGTGTTGGCATGGTGCAGTTCGCAGTGGCAGTGAAGAGAAAACCTTCCTCACAGTTCCAGGACAGAAAGGAATGCTTGTGGTCACTAACAGACCAGAGCACAGGCCAGAAAAGGAGTAAACACCCCGCCCCTTATCATACCACCTTGCAAGAACTGAAATTTACAGGTCCCCACAAGGATCTCTGAAAACAGCTGCATAAACCCCTGAAGCTTGGGACAGGACATTCTTCATATTGGAAGCAGACTCTTACCTTAACAAAGAGTTTAAAACTCAAGTAATTGGCTGGGATCATGAGCAAGCAGCGCAAAAAGAGTCAGACTATATTATCTTACTTTGGTGACAAAGAAGATCAAAACATACAACCAAAAGAAGACAACAAAGTCAAAGCTCCTACATCCAAAGCCTCCAAGAAAAATATGAATCGGTTCCAGGCCTTGGAAGAGCTCAGAAGGGATTTTGAGAAGCAAGTAAGAGAAGCAGAAGAAAAACTGAGAAGAGAAACGAGAGTGATGCAAGAAAATCATGAAAAACAAGTCAACAGCTTGCTAAAGGAGACCCAAAAAAATACTGAAGAAAATAACACCTGAAAAAATAGCCTAACCCAAACGGCAAAAGAGGTCCAAAAAGCCAATGAGGAGAAGAATGCCCTAAAAAGAAAAGTTGGCCAAATGGAAAAGGAAGTCCAAAAGATTACTGAAGAAAATAGTTCCTTAAAAATTGGAATAGAGCAACCGGAAGCTAGTGACTTTATGAGAAATCAAGACACTGTAAAACAAATCCAAAAGAATGAAAAATTAGAAAACAATGTGAAATATCTTATTGGAAAAACAGCTGACCTGGAAATTAGATCCAGGAGAGAATTTAAAAATTATTGGACCACCTGAAAGCCATGATCAAAAAAAGAGCCTAGACATCATCTTTCAAGAAATTATCAAGGAAAACTGCCCTGATATTTTAGAACCAGAGGGCAAAATAAAAATTGAAAGAATCCACAGATCTCCTCCTGAAAGAGATCCCCAAAGGAAAACTCCTAGGAATATTGTAGCCAAATTCCAGAGTTCCCAGGTCAAGGAGAAAATATTACAAGCTGTCAGAAAGAAACAATTCAAGTATTGTGGAAACACAATCAGGATAACACAAGATTTAGCAGCTTCTACATTAAAGGATCGCAGGGCATAGAATATAATATTCTGGAGGGCAAAGGAGATAGGATTACAACCAAGAATCACCTACCCAGCAAAACTGAGTATAATCCTTCAGGGAAAAAAATGGTCATTCAGTGAAATAGAGGACTTTCAAGCATTTTTGATGAAAAGACCAGAGCTGAATAGAAAATCTGACTTTCAAACATAAGACTCAAGTGGAACATGAAGAGGTAAACAGGAAAGAGAAATCATAAGAGACTTATTAAGGTTGAACTTATTTACATTCCTGCATGGAAAGATGCTATTTATAACTCATGAGACCTTTGTCAGTATTAGGGGAGTTGGAGGAAAAAAATTGTATGTATGTATATATAGATAGATAGATGGACAGAGGGCACAGGGTGAGTTGAAGATTAAGGGGTCATATGAGGAAGAACAGGGTTAAATTATCTCATAAAAAACCCAGAAAAGGCTCTTACAGTAGAGGGGAAACAGGGGAAGGTGAGTGGTAATGAGTGAATCTTATTCTCATAGGATTTGGGAATTACATACACATTCAATTGAGAATGGAAATCTGTCTTATCCTATAGGAAAATAGGGGGAGAAGGGGACGAGAGCAGGGGGCTGATAGGGAGGAGGGCAGATTGGGAAAGGGGGTAATGAGAAGCAAATACTTCTGAGGAGGGACAGGGTCAAAAGAAAGAATAGAATAAATGGGGGAGGGCAGGACAGGATTAAGGGAAATAGAGTTAGTTTTTCACAACATGTCTACTATGGTGGTGTTATGTATAACCTATATTGAGTTGCTTGCCTTTTCAATGACGGTGGATGGGGAGGGAGGAAGGGAGAAAATTTGTAACCAAAGTTTAAAAAACACATGTTTAAAAAAAATGTTTTCACATTCAACTGGGAAATAAGAAATACAGGAAATGGGGTACAGAAGTCTATCCTGCCCTACAGGAAAATAGAAGGGGGCGAGAGATAGAAGAGAGGGCAGACTAGGGGAAGGGGTATTCAAAATGCATGCTATCTTGGGGTGGGGGGAGGGGTGAGATGGGGTGAAAATTTGGAACTCAAAATCTTGTGGAAGTAAATGTTGAAAACTAAAAATAAATTTATATAAAATAAAAGTACAAAAAAAAATAAATAGTACCCTTTCCAGCTTCCTTCTCAGAGTTGCTTAAATAATTTTCCTAAGATACAAGTCTGATTATATCACTCAAAAAACAATATTTCAAAGATAAAATAAGTTCTTCAGTATGACCAACCTGGAGTTCTCTCCATATTCACCTTTATCACAAATTATTGCCTTTTGTGCACTTTACATTGCAAGCCAAATGAAACTAGCTTTTCTAGAATCTGATATTCCTTCTCCTACCTGCCACTTTGTATAGGTTTTCCCCTCCTACCTTGAAATGAATTCCTTCTTCAAGGCTAAGCTCAAGTGTCATCTTCTTTGATACATACCCTTAGTTATTAGTTTTTTTTTTTCAAATTATGCTCTATTAATCTATACATGTTATATTTTACCAATAAACCTTGGGCTCCTTGTCCACAGGAGAGCTAGAATCTGCCTCGGAGACCAACTGAACAATTATGAGGAAGTCTTAAAGCAGTGACAGTGGCTGATGAGGTAAGCAAATTAAGTAAAGTACATAACCATGTTGTATTTAAACAGAATCTTTTCTTTAAAGACGGTTTTCATTTATCATACAGAAGGGAGGTAACGTGGCTTTAAAGGTTTATTTCTGAAATATTTTTAAATCAGTATACATTACATTAAATACAATATTCTGTTAAAAATTATCAAATTAATGGAACGGTATAAGTTTCAATGCTATGACAGACAAGTTATTGACAGGGAGGCATCTGGCTCTTCTGACTTTCTTTTACACTTTGTCCAAGCTCCAAGTGGATTCAGATATTCAGGTTCTTCTGAGCTACTTTTGTCCAAGTAAGGATAGCTTAGGAGAAAACAAACCAGCAATCTATTAGTCATTTTAAATTCTTAGTTTCATCATTAAAACAATGAGTAGAAAGAATGTTCAAGGGAACATGAAATTTATCTTCTCTTCTACCCCCAATCTCACTATAAATTATACACTAGTGTTTTCACTGCTGTTCATTTAGAGAACATATAGCATGGTACTTATAGTCATAAAAAGAAATGAGCCTTTATTAAGTATATACTAGGTTTGAAGCCCCTATGTTAAACACTTTTACAAATACCTCCTTTGATTTTCACAACTTTGAGAGAAAGGTCCTATTATCACCCCCATTTTACAGTTGAGAAAACCAAGGCAGAGAGTGGTTACTTAGGTGACTTTTCCAGAGTCACACTGCTAGTAAATGTCTGAGGCCCAGTCTGAAACTCAAATCTTCTTGATTCCAGGCCTAGTACTCTAACCAATGTGCATTTAGCTAAAAATGTTAATAAAAATTCAAGGTGAAAATGTATAAATCTGTACAGTGTGAAAATATACTTTTCTTCATTCATCTTGAATTTAATTTTTAATATTATTAAAAGAAAATGAAGACTATTTACACAGGAAAAAGTATGACTCAATGTCTGAGTACGAATAATTAGTCTAAGTCACTGTTCATCACTGATCAAGCTTGTTAGTGCCTCAAGTCATATTTTAGAAAGGCCAAGTCTAGGCAAAATTCTTAGCAAGTAAGCACTCAAGACAAGGTGGAACCCTGCAGCAGACAGCAGTCATTCAGAAATTTAAGCTTTAGTGGTACCATTATCTTGCAATGTGGCCTTCAGGAAGAAACAACTTTCTCAGGGATGAATTTGCTTAGAAGTAAAATAAAGAGAGCAGAATGGCAAGCTTGGTAAAGTCAGAAACACAAGTACTTCACAAATAGAATCAATGAAATAGAATTCTGCCTAGCAGAGGAAATAAAGAGTAAATAAAATAGTTTATCTCAGCGTACAAATGACTTCAAATTACAGAATTTGTTACTATCAATATAACTATGTAGTTTCTTTCAGTCAACTCAGTTGAACAAGTCCTTAAAAAAGTGTGGCAGGGTGATAAATAAGTTATAAAATTACCTGCAGCATAAAACTTTACCTGTTTTATAAACTGCGAAGCATTGAAAAGCTCACTGCAGCCATATAAGACATGTTTACCTTGTTTGCCCTATGAAAAAGAGAATAAGGAATCAAGGAGAGCTCAGATAATGTGAATAACACACTTGCCAAGAGGTATTTTATACTACTGCCTTTTGAAATAAAGAAAAGGAATTTAATTCTTAGATGCACATGTTTATTCCTAAAATTGGATGTAATTTAGGAATTTTCATTAAAATTACCTAGTTTAAATCTCTCATTTGATAGATGATGAAACTCAGGCTCATAGAAGGTAAATGTCTCACCTAAGTTTAGGAAATTTAATGGTAAAATCTAAAACCAAGGCCTTCTGATTTCTAGTCTGAGGTCTCTGTTCTTTTACTGTTGCTTCCCAATCAAAGAACACCCAATGATAAAGCAAATTCAGTATTTTTTCCCAGAGGGAAAATTGTATTTAATTTTATTTGGGCATACGATTAGTTTATCTCATTACTAACTCACACATTATGCTAAAATTTGGGAATTACCATTCTTCACAGCTACAATAACTCATCTACAATTTTTAGATCAACATATAAAAGTAGATATTTATTTGAAAAAATATTTATTTGAAGTTTTGGGATCTAATTGTGTCCAAATGTAGAATTTACATGTTAAATCATCAATGATACCTTTTCTTAGTCTTTGCATTCAGAAAATATTTTTGGTGATTTCACTAATGACCTTTGTGAGAACTCAGATGTTCCATTACAAAATTCAAAACTTTCCTTTGGATCTTTTATGGAAGTGTTCTGATAATTTCTTAAGCATGGTTTGAAAGATCATGAGCAATTAGGACTCTTTAGACTGGAAAATATTTATTGTAGTGTTCGTCATCAAAATGAGATTACTGATGAGAGATATGGTTCTCTGGAAGATTTATAAAGCACTTTACAAATGTTTTCTTATTTTATCCTCATAACCTTGGGAGGGAGCACTATTATTATCCCCATTTTACAGATGAGGAAACTGAGAGATTGATTATGAGACTTTCCCAGGATCACAGAGCTGGAAAGTGTCTGATAACACATTTGAATTTGGGTCTTCCTAACTCCAAGTCTAACATGCTAGCTATTCCTAGCTCTGTTATCAACATGCTCAATGACATTACACAATTATCGCTTAACCTCTTTGGGGGCTCAGTTTCTTCACCTGAAAAATGTAGAGCTTAGAGCAGTGTATCTCTAAGGATGCTTCCAGCTCTAACATTCTACGTTCCAGTTCATCTAGAAGTAGGTAATAAAATGATGGCTTACAATATAACACAAAGGACAGTAGTACTTTTACTTCCATGGAAGATCATGAAAAATCTACAATACACAGACTGCATATCAGAACTGCACTAACTCTGTCTAAAAAGATGTAGTACATATGATTATAGATTATTTTCTGCATTATGTGGTGTGTACTTAAAGAATATAATCCAGTCTTGAGAGAAGCTTTGCACAAATCAGATTTGCTTAAAGTCAATTAGGTAAATAAACGCATCCATATAAGCACATCAATAAAGCTGAGGAAAAATTCTCGTTACTCATATATTCCAGAAGCATTAATTTTTCCAGGCTACTGAAGTTCCATTATGGCTTCAGCACACCAAACTAAAATTTGGCAGTGTTACCTCCCACAAACTTTTTTTTTTATTGTCTATTTCAATTATGATAGCTACTTGAATAAGCTCAATGTTATTACACAGATTTTGCTACTTGGAGGTTGGTAATTCTTACCTAAGACTGATTCACCAAGAGATTCAAAGTTTTTGAGGAATTAAGAAGTAGGTAGAGGAGGGTGTCTCAGAGACCTAAGCTATAGCACTCTCTAAAAAGCTGTTCAATTAGAGATATAAAGACAAGCCATTTGTGAATTACCTATTACAGCTGTCTTTTGTATCGTTGCCTGTCCCTTTTCCTGCTACCTCTCTCTTCCTGACTATTCTTGAATGGGTACAATGTGTTAGTATCCCTCACTCTAATTTTTTTAGGCGGGAAGGGAGTATCTTATAAGAATGATATTTGGTGATAAAGGGACCTTTGGGGATTGCGGGATTTTTAAAAGCCTGAGAACTTATTCAATACTATGAAATGACTAAATTAAAAAAATGACTAAAATGTACCTTTATGTAGTCAACAAGATTTTGATATTCAATGTAGTTGCCTCCTCCTACTACAAAAACAATTGCCTGAAATGTAAACATAAAAACAAAAAGTTAAGAATGCATGTATTGAAAGCAGGGTTATGAAACAAAACCTTAACATATAGGCTATACTAAAATTGAGGTCAGTTAACATGATGCCAAATAGGAATGCTAATACAAGGGATACCTATTAATATAAGAATGTATCTAGTGGCATTTACTGATCAAATGGACTTTGACTATAATTTCTTGTAAGAAATAATGAGGTTTGAATTTTTAGAAACTAAAGAAAAAAATGATTATAGGCTGCAATTAGCTAACAGCAAATAATGAATTCTCTATACTAAAGCCCTATTATGAAGCCTTATCATTGTGTGGAGGTGACTAGAAGCTAGAAAGGATTTAAGTGTAGGCCTGGTGGTGGACCATAAGTGTGCTATCTTAGGACGAAATCAGCCATCATCAAGGTGCTATCAACTCACAAAGATCACTCACTAAAGGTATGGAAGGCAGTGCTTAGAGAATAAATATCTATAACCAACAAAACCTGTTTTACTGAAGTAAATAATAAACTTACATTCACATTTCTAAATTTTTTTTAAGAATGCACTTTAAAATGTAAACCTGTTTCTCAGGTAGAGAAAAAAGAAACTAGTTTACTACAATGTATTTGTTTTACAAAAAAAAGTAATTAAAATCTCTTTACAAATGTTTAGAAGCCAATTTTATAAAAAGGCTTCTCTTCACCCGCTCCCCCTTTATAAAACTCCTACAAAAATAATCTTAAGAACTTTGTTTTCTAATGTTTTCACTAATGCCATTAGCAATATTCAAATTTATAACACTGAGAATGATTGTAAATAAAATATACAACAAAATGTAATTACATTAACAAGTCTTATGACAGATCTGAGCACTGATCAAATCCTTTTACTTCTACTATTCTTTTTTTTTTTCCTAAGTGAGAGACTTACCTCCTGGAATGGATTTTTGTTTCTTGGAACTGAGCTGGAAAAAAAAAAAGACAGCAACGTAAATCCTACTTGTGGTTTTTAGAATTGACAAAACAAACACTTAATAAATGTTTATTGATTGAATCCATGTTTTACTTTCCTTTTACTGTATAGTCTGGAAATATGTAGCTCAGACAGAACCTGGGTTTGTTCCTCAGGGATACCTTAACATATTATGAAAGTTTTAAAAAATATCACGTTCTTTTTGTTATAGCAAAGAACTGGAAACAAAGTATATTCTATCAACTGGGGAACAGCTAACATATGAATGAATGAAAAAACATGTATTAAATGCTTACTACATGCCAAGCATTGTGCTAAATACTGTGAATACAAATACAAAAAAGAGAGTCTCTATACATTCCAATGGGTGAAGTCAACATGTGTAGGTGGAGGAGTAGCGGTCATAAAAGTCTTTGATGACTTATCTTATGTCACTGCTAGCACAAAAATCATTATTAAGTATTATACTGCAGTTTAATTATACCCACCATGTTTTTCCGCTCTGTTGGGTAACCCACAGTGCTAAGTCTTCTGATTCATAGCCTGTGATTCAGGCTATAAAATGAACTTTTATCTTTATCCTCTGGTTTTAATATGCCACTTGCTTTTAGCCCTTAATTAATATCTCCTTTAATCCTCACAACAATACTGGGAGACAGGTGCTACTACTATCATTTTACAGTTGAGAAAACTAAGGGTTAAGTGCCTTCCTGCCAAGGTCACACAGCTACTAAGTGTCTGAGGTCTATTCTGAACTCATAGCTTTCTGACTCCAAGTCCAGCACTCCATCTACAGCTCTTTGTACGAACAAGTGTCCCATAAAAGGATGCTCAGTGCATGTGAGCACATGATGAATCAATCCCATCTACTCCTTTATTCACCTCTCTGCGAATACAGGAATTGTTTTTTCATTCAGCAACCAATATGTCTTCTGGTTTCCTTTATTATGAGACTGAGTATGGATGTGGTTTTTCTGGTGATATTCCAAGGCTGTATCGAACACAATGAGCTAAGAATCAAAATTATAGGTGGAATGTAAATGTTAAGTAGAAATGCCATAAGGAGTATAATCAAAGAAAAGGAGGTGGCTCAGTGTGAAGGACACCAGAATGACAGCCTGAAGGTTTCACTAGTATCCTAGAAAAATTAAAAGATGCAAAGGCAAGCTTTTTATGAAAAGAAATGGATGGTCTTTGACCTAAACTGAGAGAGGGAATATCTATAATGATGAAAATATAATTCCACTACAGTATTAAAAATAAAGTAAAACGATTTTTAAAAGAATCTTGAAAAATTCAGATGTTTATGTCAAATGAAGCTTACCTGTCACTGCCCCGTAGCATTTTGGGATCAAAATATCTGTAGTCGTCAGTCTCCTGTTAATAAGACAGAACTTTATTAAAGGAATACATCAAATGGATAAAGTATACATATTCTTATAAAGACAAGTCTACAGTTTCCATCTGTAATTGCTAAACAAAGTATTTCTAATTAAAAAAGAAAAGCCTTCTTCAAAGAGTATTTGAAATTGACACTACAACAGTAAGAAGCAATGTGTTGTGGGGGCCAGAGCATTGAAGGAGAAGTGATGTAGGACAGACACTATTCCCAGAATGACTTTGAGAATGTCACTATCTTGTTTGACTTCAACTTCCTCATCTAAAAAGGAAGGGAGGGACAATCATCTCATAGCTTCATGACCACAGACTTAAGAGGCCACCTAGTCTGGTCCCCTTATCTTACAGATGAGGAAACAGACACAGTGACTCATCCAAGTCACACAGCAATTAAGTAGCAGCTGGATTTGAACTCAGGGTTTGTGATGACAAGTTCACTACTTTTTCCAAGGCACCACCCTTCTCTAAGGTTCTAATCAATTCTAAAATTTTACTATGATTTTAATAAAAATTTTTGATTTGTTACCATTATAGAAACAAAATTCAATTTGAGTTTTCCAATGTCAAATGATTAAATTCTTACATCTACATAAAATATTTACTCCATGAAAAGTGTATCAAATGTTTTCACCAATATTTCAATCTATCAACAAAATGTTTATTTGTTTGAACTATGAATTCTATAAGAGAAAATTTTATTTCAATACTCATGTTCCATTTGGATGAGGACGTTACTCAATACTAAATTTCTTTTCCCTCTTAAAAGAGAATTGCACATATGTCAAATTAGTTCACGTTTACAGAATGCTTCACCTGTAAATTATAGTATTTTCCCCTGATTCCTCTCAGCCCTAGATTTAGTTACAAGAGTTCACTGGCACTCCCCACATCCAAACACTTCCTATATTGTACCTCTGTTTTCCCCCAATTTCCCCAAGTTCAGTGTTGTCAACAAAGCTCAAGTTGACTTCATAATGAACCCCCCTTGTCACTGAGATTATAGGGGGCTTACCTAAGCTATGGGCTTGACAGTAGTGACTGTAGTCTGCCCCAGTAACTCCATGGGGCACAAGGTCAAACGATGGCATGAGAAATCGAAAAGTCAGAGTAGAATGACACTTAAAGATAAAGTAATTCTTAGCCCTCTTAAAAATAAAAAAATAAAAATACCTGTAAAAACAGGTAAGGGAAGTGAGACCCCAGCCTGAGCTAGGATTACAACACAAGTCTCTTGATTTCTAGTCCAAAGCTCTTTCCACTGCAGGATAGAGTCCTTCTCTCCACTTCCTCTGGAGAATTTTTCTCAGGGATATCAAGAAAATGCTGTGTAGTCTCCTCCCAGTAGAGACTGTGAACACATTAAGGATGAGGGTACTGCTTTTGCCTGGGTCTGGGCATACAAGGCACGCTTACCAAATACTCGCTGAACTACACAAGACTGAATTTATTGGCAGGAAAACTGTAGCTATGAGAGAGTAAGTACACTTATAAATGAGGGAAGGACGGTACAAGATAATCTTCCATGTTCTGTTCAGTTCTAATATTCTATATTAGTATGATATCTAAGCTCCAGCTAATGTTGAGCTGTGTTTAATGTGGAATACTGTGGTAAAACCAAAGGGTCTGGATTGTCCCTTAGAGTTTATCATAACAAGATGTGACCCATAATCTAATTGAAAAGAGAAAAAGGACGAAAATCAGTAACCCCCCCCCCAATTAGGCAGTTGAGATTACATGACTTGCCCAAGGTCACACAGCTAGTAAGTGTCAAGTGTCTGAGGCTGGATTTGAACTCAGGTCCTCCTGACTCCAAGGCCAGAGCACTATCCACTGTGCCACCTAGCTGCCCCTAAAAAATTCCTGAAGTACAGGGGGGCAAGCAGTATCATTATCTCACAAAAAGATATCCAAAAAACCTCATACAATTTTGTCTTTTGGAACAGCCAACCAAACAAAATAGTGAATTTTCATCAGCTCTTCCAACATTTCTTATCACAATAATACACTGTATGGTCATTAGGACACCTTTAATAAAAATGAAAAACAGGACCATACTTCCTTAAAGATTCTAATAATTGCTGCCTGCTTTCTTTCAATACTATCCTGATTTCTAATTGGCATGGCATTAAGACATAACTGAATTTCATGCTTTATCATCAAACAGAAATCATAGTAACTCTTCCTATAAGGCAAACAAAAATTAATACTGCTATCTACATTTATGTAGAATTTTATAGGATCCTCCTCTACATTAATTACAGCATTTGATACTTAAAACAACTCTGTGAGGTAGGAAAGTCATGGAACATCCTATTTTAAAAACAGGAAAACAGCCTCTTTATGTCTTCAGCTCTACTAGCAAAAACAGGATGTGTAGCAACTAAGGTGTGATTGAAGCAAGTATCTGTCAATTTTGCTAGTTGTTTACTAATGTCTGGTGGTTACAAGGATGTGGCGATTTTCTGTGCATATAAAGTAATGAGCCTGACTTTGGAATAATCATTACTAGGATTTATGTATCCAAGTGAGTGAATACTTTGGTGGGAAGTGGAGGCTATACACTTATTACGAAGATCCTGCCATTACTCAAAATATTTTTGTTACAGACTCTCTAGTGGTAAAAAATGTTCTCAGAAAAAAGGCACCATCAAAATAAATGTATATTTTATTCTGGGGATGATTTTATACGGGGACTATTTTGAAAAGAACATCTGGCTCTGCCATAACCAGATGTGTGACCCTGTGTGGGTCATGTCATGTCTCTGGTCCTTACTTTCTATAATTATAAAATGAGATAATGGGCCCAGATGGTCCTGCAGGTCATCTTCCAGCCCTGATATCCTAGGGTCTATGAGGTCATTCATGTTGTGGTTTAAAAAAAAAAGGCAATGTTAAAATCAAAGTGTATAGACTGCAAGGACAGCATCATGAAGGGGGCATGTCCTCAATTTGGAATAAGAGGACCTTGGCTCAAATCCCAGGTTTTTCACAGTCTGACCAACAGGAGGTCACATGATCCCTTGTCTTGAGCATCCTCATCTAAAAACAAGGAGGATGTTATAAGGACCTTTCCAGCTCTAATTCTACACTCTCATGAAAAGCAGGTGAATATGCAGTACTAGATAAATAAACTTTGCTTACTTTTCCAAGACCTATTCTGATTCAGAATAAACAACAAGCTGTTAAGTGTCTACCTACTATATGTTAGACACTAGGGATATGGAGTCAAAATTATAAAAAGCCTCTGCTGTCAAGAAGATTACATTCTGTCAGGGGAAATAACATCTACACATAAGTAAATACAAAATAATTGGAAGGAGGCATAAATAAAGACAATACAGATGGTGGAGGTGAGGAGTGAGCGCATTCCAGGCATGTGGCAAAGCCTGTGAAAAGGCAGTATGTGCAGAACACCAGAACAGCAAGTGTACCAGTCTGGGAGGCAGGTGGAGCCTATGAAGGAAATAATGTGTAAAAAGCCTAGCAAGGCAGGGTGGAGCTAGTCCGACAGAATCTGTTTTATCCTAGAAGCAATATACAGCTTCAAGAGCAGAGGAGCCAATTGCAGAATGTCACCCCCTGATTGTGTCAGGAGTCAGATATCACTACATCCATGTAACTTATTTTAAAAGACTTTCTATTGCATACCTAGTTTTTCTAAGTCTCTTTGCTAAATGTTTTGCTTTAAGGCCAATTATCTAATGCTATCACTTCTTTTCGATAATGTGTGCTGGCAAAGAAGGTAAGTAATGCAGTTAAAAGGGAGGAACAATATATAGACAGTCCAAGTGATTCAATGCAAAGATGCCCAAGAAAGATGATCTGGGAAGACCTCCAGCATGCTGGACGAATCATCTAGGAAGGACATGAAGGCACAGATGGATTGCAATCTGTACCCTTAGGAATAACATTACTGATCTAGAAAAGTATAATATTAGATGCAGTTTGATTTTTTCACAAATGTGTAATTATGCCGTTATACAGCACTCACAGGATTTGACTTCATCTCCATGAGACTGTCCAAAACACGAGTAACTGGTAGATTCTGTGGAAGACAAAAAGGATTTTGTTAAATCACTGAGAGAAAAAAAAATCACAAAACATGATGATTATGTTACCCTAAGTTCATTCCATAAGACCTTTTGGGTGCAGACATGGTAAGTGATCACAACAAGTTAATATGCATCTAGATCACTGAAAAATTAACATTTGCTTTTCACCTAAATATATTCCAAGTTATACTATTCAGTTTCACACGAACAAAAATAACACAACAAAAACAAAACACCACCATCAAAATTTCAAATAAAAGGCTCTCTTTAGTGCTTAACTATTCAGGATTAAGCCAGTAACGTATTTCTAAATTAGAAGCTTGAAAGTATCTCTCTTTTGGTTAAATGTAAGGACCATACTGTACAATTTTAATGCTATGATGCTTTTAAAATTGTTCTCACTATACCATAATACAGGATTTTTATTAAGTCACTATTGCAGACATTTAAAATTCATTCCCTACTGAGGTGGTATTTTTCTCTGCTTTGAACCGGCATTTCCTTTGGGTGAACTGTACAGGATGTTCTGGAAGTAAGTTTACCATCTTTGAGATTTTCTACAACAAAATCTGAACTCAGAAGAACTGAGTAGACAACAAACATAACAATCTGAGTCAGAGGCCTTTTAGTTTTCTTATGTCATAAAACATTTTGCTTTTACTGAAATGGAATTCCAATGAAGAAATGATGCTTTGTCCAGATAGAGAATGTGTGTTTTCTTTCTCAAGATCAGTAAATAAAAAAACTTCTGAGATCATCCCAGGCAAACAGAACTATCTGGTTACTTGCTGATATTTTTATTGGCTAGGAACTTGGTAAATAAACATGGGCATCAAATCTTCAAGCTGACTGAATGTATTTTCATAACTGCAATTTCTTTGTTCGTTTATATGTTTTTGCTAGGCAATGGGGTTAAGTGACTCGCTCAGGGTCACACAGCTAGTAAGTGTTATGTGTCTGAGGCCGGATTTGAATGCAGGTCCTCCTGAATCCAGGGCCAGTACTCTATCCACTGCACCACCTAGCTGCTCCTATAACTGTGATTTCTAAAGCACACCATTCTATATCATATATTTTAATGATTTAGCGTCTGTTTCTACATTGTAAAATTCCCAAGACCATTTTAGGTGAACGTTCTGAAACATTTCCTAGTTAAGATATATTCCATTAATAGCTACCATATTAAGAGGAGGTATAACTTAAATGGAATATGCTGTACATAGAGGAAGAACAAGATAATTTGATGTTAATACTTCAGATGTCATTAACACCTATGCAATATCGAACTGGAATTGTGAAATTAACAGTGACTAAGCAGAAGTGCCATGGTTGTGTATGTGTGTGCCCATAATCTTTCCTTTCATGAAAAGACATATATCTTTTGTGGTACATCAGAATCACTAGATAATAGTTAATCTTGTTACAATGAGGAAGGTCACTGATCTTAATAATCAAGCTGGGTCTGTTATTTATGCCTTTCTTCTGATGATATGAACAATGAAAACCTGACTATAAAACATAAACAGTATACTTTGCTACTTTCTAGTTGCCTGAAATGTACCTTATTGCCTGGCACACTATGTAACTGTTGGCAGACAAAGAATATGATTTAATAATCCCTAGATGTAATTGTGCCAGTGCTTACTATAAACTTAAAATACCAAAAATTTGCAGGCATATGTTTCTTTTAAGGAGTTGTGTATAATGTGATCATTATAAAATACATTTAAAACTACATTGTATAAACTACAATTTTCTCATAACGTGTTTTTCTGGTGAGGCAATTGGGGTTCAGTGACTTGCCCAGGGTCACACAGCTAGTGAGTGTTATGTGTCTGAGGCTGGATTTGAATTTACGTCCTCCTGACTCCAAGGCTGGATCTCTATCCACTGCGCCACCTAGCTGCCCTTCTCATAACCTTTTTATGAGGTATGTGGTAGTTATGCCACTTAAAAATAAAATGAACTAGCTCAACTGAATACCAAAAAACCAACAGAATTCTAGGATTCCAATTTGATATCTAATTATACAGTGTACGATGTGTCTTACAGATTTCTTTCTTCCTTCCTTCCTTCCTTCCTTCTTTCTTCTTTCTTTCTTTCTTTCTTTCTTTCTTTCTTTCTTTCTTTCTTTCTTTCTTTCTTTCTTTCTTTCTTTCTTTCTTTCTTTCTTTCTTTTTTAACCAAGAATTGTAGTAGGGACAGTGAGACAGTATAAATAAGAATGATCCTTGCCCAAGTGGAACCTAACAGTCTAGCTGAGTGTAAGACATTGATAATTATTATATATATGGGATATATCCTTTTCACTAATTTTTATTCCACTAACACACACACATTTTTTTTTAGGCAATTGGGGTTAAGTGACTTGCCGAGGGTCACGTTGCTAGTAAGCGCCAAGCATTTGGTCTGAGGCTGGATTTGAACTCAGGCCCTCCTGACTCAAGGGCCAGTGCTCTACCCACTGCACCACCTGGCTGCCCCCTCACTAACATATATTTTTAAAGAAAGAGAAGAAATTCTGTTTCTTTGTAGGGTTTCAAGGGTACCTGTGAATAGGATAAGGCAACATTACAATCCTGACCACATGTTAAGAGCAACTTCCTTAAAGGCTTGTAACATAAAATTCAATAGCTACATGGGATGATACTAGCCTGATGTCTTCATATCTCTATTTGGGAAATTTTATATTTCATTATATTAATTATCTTTCATGCAAAAACAATTTCTTCAAGATAAAAGGAGATCCCAGATTGTGAAAAGCAGATCTTAAGATCACTGCAAAGTTCGCATACCTATTTTTGAATATATTTCAACAGTCTATTGCAGTTAAGTAACAAAATGTACAAAATCAAAACATCATTTCAGTACTTAAATGGAAAAAGGGAAAGCACATTTTACTACTGGTGTTCCAAGAACAAAAAGGTTCTAAATAAAAATTAGTTTAATGACCTAACATTAGTCTTCATGGAAATTTCTTTGATAAGCAACTGACTGAAGTGTCACCACACTATATTAGAAAACATGAATAAAAGGGATGGAACTAGAAGTATTTGCTGTACTATAATAGGGATAAAATAAGGACTGAAAGAATTCTAGAGACACTGATTACTGGAGCAGGTAAGTGCAGGGAGAAATCTTCAGTGTAATTGTCCATTGTCAGGTAGTTTCAAGAGTCTACTGAAACTTCAAAATCCTGACTTACCAATTTCCCATGCAAATTCTGACATTGATTTTAATATCAAATAAACAACAAAAATAAGGGTTTACCAGATATTTTCAGAAGTAATAATTCTGGTATACTTTTCTTCCCCTAAAGGATGACAAAATTTGTAAGTATTTAACTATTTCACGTATTTTAAGAAATACATGAAATTGCCCTTTACCAACCATTGACTAGCTATGACTAAAGGCTACTTACTAGTCTAGCAATAAGGGTCACTTGGGTATTTAGTATGAAAAAATACATATTTAGTACAAGAGTGAAGTAAAAATAATTTAATAACCCCAAAGAATTTATATGCCCTTAAAAGAACCCACAGACATTTAAAGCAAATTCTTTTTTTGGTTTAATATCACCTGTAATTTCTAATATATCTCTTTCATTAAGACACTTAAAAAAAAATTTAGCAACATAAACAATATATCAAAAATGGTCAGCATTATATGCCCTACTGAATCAAACAATAAATCAATTAATTACTTATTGAGCACCTACTACATGCCTGATATTGTGCTTGCCACTGTAAAATACTACAAATGAAATACCATAAATGAAACAGTCCCTACTTGCAAGCAGCTTACATTTGACTGGATGAAATCACATATAAAAGCATATAGAAAATAAATACAAAGAGAACAAGTAGTATTAAATACAAGGTAGCTTGAGAGGAACAGCACTAGCAGTTGAGGTGATCTGGAAAGGCTTAATGTCCAAGGTTATCCTTAAACTGCATCTTCAAAGAAGTGAGGGATTCCATAAAGTGGAAGTAAGCATAAGTGCTATCCAGCCATTGGGGATGGTGACTGCAAAGGCAAGGGATGAGAATGTCATTTGTAGGAAAGAGGGGGAGAAAAAGCCAGTTTGGTTAGGTCAGAGTGGGAGGGGAAGAGGAATAACATAATGAAGGTAAAAAGAGAGGTTGGGGCAAAGCTGTAAAGGGCTTTGTGAACAGAAGCCTGTATCTGGAGGCAGCCACTGAAGTTGGCTGAGTAGGAGAATGATTTTGTCAGATATCTCTATATTGAAGGAAAATCACTTTGGCAACAGTGTAGATGATGGTCTGAATTGGGGAAAGACTTGAAGAAGGAGAGATCAATTAGAAGGCCAACACAATAATCTATGTAAGAGATCATGAGGGCCTGAATTAAAGTGGTGGCTGCGAATGGAGAATACTGGGCCTAAAGGATGTTGAGGAGCTAGAAATGACAAGATTTGGCAACTGATTAGAGACGAGGATTAAGCGAAAGTGAGGAGTCAAGGATAGTATCTTGTATGCTCTTGGATGACTGGAAGGATGGTGATGCCTTCAACATTAATAGGGAAATTTAGAAGAGGGGAAGGTTTGGGAAGAAAGATGTTGGGTTCTGTTTTGGACATTCTAACTTGAGATGGCTGTGGGACATCCAGTTTAGAATGTCCTATAGGAAATTGTTGAAAATAATAGTATCGTGAAAGCCTGCAGGGGAGAAAGTATCCAGAAGAATGTTGCCAACAGTATCAAAAGTAGCAGAAAGAGAACTGAAAGAAGGAACATTAAATACGGCAATTAGGAGAACATTGATAACTTTGGGGAGAATGGTTTTAGTGGAGTTAAGAAGCAAGAAATCAGTATGCAAAGATTTAAGGAGTCATTGAGAGGAAAGAAAGTGAAGAAAGTGATTGTAGCCAGCTTTTTATGGGAATCTGATAGAGAAAGGAAAGATACAGAATGATGGTTTAAGGGGATGGCAAGGGCTAGTAAAGTATTTTTTCTTTTTTTAAAAAACAGGGGAGACTTTGGGCATGTTTGAAAACAGGAAAAGAAAGGGCAGACAGGGAAAGACTGGAGGTGGGAGGGAAGGGAGAACGGCTGAAGTCGTAACCTGCTAGAGGATATGAGAAGGAATGGGATTAAGGGCATGTGTAAAGAAACTAGCCTTGCTATGAAGAAGGGCCATCAGATGTTTTTTCATGTCTCCTCTTTGGAGCCAAACTTAGCATAATGTTTTGGTATTCAGTTTTTATTATTTTATTATTATTCTTTCCATTTACATGGTTGTAGAAATTGTGTATATTGCTGTCTGACTCTGATTACTTTGCTTTGTCTCAGTTCACAGAAGTTTTTTTATGCTTCTCTGTAATTAGAATATTTTATTAATGCATATATTATAATTTCTATATTCATTTCCTGATTTATGGGCCTCTAATTTATTTCTACTTCCTTGCTACTACAAAAAGTATTGCTATAAATATTTTGGGGTATATGAGACCTTTCCTTTTGTCCTCGACTTTCTTGGGGATATACAAGTATACCTTGAAAATACTGCAGGTCTGGAACTGAACCCGGAATAAAACAAACATCACAATAAAGTGAGTCACACATTTTGGTTTCCCCATGCATTTAAAAGTTATAGTTACCCTATACTGCAGTCTATTAAGTGTGCAATAGTATGATGTCTAAAAAAAATATTCATACCTTAATTAAAAAGTACCTGATTGCTAAAAATGCTAACCATCACCTGAGCCTTCAGAGGGTCTTACTTTTTTGCTGGTAGAGCGTCTTACTTCAATCAATGGTGGTTACTGAAGGTTGGGGTGACTGTGGCACAATGAAGTTTGCCACATCAACTAACTCCGCCTTTCACTTGACTACTTAGAGGCCCTTGTAGGATTATTAATTGGCTAGATTTCAATACTGTTTTAACTTGGTGAACAGGAAGGCCCAAGGAGGGGGTAGAGACAGGAGAATATCCAGTGGGTGGGGTAATCAGAACTTATATAACATTTATCAATTAAGTTTGCTGTCTTATATGGGTGGGGTTGTGACATCCCAAAACAATTACAGTAGTAACATCAAAGATCACTAATGACAGAGCATCATAACAGATATAATAATAATGAAAAAGTTTGAAATATTGTGAGAAATAGCAAAAGGTGACACAGACACACGATGTGAGCACATGCTGCTGAAAAATGGAACCAAAAGCCTTGCTTGACACAGGGTTGCCACAAACTTTCAATTTTTAAAAAATGCAATGTCCACAAAGTACAATAAAGGGAAGTCAATAAAACAAGGTAAGCACGTATGCCTATCGATGTAGGACCTCTTGCTCAAAGGGTGAGGACATTTTTCATGTTCTTTGCATAATTTCAAACTAAAAATTTTTTGGTTACATTTTAAGTTCCAAATCATCTCCCTCCCTAACCTGCACTAGAGAAGGCAGCCATTTCACTCATGTACACACTTACGTATACGTATATATGTAAAAGCATACTATACATGCTTCTCTTTATCAGTTCTTTCTCTGGAGGGGGATAGCACCTTCCTTCACTGGTCCTTTGTAGATGATTTGAATATTTATGCATAATTCCATATTGAAGAGCATACTTTTTTTAAAGCGACACTGTCACACTACATAGTTCTCACATACTTCTATGTAAAGCTGAAGCTTCTGCTGAATCAGAACACAACTAATTTCCTCTTCATTTGAGGAAGTACAATATTTCTTTTAAAAGATGAGAATGAGCATTTCAGAAAATTCTCTTTAAAAAACCCATGTGTTCTGGAAAAATAAAAGCTGTATGCCTTTAATAATTAGCTAAAATATCTTGCAGAAGCAAAAAGAAAAGCAGAGAAAAAACACAGGAAGGGCAATTTTCTTGGGTTAACAAAACGTACACTGTCTCAGGAATCTTTATAATCACAAAAGCAATTTGTTAGAAAGAAATAATAATAATCATTAATGAACTTTAATCAGATGAGAAAATATGCCCTATACATGTATGTGTGTGTGTGTGTGTGTGTGTGTGTGTGTGTGTGTGTAAATATATATACATATATATATATATATATATACACACACACACACACATACACATTTGCCTCCTTTCAAATCAAATCAAAAGAAAATAAAGATCTTTGTCCTCAGATATCTTTACAGATACTCTTTCCACTTTCATTATCTTTTTAAAATTATACTAACTTTGTTTTATAATACAGTGGTGGGTAACTGTCTAAAACTAGTATCTAGGAGAGGAAGTAGGAGTAAGAGAATTTGGATTTAAAAATAAAATTTAAAGGAAAAAAAAACCCTAGCCTTTGGATGAAACTAACAAATGCAATTTCAGAATACAAGTGGGAAAGCTAGGTTCATTGTTATATTTTTATCTATATATGCTCTATAAAATATCAACTTCTTAAATAAGGAAAACACAGATTCAATTTTGAAATACAAGAAATAGATTATTTTATCTCAAGAAAAATAACACTGGAAGAACTTTGCCAAAAATTCTTAACAAGTTTTATGACCTTAGTCACTGGAAAAGTTGAGATAATAATAGTACCTTTGTGGGTGAGACAGGCTATTCTCCAAAACACTAAATCTGAGGTCGCACGTTGTGCTGTTGTTGTTGCTGTTCAGTCATTCTCAGTCCTGTCTGACCCTTCGTGACCCCATTTGGGTTTTCTTGGCAAAGATACTGGAATAGCTTGCCACCTGCTTCTCCAGCTCATTTTACAGATGAGGAAACTGAGGCAAACAGGGTTAAGTAGCTTGCCCTGGGTCACACAGCTAGTAAATTCAGCAGATGAGTCTTCCTAACTACTGGCCTGACAGTGTGGTACTGTTCTGTTCTCAACATCTAGACTAACACTGTGCCTGTCCATTCCCTCATCAAATGAGCAATAGTGTAGCGATAACAAGAGTTCCTACTGTCTTGACTATCAGAACTCCTGTCTAAAAACACAGGTCTCCTAGAAGGGGATGCTTAGTTTGGAACCAATGTTAGTACTCCTGTAGTCCTAGCACCTAAATTAAGACTAAGATGAGAAGTGTATGGCAACCGTGACGAAAAAGCAGAGGGAGCACCAAAGGAGTCTTCAGTGTCATAAAAACAGGAAATAGAGCTTCTGCACATTTTAAAACCGAATTCCATGACAGTGAATAAAGTAAAGTAGGACAATATTACACTCTTAATGACAATCAACAAGACAGACTGCTGAGGAAAAACAGAGGATGTGTAGATATCTGTTATTACATGAAAGGTAGTGACTACCACAAACATTTTGCACACTGAATTACAGAATAAAAAAGAAAGATAATGAATATCAGAACATTTCTATTTCTGGATATGTAAGACTCATTTCCTAAAGAAAAAATGAAAATATGTAGTACATATCAGAATGAACAACAAGGTTGAATACTTGATACCAACTGATGGAATTTGCACAAATCAGTATGGTCACAGCAGGTCTAACATTTAAGCGTTAACATCTTTTAACAGGAGGAATTATTTTGGCAAACAAATCTGAGTGAAACAGAAGGCTTTCAAATTATGCAACTCATTGTACTACATTATTCATCACCACATTCTTGCAAAATTATCCTCATATAAATATCTTCTAAAGCCATTAATATCATTCGAGATTTTATGTGACAGCTGATATCTATGATGCACAAAACTCATGTTGCCCATAAAAAGACAGCATTAAAAAGCTTCTAAGTTTACTAGAAAAAGAAAAGTCAAACAAACACGGTTAATCCTACATATTTTCACACCCCATTTCCTTACATAGCTTAGAGTTTAAAAAGTTCACGTGGACAGAAAAAGAACTTTAAAAACCCAGAATGTTTTAGAAACCAAAAAATGACCCCAGCATAACTTAATATATCAGTAGTTTTCATTTCTGAAATACACCTACCATGGAAATGTGTATACCTTATTCAACAACAAAAAAAACAAAAGATGAAAGAAGTAGTACAGCAGCATTATAAATTAAGAACATGTACATGGGTGAGAAAAGCCAGGAACCAGAGGAACATTTGATTAGGTTTATGAAGAAAGAAACAGAAGTAACATGGAGTATGCTACAGACCCATTTGGACAGGAGAAGGAAATAGGTGAAGAAGGTAGCTAAATAGCACGATGAATAGCATGCAGGACCTGGAATCATAAAGACTTGTCAAATTTAGCCTCAGATACTTCTTAGCAGTGTGACCCTACGCAAGTCATTAAACCTGTCTGCCTCAGTTTCCTCAACTATAAAATGACGATAATGATAGCACCTACCTTGCAGGGCTATTGTGAGGAGCAAATTTGATATCTGTAAAGTGTTTAACATAGTGCCTAGCACATAATAGGTGCTTAATGTTTGTTTCCTTCCTTCCCCCCACTTGAGAAACAGATCACATCAATACAGTGATCCACCACAATTCCAAAGTACTCATGACGTAAAGTGCTATCCACCTTCACATAGAGAGCTGATTATCTCAGAGTTCAAAATGAAACATATTTTTATTTCCTTTCATATTTCTTGCCTTCTCTCAATGGGGGAAAGGGTAGAGGTAGGAAGAGAACTTGGAACAGAAAATTAAAAGTAAATTAAAAAAAGAGAAAGAGATCACAAACCAAGCATGGAAGTTCAAGAGTCTTATGATAGTAACTACAGGGCTGAAAGCAATTATCTACACATTTGCAAAGGCTTTCTAGATTTCTCTGCCAAAATCAAATTCTTAATGACTTAGTGATAATTTTATTCTTCAAAAGGTGAAGGAAACACACTAATACACTGCTGGCGGAGCTATTAATGGTACAATCATTTTGGAAAGCAATTTAGAATTATGAAAAAAAAGTGACTAAAATGTCCAAAACTTTTTTGAACAAAACAAGCCATTCCTGGCTTTAAAAAGTCTCCATATACCCTAAAATACTTATAGTAGCACTTTTTGGGATAACTAAGAATTAGAAAAAAAAAAGCAGATGTCCATCACTTGGGAAATGGCTAAACAAACTGTGGTACATACATGTTATCCAGTGGAATATTACTGTGCTATGAGAAGAAAATGTGTGTGATGAATATGGAGAAGCATGAATACAGAGAAGAATGAACTTATGTACAGTGAAGTAAGCAGAGCCAAGAAAACAACAGACAGAGTAACTACAATAACATAGATGGAAAAAACAACTACACAGCAAAAATATCAAAAGTAAATGTATCAAAATTATAAAGATTAAGCAAGACTTAAATGAAGAGATATGAGAAGATGCCCCCAACCTATGCCTTCATGGAGGTGGGAGGTCCACAGGTGCTACACATTGCACAAGTTATTGGACTTTTTCAATGTACTGATCAATTGTGCTGACTTTTTTTTCTCTCTAAAAAATACTATTTGTCATATAGGATGGCTCTCTGGGAAGGCTAAGGAAAGGGATATTTAGATAACTATGGTAATGTAAGAAACAGAAAATATCAATAAAATTTATTTTTAAGAAAAGCAAAAGGAAATAAGTATGACTCCTTCCCAGAATGACTGGATTCTAACCAACAAAGAAGAAATGATGGTAGGGAGTGAGCATGTGATCTCTGAATTCATGATAAACGAACCTAAACATTTATAGCATTCTTTCTATGAGGAAAAATCATGTTAGGTTACATCTGACTTACAAATGAATCTTCAAGTAACTGTAGTACAAAGCAGCAAACTCACAGAAATATTTTAATAATGCAAACTGAGAAAAGGTAGATGACTTACACTACAAACAGTAGTAAGTGTATGCTACAGTTTGGGGGGGAGGGGAGGAAAGCTTATTTTACTTCAGTTTGATCTGAAAACAAATCAACTTATTAAAACTGAGTTCAATTTGTCCAACTATTTGTGTTTCTTACACAATATCCTACTTTTCATAAAAGTCAGTGTGGTACAGGAGATAGAAAAGTTGACCTTGAAGCCATGAAGACATGGGTTCAAGTCCTGCCTCTAACACATACTAGCTACGTGACTTGAGTTAAGAAACAATCTTTCAGTGCTTCAAGTAACTCTCTATGCAAGTATAAACTGCACAGAAGTTAGAGACAATTCCCTATACTGATGAAATCACAGATGGAAGGCGTTCTCCTATCACCCCTCCTAATAATCTTACTTACTTGTTGTTTCAATACTAAGTTCTTCACTCCTTCCATCACAAACTGTGACCCTGTGTTCATGACCCGGGATAAGAGACTAGGGGCAAAAATACAAAGATAGATTACTTAATACAAATGACTTTTACAGATTCTCAATAGATTACCTTCATTTTCACAGAATATTGAATAACAATCTGTTTTCATAGATTTCTGTAATTCTGTTGACCATTATAATATTCACAACTATTTTTCTGTCAATAATCACTAACAAAATAGCTAGCATGATGAACAGTCTTTAGAATACTTTGTCTTGGTGCAGCTAGGTGGCGCAGTGGATAGAGCACCAGGCATGGAATGAGGAGAACCGGAGTTCAAATTCAGCCTCAGACCAGACATTTGACACTTACTAGCTGTGTGTCCCTGGGCAAGTCACTTAACCCCAACTGCCTCACCCCCCAAAAAATTACCTTTTAGGTATTTAACAATTTTAAGGGACTTCCTTTGCTCTTTTCCTATATTCTTCATGCTGAGATATAACTCTGAAGAAAGCAATTTAAATACCTTGCTTTTGCTAAGTAAAACAAAATGAATGAAGATGTTGAAAATAAACATATCTTTTTCTGCCTGTTAACTATTAAAAAGCTACAACTCATTTTAGATTTGAAAAGCATTTTGGATTTATCATCTGAACTTAAGTGTTCAGTCTATTCTCATAACAGCACATGATGAATGCATCTTAGCCTGAATTCCTAACTATACATATTAAATTTTCAAAAGCAGTCATATTGTTGAAACATTCATCACCCTTAAAAAATTTCATTCAATTATGCCATAAAGTATTCTTCCTAATAACGTGTACTATATCAATTATTTGTCAAAATAAAAAAAAAATGAAGCATCATAATGGATTAAACAGAAATTTTTGAAGGAAATAACCATTAGCAGTATACAAAATGTTCTGATGTTATTTCATAAAACCTGTTCACTTACATTTTTTAAAATTAGAATTTAAACTACTACAAATACATTGCTATTTGTGATTCTCAATGAAACTTAGCATACTTTGCTATAGTTAATAATGGTTTATAAAACATAAAAGTTTATCAATTTTTGGTGAGAATAGTTTTACCACAGGGTTATGATACCCAGACTCTGGTGCTCAGGCTGTCCCCAACTAGCATGACTGCACCTTTGGCAGGATTCTCCTCTGGACTGCTGGGTTGGCTTTTCCAACAAATGAACGTGCCTCAGGTACAGTTTAAATTAATTACATTTCTGCTTGGTTAACTGAAGCAAGAGGAGTTAGATAATCATTAAAAAAAGTTACTTACCCCATTGGTTTAGTGGCAGTATTTCCATAGCTGGTTGGAGCTGAAGCCATCTTGGCAAAGGCCCTACAAAATGACAACATGAAGATAAAGGCTGATTTTTTAAAACTGGCTTAGAGAATCATGTTATTATAATTGTACTTAAGAATATTACTTTTGACTGTGGCAAATTCCGAGAATAGAGATGATTCTGCCACTAATCTCAACCTATATATTAAAAATAATTTAAGGGAAAATTCAAACTCTTGACAACATTCTAAAATTTGCTGGATTAAAAGAGACATAAATGGTCAAGTTTGCTTGAGAGGGATCTTTCAATGATTAAGGATGTTGTGAGTAAAGCATTTAGTAAACTAAAAAGCATCATGTAAATTTTAGTCATCATTATTATTACAATTATTTTAAAGGGAGGGTGATACTGGGTAGAACGATGAACTTGGGAGTCAGAAAGACTTGAGTTCAAGGCCTCCCTCTGACACTTACTATGTCAGTCTGGGCAGGTCACTTAACCTCGAAGTGAAATGGGCAATTTTCTAAGCCTTATCTACTATGCAGACCCACTGTGATCTGTGCTGGTGGAGAAAGCTCCTAACACAATAAGTCTCATTCTATTTCTTTTTTTTTAGACCAAAAAAGGATACAAGGATGTAGTGGAAAGAGTACTCACTTAGAAGTCAGGAGACCCTTACACTTGGTTGGGTGTCATATGAATACAGAAAAGGAGACAGATAAGAGGGACATTGTGGAGGCAGATTTGAAAAGACGTGGTAACTGACTGGATGGGTTTTTAAGTTTAAACTAAGAGATGTTACGAAGTAGTTATTCAAGGGGGACAAATACAGTACAGAAAAAGTTGGAAGGTGAGGGAGAGAGAGCTGAAGATGAAATGGGGTTGTCTAGATGTTTACTATTTTAAGTAAAGTTATGAGGCTTTGGGAGTGGAAAGGCTAAGGAAGAGAGTTCTGTCTCCACATCTAAACAGTGTTCTGCCCCATCATATTAAATGACACCTCTCAAGTGATAAATTTAAAGGAGAGATAAAAAAGACTTACTTCCACTGTTTGATGTATTGCAAAGGAGTGAGGTTGCATCCTGCCTCAGTCAGAGCCTTTTTGTACTGTTCCAAGTCAGCCTGGAATCATAAAAAGGAATATATTAAGTAAACAATTATAAACTATTCCTTATGTCAATGAACAGAAAGAACACCTCTTTACTATAAATTTACTAAATCAGAAAGTCTGACCAGTGGCTTTAACTTTAAATTCCCAGAGATCCCATCAACTCTTGGCCCACGTCCAGAAATATTTTGGGCTTTGCACCCTAGAAGGGTCCTCCCCTTTGTAGATTCCAAAACATATCAAGGTCTGGTGGCAATGTCTTATGGATTTATCATTAATAGTCATATTTTACTAATAATTTGTTTATAATATATTTGACAAATGGAAAGATTTATAAACCATTCCTTATGTAGGCGGCTAAAATAAAATAAAAAGGTTAAATTCTCTTTGAATCAAGTTAAAAAAATTAAGTACCTTTTGAATTAAAAATATTAAAGCTCTTATTCTTGGTAAATTATTTTATATAGCCTATTTTATAAAACAAAGGTACAACCAAACTAACAAGAAGTACTTATTAAGGCAAAATGCATTTATTTACATAAAAATTTAAGAGGTATGTTTATAAAGAAAAACATGTTGGTCACAAGCAAAATACTGTATCTGGTTTGCTGCCATTATACCTCAGGTTTCTAAAATGCAGAAAGCTATAAAGAAAAAAACACAGCATGTTTCAAGCCTTGAACTAGCTGCTTTAGGGAAAATATCACACCTTTGGGACCCTACTGCTGTATATAGGATCAAATGTCCTCCCCCACCATACCAGTCAAAATGGCAGCTTATTTAAACTGCAAGCAAAGTGAACAACTATAAACTGGATGTGGACAGGAATGATTCTCAACTGCTTCTTGCTCTTTTATAAGGTAATGCTACTCATAATTATCCATCATCCTCTTTTTAAAGCTTGTCCAAATGAGTTTAGATTTTAAAGTTGCATATTGTCCTTGGCCATAACAGTTCTTTGTATGGCAAGGAAATGAAGTGTTTGCTGACTGAAATGGCATTCTGTTCTATTTTCACCTCGTAGTTGTGGTAGTTAATTTATACTGGTTAAACTTCTTTAGTAAATGGTGAAAATCTGAAAGAACAAGATATTTATTCTTTTATACCTATTTTTCATTTTTGTGTGTGTATCAACAGCTTACTTAAAATAAGTTCAATGATTGTTGCCTCACTATATCATCTCCTTTTTCTTCTAATTTGTTGCTGGTTTTGATCTCTGATCTAACTAGTCAGAGGTTTGACTATATACAGAGAACTGATTTGGAAGTGAGTACTGTAACAGTAACTAGCTAGCTGTTACTGCCTGTTAAAATAGGTAATTAAATTCATTTTTTGTCACGTTAATTAGTGCTTAAAACATCCCCAGCTTATCAATCATCTTCCTCAAGGGACAGCTAGGTGGTGCAGAGGATAGAGCACTGGCCCTGAAGTCAGGAGGACCTGAGTTCAAATCCAGCCTCACACCAAACATCTGACACTTACTAGCTGTGTGACCCTGGGCAAGTCACTTAACCCCAATTGCCAAACAAACAAACAAACAAACAAATAAATAAATAAATTTTTAAAAGAGTCATCTTCCTCAAGAACGTATTCATGAGAAACAGGGATGAGACTTACCTTTATAATCTTTACAAAGCCTTTGGCCTTTCTTGTTTCTTACAACTGAACCAACATTTCCAATACATTTTTCACCTTCCTTCTAAACCTACTTTTCACAATGGTGTCACTGAATTTTAAGCATTAAATTACATGTTTCTTAACCTCTTCATTCTCTGCAACAAATGTTGCCCTTATACTTCAGTTATTTTCATTGTGAGCTTTTTGAAAATATGTATCATGAACTTGTGACAGGAGAAAATAAAGTGTCTCCTGAAATAACACATATCCATTCTACATTTTAAGGATAAATAGAGGTGAAATTAAGAAAGGTTCACAACTGTTTCCTCTCAAGTGCAAAATAAAATAACTTAAACTCTATGTAAATTTTTTTCTTACAGTTTTATTCTTGATTTTTAACAGTTTGGCTTTAGATATTTTTAAACCCTCAAAACAAGGACATAAGATTCAAGGCCAATACATACAATAAAACACTCCTTTAAAAATGCCAGGGGGCAGCTAGGTGGCAAAGTGGATAGAGCTCTAGCCTTGGAGTCAGGAAGACCTGAGTTCATATCTGGCCTCAGACACTTGACACTTACTAGCTCTGTGACCCTGGGCAAGTCAGTTACCTCGATTGCCTCACCAAAAAAAATGCCAGTACAATCTGTCTTTAAGGGAGATTATCAATAAAATACCTATAATATTTAAATAGAAGTATGGAAATAGAAAACTACTTATAATACTAAACTAGTCCTATAGAATTATATGAATTACCTGAAGTAAAACTGATCATTTTTAAAATAAGACAAACAAGATAATATGGTAGACAGTTTAATAATAGTTGTGATTGATTTATTATTTTAACATAAGTATTAATTCACCTACAATCACTAAGGGAGCTTACTTAGATATGGCTAAATAGAAGTACAAATCTGAGACTTTAATGATACTAAATTGCAAGTTTTGATGTTTACCAATTTATATAAAGTTTTTTTAAGGGAGGGAAATAATCACTCTCAGATTTAAAAAAAAATCATTCTGAACTTAAATACAAAAAGACCAAAAAAAGGAAACATTTTTATGTACACAGGACAACATAAAAAGAGGGTTTAATATAAAACCATGAATTTCCATTTCACGCTGCTAAAAAAAACAACTACATAATGAATACACACTGTTTTCAAAACTACCCTGCTTTTCCGTGCTTCCAAGTTTTATTTTGTTCTCCGTTATGCACTTTTTTTTCTCCCTCCCTCCCTCCGCTGCCCCAGGGAAAGCTTATACACAAGTATGTCTGTATGTCTGTATCTATCAGTTCTATCTCTGCATGTGGATAGTGTCTTCCTTTATAGCTCCCCTGTAGTTGATTTGAATATTTATAATACTCAAAATGACTTAGTCATTGAAAGTTGTTCTTAGAATAATATTGTTGTTACTATGTACAACATTCTCTGGGTTCTGCTCATTTCACTCTTCATTATTTCATGCAAGTATTTACATGTTTTTCTAAAATCAACCAGCTCATTATTTCTTATAGTGCAGTAGTATTCCATCACAATCATGTACCACAACTTGTGGTATCCAATTGACAGGCATCCCCCTCAATGTTCAGTTCTTTGCCACGACAAAGAGAACTGTTATAAATATTTTTGAACATATAAGTTATTTTCCTTTCCCCCTAATCACCTTGGAAAACAGACCTAATAGTGATATTGCTGGGTCAAAGGATATCCAAAATTTTATAACTCTTTGGGCATAATTCCAGATTGCTCTCCAAAATGACTGGATCAATTCACAGTTCTAACAACAGTGAATCAGTGTCCCAATTTTTCCACATTGCCTCCAACATTTGTAGCTTTCCCCTTCTATCATTTTAGCCAATCTGATAGGTGAAAGATACCACAAAGTTGTTTTAACATCTCTAATCAACAGTGTAAGTTTAGAGCATGTTTTCATATGACCACACACACACACACACACACACACACACACATTTTGATTTCTGCATTGAAAAACTGCCTGCACCTATCCTTTGACCATTTATCAATTGGGGAATGATTTGTATTCTTTATAAATTTGACACAGTTTTCTCCCAACTTTGTTTTCCCTCTAATCTTGGCTTTGCTTGCACAAAACCTTTTTAATTTAATGTAATCAAAATTATCTATTTCATACCTCACAATGCTAACTCTTTATTTGTTAGAGTTTATTCACAAATTGTTCTCTTATCCTTAAGTCCAACAGGTAATATGTTTTATGTCCTAGTTTTCTCAAGTTATCTCCCTTTATACCAAGGTCATATATACATTTTGACCTTATCTTGGTAAACAGCGTAAGATTGGTTTACGCTCAGTTTCTGCCAGGAGCTTTCCAGCTTTCCCAACAATTTTTTTTAAACCAAATATGAATTCTTATAAAAAATTCTTATTCCAAATACAAGATTACTATAATCATTTGCTACTGTGTTTTCTATGTCTACTCTGTTCCACTGATCTACTTTTCTATTTCTTAGCTGGTGCGAGATAGTTTTGTAAATACTCCATTATATAGTATAGTTACATATAAATCTGGTACTGCTAAACCTCCTTCCTTTACATTTTTTTTTTCATTAATTCCTTTGATAGTTTTGACCTTTTGTTCTTTCAAACAAGTTCTAGCTCAGTAAAACATATTTTTGGTAATTTAATTGGGATGGCATTGAATAAATAACTGTCTTTTTATCAAATTGGCTCTGCCAACCCATCAACAATTAATATTTCTCCAATTATTTAAATCTGACTTTATTTGCATAAACAGTGTTTTATAATTATGTTCATGTAGTTCCCAGGTTTGTTTTGTTAGGCATACTCCCAAGTATCTCACACTATCTATAGTTATTTTAAATGGGGTATCTCTTACTATCCCTTCTTGCAGGGTTTTGTTGTTAATATATAGAAATGCTGATGATTTATGTGGGTTTTATATTTCCTAAAATTACTGTTTCCAATAACATTTTAGTTGAATATGTAGGATTTTCCTAGTATATCATCATATTATCTGCAAAAAGGCAGTTTTATTACTCATTGCCCATTCTGACTCCTTAAATTTCTTTTTCTTCTCTTATTGCTAATGCTAGCATTTCTAATACAATACTGAATAATACCGGTGACAATGGGCATCCTTGTTTCGTTCCTGATCTTACTTGAGAAGACCTTCTAGCTTATCCCTATTACAAATAATGGTTTAAGGTGGATGCTTCTTATTATTTTAAGGAAAAATCCATTTTCACATAGGCTTTCAAATATTTTTAAAGGAATGAATGTTGTATTTTATCAAAAGTTTTTTCTGCATCTACTGATATAATCATATGATTTTCGTTAATTTTGTTACTGATATACTCAATTATGTTAATGGTTTTCCTGGTGTTAAACCACTGTTACATTCTTGGTATAAATCCTGTTTGGTCACAACATATAATCTTTGTACTGTATTATTGTAGTCTTCTAAATGGTATTTTATTTAGGACTTTTGCATCCATATTCATTAATAAATTGATCTATAATTTTCTTTCTCTACTTTGCTCTTCCTGGTTTAGGTATCAGTACCATATTTGTTTCATAAAAGTAGTTTAGTAGGACTCCTTCTTTGCCTTTTATTCCAAATAATTTATTTAATATTGGAAATAGTTGATTTTTACATGTTTGGCAGAATTCACCTATAAATCCATCTAGTCCTGATGCTTTTCTTCTAGGAAGCTGACTTACAGTCTGTTCAATTTCTTTTTCTAAAACAGGTTTATTCAGATATTCCATTTTTTCTTCTGTTAATCTAGGCATTTTATATTTTTGTAAATATCCTTCCACTTCACTTAAATTATTAAATTTACTAGCATATAATTGGGCCAAATAATTCCTTATAACTGCTTTGATTTTATCTTCATTAGTGGCATTTCACCCTTTTCATTTTTAGTACTAGTGATTGTTTTCTTCTCTTTTTTCTGATAATATTAACCAATGATTTATCTATTTCATTGGTCTTCCCCCCCCATAAAACCAACTCTTAGTTTTATTTATTAATTCAATGGCTTTCTTATACTCAGTTTCATAAATATCACCTTTAATTTTTAAGATTTTCAATTTGATGTTTAATAGAGGAATTTTAATTTGTTCTTTTTCTAGTTTTTTTTTAATTGCATGTCCAATTCATTGGTCTGCCCTTTCTCTATTTTATTGCTATAATCATTTAGAGACATAATTTTTCCTCTGATAACTGCTTTTGTTGCATCCCATGGGCTCTGATATGTTGTCTCATTACTGTTATTCTTTAATGAAACTATTGATGGGTTTCTATAGTTTGTTTTTTAACTCACACTTTCTTTAAAATTAGGTTTAGTTTTCAATTATTTTTTAATATTTGTTTCCATGGTACCTTATTGAATATAATTTTTATTGCTTTGTGATTTGAAAAGCATCCATTTAGTATTTCTGTTTTTTTGCATTTAATTTTTCGGTTTTTAATGCCCTAATATACGGTGAATTTTTGTAAAGATACCATGTACTGCTGAGAAAATTCTATTCCCATTCAGTTCTCTCCAGATAAGTATCATATGTAGCTTATCTAAGATTCTATTCACCTCTTTAACTTCTTTCTTGTTTAATGTTTAGATTGATCTAATTCTGAGCAGGGAAGGTTAAAGTACTTACTATTTTGGTACTCTATATTTCCACCTGAAATTCATTTAACTTTTGCTTTAAAAATTTAGATGCTATAGCAATTGGTGTATATAGGCTTAGCATTGATATTGCTTCATTTCCTATGATACTTTTATGTTTTTAATTAAGTCTATTTTAGCTTTAGCTTTGTCTAAAATCATGATTGCTACCCTTGTTTTATTTGCCTCAGCTGATGCATAATAAATTCTACCGGAGCCCTTTAACTCTGTGTATCTCTCATTTTTAAATGTCTTTCTTGTAAACAACAGACTGTCGAACTCTGATTTTTAATCCACTCTGTTATGTTTCCATTTTATAGTTGAGTCCATCCCATTCAAAGTTTTATAATAATTAAAATACACAACCAATAATGTATATTTCCCTCTATCCTATTTTTCCCTTTTTACCCTATACTTCCTCACACATTTGATTTGCTTCTAACCATTACCTCCCTAATCAATACCTTTTAAAAGAATCTCTCCCTTATCTTCTCCCCTTACCCTCCTAGTCCTTAACCTACCCACCCCTGTACGAACCCCTCCTTTATACTACTCCCTCCACTTCTTTTTTGAGGCAATCAGAGTTAAGTGACTTGCCCTGGGTCACACAGCTAGTAAATGTGTGAGGTCACATTTGAATTCAGGTCCTCCTGACTCGAAGATCAAACCCTCTTACTTCTTGATTTATATACTCTTCTGAAAATCCCTCTCTTATCCTGTCCCTTTGCCCTATTTCTTTATAAATTTAAAACACTCTGCACCCCCACCTCCTTCCACTGTAACAATTCTTTCATTCATACCTTATTTGTATGAGATAATTTCTCCATTTTACCTCTTCCTACTCAATTTTATTTTTTAGAATCATCCCATTGTGCTCAACCCCAAGCCTTTCATCTACATATACTTTCAAACTACATAAGTAATGATAACATTCTTAAAGAGTACAAATAACTTTTTCCCATATCAGAAGTAAACAGTTTGACCTTATTGAGTCCCTTATAATTGGTCTTTAATATTTATCTTATGTTTCTCCTGGATCTTATATGTCAAATTTTCCATTGAGTTCTGGTCTTTCTGTCATAAAAACCTGAAAGTCTATCAATTCATTAAATACTTTCTTTTTTTTAAATTCAAGACTATACTCAGCTTTGCTGAGTAAGTTATTTCTGGTGCAAACCTAGCTCCTTTGCTCTTTGAAATATGTTCCAAGCCTTCTGGTTCTTTAATATAGAGGCTGCTAGGTCTTGTGTTATCCTCACTGTAGCTCCACAGTATTTTAATTGCTTTTTTTTCCCTTGTTGCTCGTAGTATTTTCTCCTTACCCTGGGAACTTTGAAACTTTGCTATGATGTTCCTGTGAGTTTTCATCTTGTCATCTCTTTCAGTTGGCAATCGGTGGATTTTTTTCTATTTCTATTTTACTCTTTCTTTTTAGAACTTCAGGCAATTTTCCTGAATAATTCTTGTAATATTGTATTGAGAATAATTTTTAATCATAACTTTCAGGCAGTCCAATGATTCTTATATTGTCTCTTTTTGATCTGTTCTCTAGATCTAGTTTTTCTAATGAGATGTTTCACATTCTCTCTTTTTTTCATTCTTCTGATTTTGTCTTACAATGCCATTAGCTTCCCCTTGCCCAAGTTAAGTTTTCAAGGAGTTATTTTATGTTCCAATTGGTCGACTTTCTTTTCATAATTTTCTTGGATTGTGCTTATTTTTTTCCCCTAATTTTTCCTCAATCTCTCTTATTTGAGTTTTAAAGTCCTTTTAAGCTTTTCCAAGAACTGTTTTTGGGCTTATGATTATTTGGCATTTTTCTTTGAAGTAGGAATGGCCTTTTTAACTTCACTATCTTCTTCTGAGCATGAACCTGTATCTCTTCTATCTTCACAGTAGCTATCTATGGTTGAGTTCTTTCTCCTTTGTTTACCCATAATTATTATTATTATTATTAGCAACTTATCATTATGGTCATATTTTAGTCCCAGGTGCGGAGATGCTGCCTCAGACTTCAGGTTTTTCTTACTGTTGTTTTCTGAGCCCCAGGGGCAGTGCCTGACCTCTGGCACTCCTCACCACCCCATGGCTAGGCCCCCAGCCATGCTGCCACTGCAGATGCTCTTGTTCCCAGCAATTTCTCCTGCAGCTCCAGACTTCCAGCTCATCCCTGGAAGCATAACCAGGAACTTTGTTTTCCTGCAGGTGCCCACAGCCAGTAGGGCTCTTCCTCACCAAAAGCCGAGTCTGGTCAGCACAACTGGGCCTGGCATCTCCTGACAGTGGAGGGTCCTTTAATCTTCCCCTAGTCAGCTGCCCCCGGGCTTCTTTTTTTTTTGTTGATTCAGCAGAGTCTCCCTGGAGGCGTCTCTACTTATCTTAGGCCAAACCTCTACCCCTGGAGGTTGAGTCTTTCCTGAGGTCCTCTCAAGCTGTCTTAGGAGGACAACTGTTTTATCCCAAGTTTTAATTATTTATGCTGCTCAAAGTTTACTCTGAGGTGATATTTTGTCTTGTTTGTGAGGGAAATTTGGAGAGCCCAGTATTTCCTGTCTTATTCTGCTATCTTCCCAGAACCCTCTGAGACATTATTTCTAAAATTACATCTACCTGGAAAAATGTCTAATGGTCACTTCAAATAAAAGATTTCTTTGGGGAAAGGGAAAAGTACAACTGCCTATGATTTAAAAGAAATGGGTTTAAAACCAGAATTTCAAGAACCATAAAAGCTACTTGTAGGTAAGGAATTTTTTCATTTTTATTCTGCATTCTCAATGCTTAGAATATAACTGATGCTTAATAAATGTTTGATGACTGAATGGACAGAGTGTGTTTTAAGTATATAGTTGTTTTTTGATGAGATACTAGAGTTACACCGATTTCTTAGAAAATTAACTCAATCTGTCAAAAAGAATAACAAGAAAAAACCTGGTTTCAATAACTTGGAAAATAGCATCTTCTGGTAAGATTTTTTTCTTTACTAGAATTATGTTCACATTTCATCAAATTAAAAATAGAAAGACAAGGGGCAGCTAGGTGGTGCAATGGATAGAACACCACCCCTGGTGTCAGGACGACCTGAGTTCAAATCTGGCCTCAGACACTTGACACTTCCTGGGTGTGTGACCCTGGGCAAGTCACTTAACCCCACTGCCTAGCAATAAATAAATAAATACAAGTAAAAATAGAAGGACATTTTATGAATGGACTTTCCTACCCTCATGATAAAAAATGCTTCCATAAAAATTGGCAGTATCTAGGCACCAAATCTCACCCAACTGTTTTTCTTTTAATGAAAGGAATGAAATAGATAGTTGGTTAGAGTGACTTTTATTCTTTTTATGAAACTCCAGCTGGCAGCAGTTACTCTTCAAACAGGATTTTTTCAAAATAAATACAAAGAACATACCTCAGAGGGAGCTTGTTGTGCGCTTATGTAATAGATAAGGAACAGTCTCATTTTATCTTCTGGAGTTCCTGCTGTGTAGGAAAAGCATGGATTTTGTTAAAAAAAAAAACTCATATATACCTACCACCATGTTGTAATAGATAGCTGCATACGTTAACCTGAACGTAAAATTTATAGATAAAAAGAAAAATTCCAAGTATTTGTAAACAGAACAGAAGAAATAATGGCTCCAGGTATAACTGATCTAGAAAAACCTTACCGAGTTAAAATTAAAATCATCAGTTAGACAATTTCTGACTACCTTCTATCTAAATTAAAATGGGATTAACTTAAGACAATTCTACCAAACGAATGACAACTTTATTCCTTACCACTTCAGTATTATTACCACAAAGTACATCCTTCAATTAGTAAGAATGCAGACTATCTATTTTATTGTAGGATAAGGAAAAAGAGACTTCCTTTCATAGGTGATGGATGATGAACCATCAACAACTAAGAAAAAAAAAAGATAAGACCTTTTTGCCTCTTGAGTATGACAAGAAAATGACAAAACAAGAACAAATGACAGGGCCAATTCCAAACTTTCTTAAACAAAACAAGCAATCATACTGATTCCAGACCACCTCTTTAAAATGACAAAACAGCACTGAGAATTACCAATAACGCCTCACGCTGACGCGGTGCTTTAAGATGTGCGCAATCTTACCACTCACCACTTGTAACGTACAGAGCATGAGTACTATCATTCCAGTTTTAGAAATGAGAAAAATGAAGCTCAGAAAGGTTAAACAAGGGTCCCATGGTTCCATGGATGGCAGCAGGGCCGTGCCTCAAACCTTCATCTTCAGATGAGCTCTGTGCTCCTCCCCTGCCTCTTCACTCTCCCTCGGCATGTGGGCACATGTTCCTCGTGTCCCCAGACAACCATCATTATTGCAATAACAAAATACTAGGGAGAAGATGTAGAGCCATTGCAATGTGACTTCTCATGTACTCATGTCTTTCTTTATCCCTTCTTTGGCATCAAATACACACATCTGAAAGAATTTTCTTAATATCTGTCTGTCACATTCTTCTTCTGGAAGAAGCATGAAGCTTTCTATTTTATTTCTTAAGCCTTACAAATTTGGATGGAGCAATAAATTTGGTACCAAAATTTCAAAATGGGTAAGACAAGAAGACACCTGATTAGTAAACGGCAAAAACCCCAAAACTTCTAATTGACTATTTTGATGTAAATAATTTATTTTTTTTTTACTAGAACGCAAAAGAAATAGGTATTCAGATATGCCTATGTGTATATATCTACATATAGGTGACAGCCCTAACTTTTTGAGGTAAACTACCAATTTTTTTTTTCCACCACAAGTTTCTTTTGTGCCCCTATGAGAGAAACAAGACATTTGGGCTAGAAGCAAAATTATGTCCTTGAGTTAAATTTTATTCAGTTCTTTATGCTACTAAAAGTTGAACGTATTTTGTTTGTTTAACTAGCCAAAGTTGATACAGGCACTCAAAGACATTTACTATTCAATTTATATTAAATGTTAAATCTCAAATGGCTAAATCCAAATCCAGCAGAGCTTAAAGTATCCAATAAAGAGGAAATCTCTGGAGTCTGGATAGTTATCTTCTAAGCTTTACAAATTGATTTTTTATTATTATTATTATTATTATTATTATTATTATTATTATTATTTTAACCAAACCCAGGGGCCATTTATTACTCTGTGCAGGGCTGGCACAAACATGCAACTGGTCACTTGGAGCCTTTAGGCTGACTGGGCCTCAGTATTGATAGTGGCATGCCCAAATACTGAGACTGTTTTTTCATTGTCTTAATGATCCACCACTCATTCTTCAGTGCACCTTAGCAGTGCATGCAAGTTTTCATGTTCAACACAACTGCATTTTCATTTAGCCACTTCACATATATTTCCACATTAAAGTGTTTGTCCAAAGTGGTTATCTATGTAAGCCTGTGTTGATGACAAAGATGCTTCTGTTTTTGTAGCCCTCCACAGAGGCCTGAAGTATGATATTATGTAACATGCTGATGTAATTGATGCCTGTAATGATGAATAGGATTCCAAAGTTGCAACGGCTGGAGCATAACCTTTGCACACATCACCACAGCACAGAACCACAGCCACTTAGTCCATGATCACATTTGTGAAGCAGCTGAGGCCATCAATGAGGGACTCATGGTAGTGGTATAGGTTGTCAAAGCTTGCTCTTGGTGAAAGAACCATTCACATTGATGGCTAGATTGGAGATGTCCTTACCATCATCCTATTTAGAGAAATACTGCAGCAAGACCACTGTTTCTTGGCAACCAGGGCCACTGGTGTGTCAGTGAAAACAGCTATCTCCATGGTCATGTGAAGGTAGACACCTATGTGAGAATCCTTCAGAAGGGTTTGGAGGCTGAGAACATCTTCTGAAGTTTCATCAAACCAGGCATCTTATCTTGGTGATATCCTAGCCCCAAGGGAGCTAGACTGATGTCAGCAGCAAATTTGTAAGACATGCTGGGACCTCCTCCAGAGTGACCAATTTTGTTATTCAATCATTTCACTGATGTCCAACTCTTCATAACTCCATTTAGGGTTATCTAGTTGGTTTTGTGACCCCCTAATGGGGTCACAAAGATTTGGACAAAACCAAACAACACCCTGGGCAAGTCATTTAATCTCTGTTTGCCTTAATCCAGTAGAGAAGGAAATTGTTTTGAGGAAAAGAAGTTTTTAAAGTAGGTAAATAGAAGTTTCAAGAAAACCCCAGGGACAATGTGGTCCTTGGGGCCATGAAGAGTCAGACATGACTAAATGACAGAACAACAATAAAATGTGAATCTGTAAGTAAATGTACCCATGTATAATGCAAGGAATAATAAAGTTTAACTAGACACTAGTCTCTTAGTTAATAAGTATTTGAGAATTAGAATTCATTATCTGTTGATAATTAGCTACATTCTTATTTAGTCCTTTCTCCAATCTCTTGGAAATGCCAAATAACATGTGTTGTTGATTTGATACATTTGATACCTGTTACTCTTTTACATATCTTTAAAACTCTGAAAACCTTTTCCTGTCACTAAATTCATTATGTGAATTTTATGTGTGGTTTTTGTCAGGAGGTGGAAAGATCATAATTCTAACTTCCTTCCAACACTACGATGAGTCATTTCTCTATCTAGGATAAAAATGTACTTCAAATTCAAAAAGTATCTAATCTTAACATTCAAATTTTTATAAACAGGATCTAAAGTTAACTGACATTAAAATACTAAGACGTAGTAAAACAGCAAGATCACTAGAGAAAGGAAGTCTTGTCTTTATAGGGGAAAAAAATCATCTTAGAAAAAAAATCTTAAATAAAATAAAGCCGATATAAAGAAGGGAAACTTAAAATCAGAAATCTATTTACACTTCTCCCTATAAGGGCTTTAACTATGATATTGATAAAACAATCACTTCTCTTTAAATTAATTTTTATTTTGAATCTAGTGATTTGTTATGATAGAATGGGGCAGTGAGATAGAGAGGAATTTTAAATGATGGAATCAATATAAATTGTATGATAGGAAACGTATGTTGTGGGAATGGGAAATGAAATCTGGAAAAGTAGGAAGAAAGAAAGGATTGACTGACTAGTGTGAATGAAGTCTGTAAAAGAAAAAAGGAAAATGAGAAGTTCCACAGGTGAAAGAACTATACTATTCTTTTAGAATCTAGATGAGGTATTTTCTTCTAACTTGTTGCTACTTGAAGGAAAAATGATTTAATGTGCTTACTTTCTTCAGAGAGGAGACAAGAGTTTTCATTTTTCAGCCTAAATCTGCGGAGTGCTATTAAAGCACACAGCATAAAAGAAAAAAAATGTTAATGCCAGTTAATCAGTAAAAATTTATGGAGTGCCTACTATGTGTCAGGCACTGTGTTAAACACTGGGGACACAAAGAAAAGCAAAAGACAGTGCCTGCTGTCAAGGAGTTCACAGTCTAATGGGGGAAACAACATGCAAACAACCATGTACAAGCAAGCTAAATATGTGACAAATGGAAACTCATTAACAGAAGGAAGGCACTAAAATTAAGAGGAAAAGGCTTAAAATTAAGGGATAGGCTTTAAAAAGGGAAAGGAAAGGCAAAAATTTTAGCTGGGATTTGAAGGAAGCCAGGGAAGAAGGTAGATGAGGAGGGAAAACATTCTAGGCATGTGAGTTAGCCAGAGAAAATGCTCAGAGTTGGGAGACGGAGTGTCTTGTTTTAGGAAAACCAAGGAAGCCAGGGCCATTGGATTGAGGAAGTGGAGAAGAAGAGGAAGAGGCAGAGGAAGAAGGAAAGGGAGAGAGAGAGGGAGAGGGAGAGAGATGGGGAGACAGAGGACGAGAAGGGGGAGGGGAAGAGGACTAAGGGGAAAAGGGGGAGCAGAGAGAATGGTATGTGTGTAAGAAGAATGGGGGGTGGAAGTGGGGGAAGAGGGGCTAGATTATGAAGGTATTTGAACACCAAACAGGGTTTTATATTTAGTCCTTGAGGTTAGAGGAAACCACTGGAATTTACTGAGTTGGGGTAGTGTCATGGCTAGGCTTGTGCTTTAAGAAAACTGCCTTGATAGCTAAGTTGAAGATGGACTACAGTGAAGACTTGAGGTAGGCAGACCAATCAGTAGCTGTTGCAATAGTCCAGGCATGAATAGATGAGGGCCTGCATCTAAGTAGTAGCAGTATGACAGGAGAGAAGGGGCTGCACATAAGAAATGTTACAAAGACACAACTGAGAGGCCTTGATATCTGAACAGATACGCAGGGTGAGAAAGTAAAGTAGACGATGACCCTAGGGTTGTGGTCCTGGGATGGTGGTGCCCTCAAATAGTATTATTAAAGTTAGGAAGGGAAGAAGGATTTTTTTGGGGGGAAAGATAATGAGTTCAGCTTTGGACACATTGAGCTTAAGATGTCTACTGGACATCCAGTTCAAGATGTCTACTGTGCAGTTACAGATGGGAGTGTGGAGACTGGCAAGAGAGGCTGGGGCTGGAAAAGTAGATCTGAGAATCATCAGCACAGGGATGTTAATGGAATCCATGGGGAACTGAGATCAGCAAATGAAATACTACTGAGTGAGAAGAGGGATCAAGACAAAACCCTGTAGGATACTGAAGGTTAATGGGTGTGACCTCGATTAAGATTCAGCAAAGGAGTCTGAGAAGTGGTGTCAGAGAGGTAGGAGAAAAGGTCATTAGATTTGGCAATTAAGAGATCATTAGCAATTTTAGAGACAGAAAAGAGTGAGAAGATAAGAAGTGGAGGCCCATATTGTAGATGGGCTTCTCAAATAGTATGGCAACAAAAAGTAGGAGATGTATGAATAGAGGGGGTAGAGGGATCAAATAAGGGTTTTCTGAGGATGGGGGAGGCATGTTTGTGGGCAGACGAGAAACAGCAAGTAGACAGGGAGAAAATGAAGATAAGTGAGAGTGGGTAAGATAGAGTGAACAATCTGCTAGAAGTTAAAATGGGATTATAGAGGGGCTGGTTTGGTAAGGAGAATGGCTGCTTCACTATACAAGACAGAGGTGAAGAGGGATCCTGTGGCAGAAGGCATCTAGGCCACGTGAGATGAGGAGCAGAGAAAAGGGAACTCACAGCAAATATGCTTTGTGATGAGATTTACTATGAAGTTAGCTTTATTTTCCCCAATTATGTGAATCATAAATTCACTGTGGAAAAGGAAGGAAAAGACTACAGAATTCAGTGTTCTGCACAGTCTGCAACTGAAGACATTTGCCATAGACATCAGGTTCAAATCTAAAAAAATAAGATGAAACTTGGGATAAAATTCTTACTCTAAAAAATTTAAGAACACTCACCAAAGTGGATGTAATATGGATGAGGTAGTGTGATTTAATCACACATTTAAAGATTCATTTTGCCTAGGCATCTTAGGAAACAAAGTACTTTTTGAAGTCACCATGAAGAAGGATTTACACTACAAGAAGCCTATAAGAATCTCTATTACCCCATCCTGTTCCCCTCAAACAACTCTCTACCATAAAAAATCCCCTTCTATAAAAAGAATTTAAGACCAACTTGAAGAGGCATTTAATTTTCCACTCATCAAAAACTAAATAAAATATACTTTTCTGTGGAAAATATCCCACACCAGGATAATTTCTGAGTCAACACGTATAGCAAATAATTTCTGATACATATAACTAAACCGTTAAGCCAAATTATTGACTTTAAATGCCTCTCCTGACATGTTCACTGCTAAGATTAAACCTTGAAACTTTTCCAGCTTGAGAGGATCTGCCAGAGCTTCCGCTATGCTACCAATACTGTCAAGAAGCCCATGGTCACCTTCATGGCATAAGACATCACAGTAGGATACCTTTATTGGAGGAAGCTACAAAATGTTTAAATGAAAAGTCTATTACATCTATAGAGCAACTTTCAGTGGATCTTAAAGGTTAAGCTTCAGAACACACATACAAAATGCATTTTTTTAGTTGAAAGAGAACTTTATTCTCTTAAGTTAACAAAATGATAGTAGAAGCACAGGTTATTTCTCAGGGGACACTTTCTAAAATGTCTTTGGGCTAACAATTTCTGTAAGATTTAAGGACAGAAATCTACATTCCTGACTTTAGTCCAATGAACAAGCTTCCATCACAACTTTATAAAAGCTTCCAAAGTCAAGCTGAGATGAAATAAATAATAAGGATTTTCTCAAAATGAACCTTCTCCTTTTTTAGTTCAAAATTCTGTCAGAAAAGATGCTATGCCCTGTATCCTACTGTTACATTGGCAGTACTATTTAGGCTACTGGTTAGGATATCCTACGACTACAGTTCCTAATTTCATCATAATTATAAAAATAAATACGTGTAATAACAAGATCAAAAGCCATTTGGGAACCAAAGAAATATTTGGTCTGACAAGCTCAGCAGGCAACTGGAAAACAAATCAGCCTGAATAAGATACTTAATGTTCTATATTCACATTATGCATTTTTTTTGGTCTTTGTAGTGGTGAGAACAATTAAAAAGTCAAAATTTGGGCAGTATGTACTTTGTTATTTCTAATTTTATTCTAGGAAAATATAGCTGAATGATGACAGCACCTCTTTTTTTGTTAGGAAGAGGTTCTTACCAAGGTTCTAATTTGCTCCCTGAAAGTTTATTGATTGGGCTTTGCCTCTGCTCTAGCAACAAAGAAATAAGTGAAGGCTTCAAACTAAGAAGGCACTAACAAAATCAACAGTCAAGCAAAGTCTTGTTCACTTATCCCTAACATGGGAATTGTTGATTCTATGTTAATACTTCACATTTTACTTTTTTTAAGCATCACAACTCAAAAGCTGTTTCATACGTAGTCCCCGAGTTATTTTCCAAATACCAGATATTTCTAAAGCATTTGGCTGAAAAGAGGTCTAGAGCACTAAATATCAAGAAGAGGTCTTTAATTGGAAATTGAGAGGATGCCCATCAATTGGGGAATGGCTGAGCAAGTTGTGGTATATGAATGTAATGGAATACTATCGTGCTATAAGAAATGATGAACAGGCTGACTTCAGAAAAACCTGGAAAGACCTATATGGTCTGATGCTGAGTGAAGTGAGCAGAACCAAGAGGACTTTGTACACAATAACAGCCACGTTATGCGATGACTAATATTGCTTAACTGAACCCTTCTCAGCACTATAAGGATCTTAGACATCTCCAGAGACCTCGGGATGGATAATGCTGTCCAAATCCAAAGAAGGAACTATGGAAGTTGAATCGCTATCACTTATTTTTACCTTCTGTTGAGTTTTGTTTCATCTTTCTGATGGTTCTTCCTATTGGTTTTAATTTTTACTCACAACTTCACTAATGTGAAAATATGTTTAACAGGAATGTAAATGTAAAGCCTATATCAGATTGTGCGTCGTCTTGGGGAGGATGGGGGGAAGAAGGGGAAGAAAAATTTTCAACTTAAAAGCATATGGAAGTGATTGTTGATAAATCAAAATAAATTAATAAATTTTTAAAAAAAATTTTTAAAAAAAGAGGTCTTTTGTAAAAGAAGAATCCAATGGTTTACAATACTACTGGGATTATACAGTTTTCATGTGTGCTGGCTTGCTTGCTCATCCTCTTTTGCTCTCTCTGTATATGTATACATACACATATACAAAACATACTACATATATACACATACAATATTAATAAAATGTATTAAAATATTTTTTCCAGCATGAAACAGCATTTTTGTGTGCAAGGACTAAATTCTCTTTGATTCACAATACAAGAAAAGTCTACTGACCTTATATATATATATACACCATTAAATTAAAAAAGAATTTAATTAGATAAATGTAAATTCCAGTGCACTATTCATTTTGGAGTTAATTTTGGTGGGTAAAATTTTCTTCTACCAATTTAAAATTTAAAGATCCTTTTGTTATGCTTTTTAAAACTTAAAGGGCCTTCAATGGATGCTTCCTTTCATTTCCTTTAATGGGGAACAGAAAAGTTCAATACCTTAGCACAAACTACTCACACTTAGATCATTTTTCAGGTTAAGAGATCCCATTCCATCCTGTCTTCTCCAAAATACTGCCCTTTCTGTAATTCCCATTCTATCACTTATTTTCAGTTTCTCTTTGTTTACTGGCTCCTTCCCTACTGTCTACAAATATGCTCATACCCTATCATTGAAAATCCCTCACTTGATCCTTCCATCCCCTCTACCTATTCTCCTATTATTTCTCTTGCCCTTTGTGGCTAAACTCCTTGAAAAGGACATCTACAAAAGGTGCTTCCACTTTCCTTCCTCTCACTACTCTCTTCTTAACCCTTACACTCTAGGTTCTGACCTCATTATTCCACTGAAACTTCTCTCTCGAACTTAGGAACAATCTTTTAGTTGCCAAATCCAACCGCCTTTTCTCAATCCTCATCCTCCTTAACTTCTCTGAGCTTATGAAACTGTTGATCACCTTCTCCTTCTTAATGTTCTCTCTCCCTACCTATTTTTACTTAGTCTCTTTTTTTTGCTAGATCCTCTTCCACATTGTGTCATCTAATTGTAGATTTCCAATAGGCTTCTGTCCTTGGCCGTCTTCTCTTCTCCCACTATACTCATCAACTCCCAAGACATTAATTACCATCTCTATGCTGAAGATTTCTCAAATTGACCTGCCCTAACGTGACCTCTCTGCTGACTTCCCATCTTGCATCTCTCCAACTGTCTTTCAGACATCCTGAACTAGGTGTCCAGCAGACATCTTAAACTCAAAATGTCCAAAACAGAATTCTTTATCTCTTTCCTTACATCCTTTTCATTATCCCACCTTCCCCATTCACGTAGAGGGCAAAACTATACTCCCAGTCTCTCAGGCTTGCAGTTTAGGTATCCTTCACTTTTCACTATCTCTCAACCTCCCAATCTAGTCTGTTGCCAAGGCCTGTCAATTTCACCTTTGCAACATCTTTTGAGTATGTCCCCTTCCCTATGACACTGCCATTACTCTGCGGCAGGCCCTCATCACCTCACAGCTGGATTACTACAATAGCCTATGGGAGGTTCTGCTTGCCTCAAATCCTTCCCCACTCTAATCCATCCTCCATTCAGCCACCAAAATGATCTTCCTAAAGTTTGATCACATCACATCTTCCCTACTCAATAAACTCCTATAAACAAGACACCCCAGTAATACCATTAATAGATCTAAATCCCAAAGTGATTCAAGCAATAAGAAAAGGACCCATATATACAAAAATATCTATAGCAGTTCTCTGTGTGGTAGCAAAGAATTAAAAATTGAGAGGAAACTCATAAATTGGGAAATGGTTAAATAAGTTACGGTATATGAATGTGATGGAATACTATTGTGCTGTAAGAAATGATGACGGGGATAGATTCAGAAAAACCTAGGATGACTTGTATGAACTGATTCAAAATGAAATAAGCAGAACCAGGAAAACAATTTATACAGTAACAGCAATACTGTAAAGATAATCAACCGTGAAAGACTCAGTAATTCTTATCAACACAACAACCAATCACAATTCCAAGGACTTATGTTGAAACATGCAATATGGACAGCTGTTGAACTCAAGAGTATAATTTGAAGCATATTCTCTCTCTTCCCATGGCTACTGAAGTATTCTGTTTTGCGCTACTATACATATTTGTAAAGGGTTTTGTTTTTCTTGCCTTTCTCAAGGAAGGAAGGAATTTGGAACTGAAAATTTTAAACAATTTTATTTTAAAAATTAAATACACGCCAAAAAAGTCATCTAATCTGACCCACACCTCTGATAGAAAAGGTCAATGGAAGAAAATCTGCCCACACTCCTGATAGAAAAGGTCAATGATAGAAAACCTCCCAGGACACCTATTAGTCCTGTGAATTCTTTTCTTTGAGTACATATTACATATGGAAAAACAGATGCTCTCTCCAAATGTATCTGTTGTCAGTGATTAATGAAACTTTCACATTAACTGCTAACATTAAGTAGCATGCTTTTTAAAAAATCTTTCCCTATCAAATATTCAAACATTTGAAAACTACTAAGCACAAGGACATATATGAAAATACGGACAAAGTGTATGTGCACATATGTGTGTATATCCATAAAACTAGCCATTCAATTCAATAATTATAGTTCCCATTTACACAGGGCTTTAAGCAACACAAAGAAGCACTTTCTTCACAATAAACCCCAATTCTGGAGATGCAGAAACTAAAGCTCAGCGTGTTAAAAGTGAGTTATGTTCAAACAGCTACAAAGTATCAGTGTCAAAATTTGAACTCAAGCCTCTTGTACTCAAGTCCAAAACTGTTATCTTTAAGCACTTATTCTGTCCAACGTGCTGTGCTGGCACTGAGGATACCAAAGTGAAAAAAATCCCCCATGTCTGTTCTTAAGCAGACAAACTCTATGGCTATAATATGATATTAGAGACATATCTCCCAAACCAGATACAATAAAAACAGAGAAGCTGGAGGCGACAGCAACCACTACAGTGGTGGGGGCAGGTAGGGCTGAAGGGCCACAGGGCTCACATGTAAGCTGGGACTTAGCACAAGCAATTCATTCACTGAAGTATTATACTGTCTATATATCCCCTCGTTGTCTCCTGAGGCGATTTTTGAGTTATTATATAATCATCTAAGCCACTTTATAGAATGAAAATAATTTTTTGACTGCCACAGTTCTGACTATAAGGGCTAATTCCTATTGGGGTGATAGATTCTTTTGCTAGAGAATACTGAGAGCCTCTGAAATAACTCCTAGGGTGTAATGTTAAGCGTTAGGGGTTAACTTTAAGAAGAAACCTCAGACCTCAGGAGGGGCGGAGCCAACATGGCAGAGTGAAAGCAGTGATTTGCTTGAGCTCTCCCCCAAACCCCTCCAAATACTCATAAAAAACGGCTCTAAACAAATTCTGAAGCAGCAGAACCCACAAAAAGACAGAGTGAAACAAATTTCCAGCCCAAGACAACCTGGAAGATTGATCAGAAAGGTGTATCGCGCCGGGCTGGGAGCGCAGCGTGGGTGCGCAGGCTACAGCAAACCTGGAGCAGGCCTCAGATAACTGAATCACGGGCAGCTGTGGAGGTTTCCAGACTCCTTGATCCACAACTGCCGAAGACAACTTAGAAGGTCAGTGGGAAAAGTCTGTTTCTGTCGGTGCTCAGAGAGGAAGGTGCGGTTTCAGCTCCATTCCCCAAGAGCATGGCTGGGGGGGGGGGGGCAGCTGCTTCCCAAGCTTCCCACAGACTGAGGGGGAATCCAGTGGCTGATAAGACAGGGATTGCAGGGATCTCTTTCCCAGTGCTGAGGCAGGAATCTCTTCTTTGCCCGTGTGTGGATCTGGGTCACAGTTCTGGGTGGTGGTGCTGGGGTGAGGAGGAACGCTGGCGTGGTGGAGCTTGTAGTGGCTGTAGAGAGGAACCCCTCCTCACAGTTACAGGACAGAAAGGAGTACTTGTGGTCACAGGCCAGGAAAGGAGTAAACACCTCGCCCCTTATCATACCACCTTGCAAGAACTGAAAATTTAAAGGTCCCTACAAGCATCTCTGAAAACAGCTATACAAACCCCTGAAGCTTGGGACAGTACACTCTCCACATTGGAAGCAGACTCTTACCTTAACAAAGAGTTTAAAACTCAAGTAATTGGCCGGGATCATGAGCAAGCAGCGCAAAAAGAGTCAGACTATATTATCTTACTTTGGTGACAAAGAAGATCAAAATATACAACCAGAAGAAGACAACAAAGTCAAAGCTCCTACATCCAAAGCCTCCAAGAAAAATATGAATCAGTCTCAGGCCTTGGAAGAGCTCAAAAGGGATTCTGAGAAGCAAGTAAGGGAAGTAGAGGAAAAACTGGGAAGAGAAACAAGACTGATGCAAGAAAATCATGAAAAACAAGTCAACAGCTTGCTAAAGGAGACCCAAAAAAATACTGAAGAAAATAACACCTTAAAAAATAGCCTAACCCAAATGGCAAAAGAGGTCCAAAAAGCCAATGAGGAGAAAAATGCCCTAAAAAGAAAAATTGGCCAAATGGAAAAGGAAGTCCAAAAGATTACTGAAGAAAATACTTCCTTAAAAATTAGAATAGAGCAATTGGAAGCTAGTGACTTTATGAGAAATCAAGACACTGTAAAACAAATCCAAAAGAATGAAAAATTAGAAAACAATGTGAAATATCTCATTGGAAAAACAACTGACCTGGAAAATAGATCCAGGAGAGAGAATTTAAAAATTATTGGACTATCTGAAAGCCATGATCAAAAAAAGAGCCTAGACATCATCTTTCAAGAAATTATCAAGGAAAACTGCCCTGATTTTAGAACCAGAGGGCAAAATAGAAATTGAAAGAATCCACAGATCTCCTCCTGAAAGAGATCCCCAAAGGAAAACTCCTAGGAATATTGTAGCCAAATTCCAGAGTTCCCAGGTCAAGGAGAAAATATTACAAGCTGCCAGAAGGAAACAATTCAAGTACTGTGGAAACACAATCAGGATAACACAAGATTTAGCAGCTTCTACATTAAAGGACCACAGGGCATGGAATATAATATTCCGGAGGGCAAAGGAGATAGGATTACAACCAAGAATCACCTACCCAGCAAAACTGAGTATAATCCTTCAGGGGAAAAAATGGTCATTCAGTGAAATAGAGGACTTTCAAGCATTCCTGATGAAAAGACCAGAGCTGAACAGAAAATTTGACTTTCAAATACAGGACTCAAGTGGAACATGAAGAGGTAAACAGGAAAGAGAAATCATAAGAGACTTATTAAGATTGAACTGTTTACATTTCCTGCATGGAAAGATATTTGTAACTCATGAGAACTTTGTCAGTATTAGGGTGGTTGAAGGAAAAAAATTATATGTATGTATAGATAGATAGATAGATAGAGGGCACAGGGTGAGTTGAAGATTAAGGGGTCATATCTGGAGAATAAAATTAAGGGATGAGAGAGGATGATACTCGGAGAAGAAAGGGAGAGGTAGAATGGGGTAAATTATCTCACAAAAAAAAAACAGAAAAGAAAAGTCTCTCACAGTGGAGGGGAAACAGGGGAAGGTGAGAGGGAATGAGGGAATCTTATTCTCATAGGATTTGGCTTAAGGAGAGAATAACATACACATTCAATTGGGTATGGAAATCTGTCTTACCCTACAGGAAAATAGGGGGAGAAGGGGACAAGAGAGCAGGGGGATGATAGAGAGGAGGGCAGATTGGGAAAGAGGGTAATCAGAAGCAAATACTTCTGAGGAGGGACAGGGTCAAAAGAAAGAATAGAATAAATGGGGGGGGCAGGACAGGATTAAGGGAAATAGAGTTAGTTTTTCACAACATGTCTACTATGGTAGTGTTATATGTACAACCTATATTGAGTTGCTTGCCTTTTCAATGAGGGTGGGTGGGGAGGGAGGAAGGGAGAAAATTTGGAACTCAAAGTTTTAAAAACACGTTTTAAAAAAATGTTTTCACATGCAACTGGGAAATAATACAGGAAATGGGGAACAGAAGTCTATCCTGCTCTACAGGAAAATAGAAGGAGAAGGGGATAAGAGAAGGCAGACCAGGGGAAGAGGTATTCAGAATGCATGCCATCTTGGGGTGAGGGGAGGGGTGAGCAATTTGGAACTCAAAAAACTGTGGAAGTGAATGTTGAAAACTAAAAATAAATAAATTTGTATTTTAAAAAAAAGGACAAAGAATCCTCAAAATTAAAGGGGAAGTAAACGGCAAACTCACAAATGTAAGTACTCTGGTTTTGGGGACCACATTGATAGCTGGTTATCAGGGGCCTCCTCTGCCACTTAAGAGAGCATGGTACAGAGGAAAGAGGCTTGGGATTCAGATTCCAAAGACCTGGGCTGGAATCCTGGCTTTGCTCTTTACTACCAATGTGACCTTGGGTAGGTCACTTCATGTCTATGTGACTCAAATTTCTGTTGTAAAGTAAGAGGGTTTGATTAGATATCTTTATCACTTCCAAATCGATCACTATAGTATCCTGGTACATAAAGTGAAAGATTATCCTGAGGACAGAATAATCGATTACAATTTCATATTTTGCCGGAAAAAATGCCCAACCTCAAAATATTTAGGATTACAATATTTTTTTTAAAAATTCTAGCTTTTTGCAGTCTGAGTAGTAAATGTAGTCTGAGATTTCTAAAGTTTAAATGCTTTTTCAAAAAACTGTAATAATCTGTTCTTTACCTCACTTCTGTCTATTTTTGGAAAAACAGTGTCCAAACATTACTTCATATAATAAGTTTTAAGTAAAAAATTCCACATTACTGAGAGGACTTAAGATTGTCATTTATTTTATTCCAAAACCTTTCATAAGTTCCATAAGATATAATTCACTAAGTGAAGGCAATAATTAGAAAGACAGATTGTCAAATATATATAAGCCTTGCTGTAAGAAAACCTAATTTATAATGACAATTTACGTTACAGAAAAAATAAAGGGGCTATTTACATTATAAAAAGATGCTTTACTTTGAAAGAATCCTTTAAATAGCAAGTTTCTCAAGAAATTTGGAATATAATTCAATTTACAAGAACTGAGTTTACATGTAAGCGTTTTATTGTCCTAATTTTGATTATAAAAGATTTTGTAAAGACATATTTAGAATTGTCACAAAGTTAGGCGGCACAGTGAATAGAGCACCAGTTCCGGAGTCAGGAAGACCTGAGTTCAAATCTAGCCAGACATTCACAGAACTGTGAGCCTGGGCAAGTCACTTAACCCTGTTTGCCTCAGTTTCCTCATCTGTAAAATGAGATGGAGAAGGAAATGACAAACTACTCCAGTTTCTTTGCCAAGAAAACCCCAAATGGAATCATGAAGAGGCTGAACCAACTGAACAACAATCACCTTTACCAGTTTAAATCCTCAAACTGTATTAAGCCCCATGCAAGTTACTTTTGGGTGCAATTATCTGAACTGGTCATAGCTTAAAAATCTTGTCCTGATACTAAAGGCTCTTATCCCCCAAAAGCAAACAAATTCTTCATCAACTCCTCACTTAACTCCTGTTTGCTATCAGGTCACAGTGAAATTAGACAGTTAAATTACAAAGTAATAAGGCAAAAAACAGCAAAGATAAAATGAGGGACAAAAATATTCCTCAAACTCAAAAAATTACATATAACTGGACAACACTCTACTTTAATTACTAGCTAGTTCTTGGGGACTCATTCATGAGTTCCGGACTGATAATTCAAGGTCTTAGCAATGTGTACCAGAAGTTCAATTTTTCTCTTTCTTCATGTTGGTCCTAGTCCTTAAAAATAGCATCTCATACTTCCAGGATGTGACAGGCCACCTCAGCTCCATCTAGTCTCCAGGCACCAAGGGTTCAGCCTGTGGATTTTCTCTGAAAATACTCTAGCCAATCAGGAATGGCCATTGCACTTTCATGCTCTTTCTCTCATACACTGAAGAGACAACTAATATAATACGAAAGAGATAATAAATCTAGTCAAATGATTTCACCCCCAAAATTCACAAAATATTTCACTTCTTCACAGACTCTTCACAAAATTTCCTAAAATTAACTGAAAAAGAGCAAGACTCCCAGGTATGAGAAGAAAAAAATTATTTTAAACTAGTACACTATGTTCAAGTACTACAGAAACAGAAGATTTCAATTAAACAAAAATGAAAGTCATGTTCTTGTCCAAAGCTCCCAAAACAACACTGGTATAGTTTTACAACAGCAAATGTCTTACCTAATTAACTTAACAACGTGATTGGTTCTGAAGAAATAGAACTTCTACTGAGAATAGGCTCAAACTTTAAATGGTGATTTGAGCTAACAGCAGCCTTAGATTTGGGGTACTTACCATCAGGGTCGGAAATCATGTCCAGGAGAGATTTGTCCAAAGTAGTCTTGCTCATTATTTTTTCTTCATACTCAAAATACACATCTAGTTTTCGAGTCTATTCCAAAATAAGCATGAAAAAAGTAAATTACATTAGAAAAGCATACTGGATATAATCTACCTGGTTGATAAAATTCTAAATGTTCCGTAATTTTTAAAAATTACTCATTCTTCATTGATAATTTTGACCACACAATTAACACCATCAAACTTAATGCTTTTATTTTGACAAATTTTAAGATATACACAGCACAGACAGAAAAACTGGCTGCAATTAAGCAAATAGTAGCTTATCTTTAATTATTGGCATACAAATAATAAGTACTTTTGTGTCACAGACATACTGAAATGTAGCCACACTATTTAAAGGACTTGGTAATTTCATATATACATAAATATGTATGTGTGGGTAGTGTGTATATATATGTATATGTATATGTATGTATTTACATATGTGTGATAATTGATTTCCAGGATGATTTCATTTTTAGCAAAAGAAAAAAAAGGGATTTTGGATACAACTCCAGCCTTAGAGTCAGGAGGACTCGAGTTCAAACCTGGCCTCAGACACTTGACACTTTCTAGCTGTGTAATCAGGGGCAAGTCACTTAACCCCAATTGCCTCAGGGAAAAAAAAAGGGGGGGGTTTAATATACTGCTTTCCATTAATTTCAAATAATAACCTACAAGCATGATTTGCTGTTTATCCACAAATGAATTTTGGGATTTCTGTGCTCTACAGCAAAAGGTCACTGAGCTTAGTTCACTTCTCCAATATTATTCCAACTTTCTGAAATGCAAAGAGCTAAGATTTTAAGTACTAAAGTATTATAAAAAGGAAATTAGATTGAAGGCTTTTATAGTTTTTTTTTAATTAAAATTATTAGGAAAGGGAAAGGCAGTGAGAGGAAGATCAAGGAAAACATACGAGTTTCTGCTTGATATACGAAGGAAGATAATAATGGAAGACAGAGAGGGGAAATTACTCAGCTTGCATTTTATTTCCATTTTCTATCTAAAGGAGAATGATGTTTAGCATGGTAAAGACAGAAGAAAAATAGTATCACAGAATTTTAATGAGAGGAATTTTAGGAGCCATCTAGTCGAACCAATATCTGAAAAAGAACCCCGTTACAAAATACTTGATAAATGGTTATCTAGTCTCTGCTTAAACACCTCCAAGAGAGGGAACCAAAGAATTTGTTTTGTTTAACTAAAAATATCTGTTAGTAGGGTTTTGTTTTTCTTCCACTGGCTGGAATAGTTTGGAGGGAGCTGAGATCAGGCTTGTTTAAAAAAAAAAGTGAAGCTTGTTTAAATGTTCTGGAAAGAAGCTATAATGCCAATGATGAAATGGAGCTCACTGAATTTAAACTTCCTATCCAAAGAAAAATGAACAGTGAGGTACTTAAGATTTGATGTATGACAAACTGAAATGAGGGAACCATGGACATAGGGAAAATTATTAAGAATTTGCTAACTTAAGAATCAATTAAACAACATGTGCAACATAAACAAACATCACAAGATGTGAAGTTAACCCATTCCTCCGCAACTGAAGAACTCAAGAAACAATATGGAGTGTACTAATATTATGAAATGACTATCTTAGATTCTACTTTAGCAAAAGGTGTCTTAAAATTACATTGCTAGTAGTTTAAAGTTCTTCAGTTTATCATCACTGGAATAATGTGGATGGATATAATGCACACTTATAGAACAAGAAAGGTTTACTGAATTATACCTTTATATGTTCTAAAACAGCAGTGGCAACATTAGTGTGAAGATCAATGAGCCTCTTCTTTTCAAGAAGTTCTGGAAGAGAGCTAAAGGAGTAAAAGAATCTGAAATTTATTCCTTGTGTTTCCAAGAAAATAACATATCACCATAAAACATTACAACTGGGCTTTTCTTCCAATGGAATTGAGAACAGCAAAATAGCAGTCTGAATATTTCCTTACAGCTACTATAACCTCTGAATATGAAAACTGTCAGTCTATATATGTTTCTCTTTAACTAAAAAATAACCTGGCCTTAAACATCAGCATTTCCAGAATCTTAGCTTTTGCCTCTCAAACTAGGAGATTTTAACCAAAACAAGGTACTAGACATATACTTTTTCCTTCTTTTCCAGAAATGTTTTAACCTGAAAATTAAATAACAAGAGCATTTCTTAGTATAGAAAAAGTGGATTGTATATGAAACTAGGAACTTTTGTTGTGTATACCTCTTAAAAATGTATATTAAACACAAAAGAATTAAAACCCCCTTGTTGATGGCCCCTTCTGAAACTGCTTTTGCCTTCTGTGTATTTTGCAAAAATTTTATTGACATTCTTTTCTTCTTTTCCTTTTGCAAGTGAATTCTTGCCATAGTACATCTCCTTGGGTTTACTGAATAATATATGAGTATATGCTCTTTACTTTGGATCCCATTTACCTAATCTGTCCTGATAATCAACTTTTCTACATTTTAAACAAGTACCAAACAGTTATATTGATAACAATATGGTAATAAACTTATGATCTAGCACTGGCAGGCTCCTTTCCTTCTACTTCATCAGTTTTTCTGAAATATGATTGGGCAAAAGTTTTTAATAATTTACTCTTCTCCTATTTTCTTTTTTAAATATAACAATTTCATTTTCACCTTTTATTTCTATCAAATTAGTTAATGGTATTTCTATCCTATTTTTTAAAAAGTTATATTTATCAAATTAAATTTTTACAAATTTTCAATTCTGATGATCTCTTCCTTGATTTTTACTATTCTCATTCTGCATTTAGTTGATTTAATTTTTTAAAATGCTGCTTTTCTAGTGCTTTTAGTTGCATGACCAACTAAGTGATCTGTTAACTCACTCTGGCTAAAGACAATATTTAGAGATATAAATTTTCCTCTAATGCTTTTGCTTCATCCCACAAGCTGTGGTACATTCTCTTATTGTTTGAAATTACACATTTTACAATTTGTTCTTTGACCCACATTTTCTTTAGGATTTTATTATTCAGCTTCATTTAAGTTTGAGTTCTTTCTTGAAATGCCCTTTATTCACCATAATTTTTACATATTTTTTTCTGCATTTGTGAATTTTTTTAAATCACCTAGCATAATGGCACCCAAAGCTGAAAATTTATATAGTCTCCTTTTTTTATCACCAAAAATCTAATTTTTCCCAAAATTTTATCCATGGGCTTCTTTTCATAATTATCTTTTTGTTTAATTGGAAATATACTTTTAGCAAGATTTGTTTCTGAAAGAGCCTTTCTTCTCATCTTTATGCCACATATTTGTACTTGTATTAGATTTTTTATTGTCCAAGGTATCTTTGCTGCCCTGTACTCCCCCCAAGGTTATTCTTCAACATAACAGTGCCAGAGATAAAAAATAACAAAGGCAGAGCAAGTTGGAAGTAGAATTTCAAACTCGGATTGGTTTAACTTTGGTGCTTTTTTCCTATCCCTCTTCTCTTTCTAGGTTGTATGACATATGAAGAATACCAGTTAAGCCTGCCCTCTCCATGTTTAGGCCACAGCTTGACCTTCATTTTCCCTTCCTAATTAAAACTATTGTGCCTGGATTTTAGTCCTTTGTCTCAACAGCAAAACTAAAAGTGTACTTTTTAGGGGGTATTTTTTTCATATCATGAAACACAGTAGTAGTAGTAGTAGTACTAGTAGTACTAGTAGTAGTAGTAATAATCTAATTATTTAGACTATATAGATAGCTTGGATTTACTCAACTAAGAGAAAATGTCTTGCCGTGGATGCCTCACTGTAGCATGGAAGTGATTCTGATTTCTTGACTGTCATGCCCGGGGAGTACAAGAACTACTAGGTTCTACACCAAGAAGGAAGGCATGGACCGGTGAATACTGTAGTAGAAAGTGTCAGATGGCATGTGAAATCCATCACAGCACTGAATGTATGCAATTCTATGACGTGATGTTTTCCAAACACCAGGCTAAGTTCTGAGAAGCCTATTACTAGACTAGCTGCCAGATGATTAATCTTCTGGACAACAGCAACATTTCAAGACCATTTATATAGAAGGGCTGCAGTTTGGAGTGGTGAAGGGTATACCCACATCAACAAAAACAAAGTGCTTACACATAATAACATAAAAACAAATGGCACTTATACAATGATACTTAAGGTATATAAATGGCTTTATATAAATTATATTACAGTCTTCAAAAGAGCACTATGAAACAGTCAACAAGGGAAACAAAATCAACTTGAAAATGTACAAAAGCAGCTCTTTGAAGTTAGATATAATACTTGTTTTTTTTTATCATCAAAGATTTACTATTATTGGGAGTACCATCCATTATCGTAACTTTGTTCAAACTGAACTGAATAAAAATAGATTTTGTCATCCACTTACCTAACAGCTGAGGTTAGCTTGGCTGTATTGTCAGAAAGCATACTTATAGCTCCTTCATCTTCTCCTTCTAAACCCTAAGAAATATAAAACCATACCATTAACTAAAAAAATCCCAATACCTATACACTCAATTTCTAAGATAATTTATTTAATAGATCCCTCAAAATAGTACATTTGGCCCCAATACCCCAACCCTCCGATAAATCCTACTTTGTGTAGTGGATAGAGTGCTCTACCTGGAATCAGGAAGACCTGAGTTCAAATCGAGCCTCAGACACTTATTAGCTGTATGACCCTGGGCAAGTCACTTAATGTCTGCCTCAGTTTCCTCATCTGTAAAATGATGATGATAATAGCACCTACCTCTTAGGGCTGCTGTGAGGATTAAATGAGATATTTGCATAAAGTGTTTTGTAAACCTTAAAGCATTATATTATTATAGCTAGTCTTAAAGCTATTATTATTGCTGTCATTATTAATTAATTTTAATGGCTGCTGTCAAACTATTTCTTCAACAGTAAAAAGCACCATATAATACAATTTATAACTTATAATACTGATTGTCCAAGTGAAGTAAGGTCTTAGTTTTATTGAACAATGTGATATCTTGCATTTGGAAGAACCTGACTAACCAAACCAGTTTGTATAATACTAAAGGGGCAAGATATCTGATCTATTTTTGTGAAACAAAATGGTAGATAATAAAAGTTATCCAGATAGGCACATAATAATAAAAGATCACTTTTGTGCATAGTTCTTAAAGTTTACAATGTGTTTTCTTACCTATAATTATAGTGTGAGGTAAGCAACATTAGAATTATTAGCTCTTTTTTGTTGAAATCAAAAGTGATGCCAAGCAAGGTGACATGACTTGCCTAAATGAAATCTTAGGAGATGAATATTTACTCTGGCTACACAGAAAGAGCTCATGTAAATATATAAAACCATTCTCCTTCTGGAAGCCTTCTTCCTAAGTATTCTCATGTACCAAACAGGATCTTACCATAATGCTTTTAAGCCGCTTTACTTCATCTTCCTGGGCTCTGTAGGATTCTAGTTCTTGTTGAACAGATTCTGCAACTTCTGGGAAAGGACTAAAACAATATTACACATGATGAACTAATGAAATAAATCATTATTAACATCTTTACATATATTTAATTTAGTAAGAAGACAAAGCAACGTACTATTTTTGTATCATGAGTAATAAGGTCATACTATTTTTCAAATTTATTTGTATATAATGCATATTATTTAAATATTCAGATATATCAAATGCCAGGGGTTATATGCAAATATATACAAAAATTATTTTTAAGAGCAAATGTATGTCAAACTAATTAAGATATTTCAATATATATTAAAATTTCAATTTATATTTTTACTTCTTGTTGATCATTAAATTTTCTTTTGGTTTCACACTGTAAGAAAGGAAATTTTTTTTAAAAAGACATATACATAAAAGCACTCCAGGAGTACAAAAAAACATTACATGTAATAAACAACATATAAACAATAAACAAATATATTAAAAATATACACCTGGCATTCTCACCAAATGACACACATTGTCAAAAGTTCCAGGCAATTAAATTATGGGTTTAAAAGCAACGTTACAATTATTCAGGAAAAAAAATCCTTGCAATTGTACATTCTTAATATCCTTAGATGCTATTGATATGTACCCAATTTTCTCTACAGATGAGATTTGTCTACTCTCTGGTACCTTGCTGTATATAAGCAACTATAATTTAATGGTATACTATAAACACTGAAAATCACAACAGATCCTATTCTTTTTTTTTCTTTTTCTTTTTTCTTTCTTTTTAAGAGATCCTATTCTTAAGAAAATCTAGGTTACATATGGGGACTGTAGCACAACAGTATAATAACTTATCTATACTATGCAATGTAAAATTATACAAACTACCTCACTAGCAAAATTTGATTCTCTTGAATTACAAGTTATACCTTTCTAGTTTATAGGGAAGAAAATGGATTAAAATGTTTTGAAAGAATTTGATTTTTAAAATGAAACTGATAAAAAACTTGACCGTATTACAGATTTTAGGCATATTAGAGATTTAACATCACTCCAAGTGAAGGACAAAAATATAAGCCAGGGCAAAGTTTATGTATAATAAAACATTTAGGAAGTACAAAATATATTTTATTCTATAAACCCATATTATATGAGGACACAGAAAACATTCAAGAGGGAGAAGTAGTAAATTTTCCATCACAGGAGACAAAGAGGGAACTCTACAGAAAACTGTTTCTCCTCCAACATAAATGTGAGTCAAATCAGAGCTATAAGAGAACAGGAAGATCAAATGCGTATATACACGATACATAACTTCAGAATTGCTAAGAGATCCCACATCCCAAAACAAAATATGCTTCTAATGTTACTATTAAAGAGTGAAGTTTACAGAGTGAAAAAAACCCAACACGATTTTTTTCACTAAAAAAAATATATATTTTTTTTTGTTCCTTAAAATAATTACAGAACAATTTTGCCAGAAATCATTATCTAATATTTATATTACAGTTACTTACTACAAGCAGCATACTGGAATGGAAACAGAACTGAATTTTAACAAGATCTAAATAAATAAATAAACAAACAGTTTTGCTGTTTATTGCCTGAACAACTTTGGGATTTAGTCTCCTTAATTTGTAAAGTAAAGTCATTAGGACCAACTAGATGATGCTTAAAATTATTTTCAGCTCTAAATACTGATGTTATAATACAAAGTGCCTGAATTTCAAGGTGTCCTCATAACCTAATATGCATATATATTACATCACACATGCGCGCGCGCGCGCGCACACACACACACACACATATACACATGCTCACACATGTACACTTAAAGGGAATTACTGTCAAGTTTCAAGCCCTCTCTTACTTACTCTTCTCACCACTTTTATAAGTGGTTTGGTTCCAAGCTTTGCAGTCTGAAGAACTGCTGCCATGAAAGAAAAGTGACAAGTTTTGGAACGGAAAGACCTGTGTTTCAATCCTAACTCTAATACTTAATATCTGTATGGCCTTAGGTTAGTCACTTAATTTCTCTGGACCACAGGTTCCTAACTCATAAAATGAGAAGGGTGGATGTGTAAGGTTCAGCCCAGCTATAAATCTATATTTCTATATGAGGAAAAAGTGGCACTGGGAAAGAGCATAATTTTTCAATATCTACTCTTGAAGGGGGTAGTTCCCAAATTCAAAAGATTTATGAACAAGATGGTAACATATTTATATTTAATGTAATAATGATCTTACATAAAAGAGACCAAAGGACCTGAGACTGGGAACAAAGAAAAAATGGCACTATAAAGAAAAAAAATCTTATTACTACCTTTTGTAACGAAAGATAAACCACTAGAATCTTTTCATAATTTTTAAGAGGATGATTCATCAAAGCATCTATCACCTTTGCTATCTGATAATTTGTCTTACTTACCTGCCTTTATGTTTTTGCCAAAACTTATCAACTGCAGTTAAATCATATGACTTCTTGTTTTTTCTCTTTGGTCTAGCACCAGCTGGAGAATTTTCTACTCCTGAAGATTCTTCCAAATTAACTCGATTTAAGTGAAAATCCTGGAAAACAGAAATCTTGATTTTAAAAACTGTTATCTGAACATGCAAACCACAAAATATATCATTTCATTATTTCATCTTCCATATAATACAGCAATGTTCTCAGATATCTAGCATGGTTGAAGATGTTGGTGTTCTACACTGGTGACATTTTAACCTGCAGAGTGTTCAACTTCTTTTCAAATCCTTTTTGATCAATGTTCTTAAAATGTATTTTCTTTCTTTACCTTAACAATAATAAATCTGACAGCTTTTTCTTGATTATTCAGGATAATTAATTATGAGCAATTATACTGCACTGTCAACATAGATGTAGTGCACAGTAATGGATACAAAGGTGTCAGCAAAAAGTGGATACAAGCCAACAGAAAAGCACACCCAGATTGGGCTGATTTTCCCAGACCATATTCCACATATGCCTGTGATGATATCACACATCAGTACTAGTTACATAATAACATATATGGAAACTGCTTTCTCGAAGAGATCCCAAGTGTCAGATTTTCTTATTTTGTGCCTCTTTTTCTGGTAAAGAATGCTCATGATCTCTTAAATAACATGTCTACCTCTATGAACAATCAATCCTAAAATCAAAGGCTTGCAGAAGTAAATTTCTTCCTGTTTTCATCAAGTCTAGCAAAGAGAGGAATTTAACTCTTGTTAGCAGTGAAAAGAGTAGCCATTATAAGTGATAATTGCCATTCATATTACTGAGATTCCTTCTTGTAAAGGGTTCTGAATTATATTATAATTATTTTCTTTAGCTGGGTTGCTTGAGAAAATATACCAAAAATGGAAAGAGAAGCCTGAGGGAACAATGAGGGTAGGACTTAATGGCTGGAACTACAAAGAATGGAATATATATTTCATTACTGTTCAATTCAATGAATATTAAGTGCCTGTAATGTGCAAGGTACTGTATTACAAGATAGAGGTGCAAATACAAAAACAGTCCCTGCTCTTTCTTTCTTTTTTTTTTTAAAGGCAACTGGGGTTAAGTGACTTGCCCAGGGTCACAAAGCTAGTAAGTGTCAAGTGTTTTGTCTGAGGCTGCATTTGAACTCAGGTCCTACTGACTTGAAGCACTTCCTCCAGTGCTCTATCCACTGTGCCACCTAGCTGCCCCCCAACAGTCCCTGCTCTTAAGGAGCATATATTATCTTTCACTGAAAGGTGTCTATGTTTTGTGTGTATGTTACAGAATTTTAGATGATCTAATTTTCAAAAATTTTAGACCTAATCTAATTGATACTGAAAAAATATACACACAATAGTGAAGCAGCCTCTGCTTGAAGACACCCAATGAGGAAAAACCCCCTAATGCCATTCCATTTTAGAATACAGCTCTAGTTATTAGGAAATTCTTTCCCTTACTACAAGCCAAAATTAGCTTCATTGCAACTTCCACTCACTGCCATTGGTTCAACACATTGGGCCCCCAAAAAGCAAGTCTAACTCCTCATCTTTCAAATACACTAAGAGAACTATAACATCTTTCCCTTGAGTCTTTTATTCTCCATGCTAAACATTCCCAGGCCTTTCAATCAACAGATCCTTATATGACATGGACTTAAGGTGCTTCACCATCCTGGTTGCCCTTCTTTTTAGATGTGCTCCAGCTTACACAAGTCCTTCCTGCGGTCCTCAGATCTGAACACAGTACTCAAAAAGGGTTTTGACCAAGGCAAAACACAATAGGGCACAATTTTCAAGTTATGTCTGAAAAGGAATATTCAGAGACCCTCTAATTAACACCCTCCCCTCCCACTTCCGCTAAATTGTTGGCAGAATGATAAAACCTTTCTGGGAATAATTTCGTTTATCTATATTTCTTATAGAAAGAAATGCTACATTTCAATTTGAGATTAGCAAAAATAAAGATGTAACTTTTTCTCCCATCTAATGTCCCAGACCCACTGACAATCTGTCTGTGGACCTCATGTTACAAACACCTGCTCTAGAGGCTGCATCCTTTCATAAGGTAAGATTTTGGATAAAATAAGCTAAAACTTCTATAAAAGCTTAATTAAGTAGAATTTGTAATAAGATACCAAGTACAGGATGAAAATACTGCTTTGAATCTAAAAATTAAACAAGTAGCGACAAGGCTCATTCCAAATAAATCCTTTTGGTTAGCAAAATAAAAAAAATTCAACAGCATATTGTTTTCTGATGTAGATTACAATCAACTGAAAACTAAAAAGCTATATGGTAAATATAAACCTTCTAAGAAACATTATTTTAAAAAAAGAACAAAACATCGGATACCTAAGATACAAAATGTAGAGCAAATTTTTACCTGTCATTTGCATATTAAGGCAGAAAAGGTAATATTTAATATTGAAATTGGGAACATTTTGTCCATCACCCCAAATACTGGAAAAACAGAAACTTCACACACATTATACACCAACAGAAATGTTTTTAACAGGATGAAACACCTAAAATCTTTTCATATTATGAATCAGATTTTCCTGGCTTGTAGTAGATTGTGGGCATTGGTGCACCAAGACACTGGCGCCACAAATTAAAGGTTGGCAGTTCACTAGGTACAAACAAATTACATTATGAAGTGTTAAGAAGTCTGGATAGTTTCAGCATGAGGCTAAAAGGAGATTTTTTGTTGTTGTTTATCATTTGCCATTCTCCCAAGATCACCCAACTCAGAAAAGACAGAGAGAAAATACAACTCATTAAAGACTTCTCTGAAAAGATACACTATAAATTAAAAAAATTTTCTGAGATTTATTATTCACTTCCTAAGAGTGGCTGTAAGGGCAAAAATGAAAGATCTGCAAAGTGCTTTGCAAACCTTAAAATGTTACATAAATGCTTAATATTATTACTGTCATTAGAAGAAAATGTTTAGAAATGTACAGCAATTGGAGTGGCCCCTGGGAAGCTTTCAGTGACTTCAGTACACGAACTTACTGAAAATAAATGGAAAATATGCTTGTTTAATGAACACACTTTCAGGCAATTAATAAAATTCTAATCATAAAAGGGAATAATCAGATAGGCAGCTGGAAGAAAAATAGAGAATCATTAAATTGTAGTGCTTGGCTACAAGGACTATTCCATTTTTGTATTATGAACACATAACTTAGCCCCTAATGCACAGGTGCTCTTGATAGATACTTGTAAATTAAACTGGAAGATGATGTTGGAGACCATCCAAGACCAGAAGTATCAAACACATATAATACTACTCAGTGCCTTAAAATATAATTGGGAAAAATTTAACAAAATAAACAAAAATACAATATAACATAATAGTAATATGTGGTTTTCTAAGTCAATATGTGACTTGTAGGTATCCTGTGTATCTATTTAATTTTGGCACCACTGATCTATGCCATCAGGATTTCATCTAAAGTGAGATTCGTATAAACATCATTTATAAGTATTTTATGGTTTATGAAGTGTGTTCCTCACAATAATACTTTGAGGCAGGTAATGAAAGTATTATTATCCCCACCTTATAGATTAGAAAACTGAGACTCAAGAGATTAAGTGAATTATACAAGGTCACAAAGGCAGCCAGTAGCAAAGCTATGACTCAAGCCTAGGTTGTCTGACAAGAACTCTTTCTACATTAGACTATCTTTCCCACGCAGAAATGCTGCCAAGTCTATTCTTAACAGTTTTCAGTGAAAGGGATTCTAAAACTCCAATGCTTTAGACTGCTCCAAAAAACATGGTATTTTCAGATAGAGTGTTCTTTTCATGTCTAACCTAATTCATATAATTTATATTTTATTACATATATTATATAATAGATTAAGTATAATTTAAGTAAACTTCCATTTATTTATTGAAAGAACTTTTTGCCTTCCAGAATATCATGTCCCATGACCTCTAATCCTTTAATGTTGCAGGGCCAAGTCCTGTGTAATCCTGATTGTGACTCCCCAATATTTGAATTGTTTCTTTCTGGCCACTTACAGTATTTTTTCATTGACCTGATAGCTCTGAAATTTGGCTATCATGTTCCTTGGAGTTTTTATTTTGGGATCTCTTTCCTGAGGTGATTGGTGGATTCTTTTAATGCTTATTTTGCCCTCTGGTTCCAGGACTTCAGGGCAGTTTTCCTTGATAATTTCTTGAAAGATGCTGTCACGATCCTCCTTTCGATAATGGCTTTCATGTAGTCCAATGATTCTGATATTGTCTCTCCAGGATCTATTTTCCAGTCAGTTGTTTTTCCCATGAGGTATTTTACATTTTCTTCTGTTTTTTTCTTTCTTTTGAATTTGTTTGATTGATTCTTGATGTCTCATAGTCATGAACTTTCACTTACCCAATTCTAAGTTTTAAGGTATTGTTTTCTTCAATTACCTTTTGTATTTTCTTTCTCATTTGGCCAACTGTAGCCCCCCCTTCTTTTCGTAAAATTTTTTATTTTAAATTTAAATACAAAACAAGAAAAGAAAAAAGAAACAAACTTAAATACTAGAATCAAAATAATACAAAATAAGAAAAGAAAAAAAAGCATTGCTGTGTGCACAGCAGAATGCAAGACTCAAAATACATAGCAATAAATTTCCATTTCAAGAAAGCCTACATAATAAATATTATGCATTGTGTTGACAGCTGTCCATCTTTTCTTTGCTTCCTTCTAAGTTTCCTTTTGTTCTCTGCTGTGCACTTTTCCATTTGTTCTTTCCCCTCGCTTCTTCCCCCCACTCCCAAGGCTACAATTAAATGTGAAGATACACCCCCCCCCACATATAGACATATATACACACATTATGCCCATACATACATAAACTATACATACATATACTTACATATCTATAATCATACTCATATATAGACATAGACATTCACATACATCTATGTAAGAATATACTATACAAAAATATACTATCATATGTTTCTTTGAGGGTGGATAAGTCCAAGTCTTTCATATTTTTCCAAGTCCATCAACTCATCATTTCCTACACCACAGCAATATTTCAAACTTATATTGTCCAGCTGTTTTAAATAGTCAAAAACAATGCTGATGAATATGGTTGACACATTTACAGTTTCCCTGTTTTTCTCTTTTGATTAACTCTATTTTAGCCTTAACTTTGTCCCAGATCATAACTACCACCCCTGCTCCTTTTTCCCTAACAAATTCTACTCCAGATGTTTATTTTGTGTGTGTGCATATCTCATTTCTTATCACTCTTGACTCTTCTACTTTACTTCTACCCACTACCTTGCCCCCCTATTACCTAATCTACCTCGCCTCTCCAACCAGGATCCCTCCCTTATTCTCCCATTTCTATTAATCTAAACACCCTTCTATACCCCCCCTTTAACCTATTCCTTCAGCTTCCCTTCTAAAGATGCCTCCCTTATTCTCTCCCTGTCCCTATCCCCTTAGCCTTTTATTTTTTTCTGAATTTAAAAGACTTCTATCTTTTAGATAGACTCTTGTCTTCTGGATATATGTATTGTTCCCTCTTGAACCCATTCCCGATGAAAGTAGGTCTCCAGAACTACCAGCCTCCCTCCCCCATCTAATTCCTCTGTGCTAGTTCTTCCTCTTGTACCTCATTTGTATAAGATAATTACTTTTTTTAGCTGTTCCTAAACAGTTTTACTTTTTAAAATTATATCATACTCAGGTCTACCCCAATCTTTCTTATGAACTACTCAATTACTAATAACAATCTTAGATACATATATTTCACATTTCCTCATAAAAAAGGTAAATAGTCTGTCCTTATTGAGTCCTTATGATTAGTCTTTGGTTTATACCTTATATTTCTCTTGGCTCTTATATGTCAAATCTTCTATTAAGTTCAAGTTTCTTTCTTTCTCTCTCTCTTTTTTTTTGGTTAAACAAAATTCTGAAAGTCTGACAATTCATTAACTATCCATTCTCCCCCCACCCCCTTTCAGGATTATGCTTAGCTTTGCTGGGTATGAGATTTTCAAAGTGCATGTGTGTGGGAAGGGATGGGGGGGGTTATAGGAATGAGGACAGGGGATAAAGTACAGGAAGACTGGAAAAGTAGTAAAAGGATAAAAGTTCAAAAACCTGAAGATTTTATATTTGGTTCTACAAGCAAGAGGGAACCATTAGAGCTGACTGAACAGGGAAGTGACAGAGTAAGACCTGAAAAAAGTAAAATGAACTTACTTTTAGCTACCTCATATCTCTCTGAAAATATATTTTTTTAAAAATCCTCCTGATAAAGACAAAAAAAGGTGAAAAGATTCATGATATTTCAGTGGCAGCAATCCCAAACACAGATGTCAAAGCTGATAAATTCTGTGAACATTTCATTAACTCTGTACCATCTAAAAGGTCATTTAAACGAAATTTTTTCCTTGAGATAGGGATGACATGATAAGTGACAATCCCACGAAATAGAAAGGTGTTTACTTTATAAACCTCTTTTAACCACTAGAAAAGATTCTGAACAAAAATGAAACTTTTTTAGATCGGTTAATTATTTATAGTAACCATATTATTAGCTATACAGATATGACAAAAAGATTGATAGTTAAGTTGAAATTTTATTTGTCTAACCCACACATTCCCCTGGTTTCAGAATTCTGAAGACAAGATGTAAAAGTACAATTTATATAACTGTCAATTCTTTTTATGCTAAAAGCTAAGGCTTTCAAAATATGTATGTACTCAAGCCCCAGTACAGTCCTTACAGGAAAGTGGTGGCTCCCTCCTACCTCTAGGATCAAATACAATCTATTTGGTATTTAAAGCCCTTCAGTCTGGTTTCAAACTGCCTTTACAGGAGAATTCATTCCTTCACTTCACATACGCTCCGGACTCAGTAATTTGCCTTCTTACTTTTCCTTACACAACATTCCACCATCCCATCACTTCCCCACCTGCCCTGTCAATCCGTCTCTTTGATTTTGCAAAGGCTGCCCCCATGTCTGGAAGAGATTCCTACCTCATGGCACTTCACAGTATACTTAGACTCTTTCAAAACTCAGTTCACAAAAGCTTCTGTTCCATTCTGCCTTCGCAGTGACCCAAAGGTCCTTTTAGCTATCTGTGGTAGTGACTTTGAAGAAAGAATGGCTGCCACCCTGTTGAATATTAAGTTCATTTATGCAGAATTCAAAGTCATAAGAGAATCTATTGGAATATAACAAGTCAGCCAGAAAACACATCTGTCATTGACCTTCACATGAGCAAATTGTATAAGCAGAAGAATTGGTAAGGACAGATCAAGACCCTGTTAGAACGTAGGGTGAAATCAGGAAATAGAGATTTCCTTTTCCAAGGCCAAATGTACTTTGGGGATACCAGAGTAAGCTATGCTCCTTGTTTCAAAGACTTCAAAAAGATATAGCTAGATGAGCACACACATACGTGTGTGTGGGGGAATGTAATACTCAGGACAAGGGCATGAATCCATGTGAAAAAGGCACAGATTGAAAAACTGATGATTTCACTAGAGAGTTATTCTTACTGAATTTGCACTTTTGTCTGACAAATTCATTATTATGCCATTAATAAGGGAAATGCCATTAATTCAATCACAAGCAAATTCCAAAGGAGTGTTGGCATCTGGAAGCCCCATCCACTGGAATCTCCCCTTATTACTGTGTACTGTTATACATGTCAGGTTGGATGCTACACGCCCCAGTTTTTTTCCTTAACCAACTGGGAAATTTTACAAAATTCAAACTTAGTTATTATCTATATATATGTATGTATGTATGCATACATACATATTTCTAAAAGCAATTATCATAGCAAACTCCCATGTCTTAAAATACTTTTGTATTTTTATGCCTTTTAACAAAATATTAGGACAAAGCATATGGTCTGATATAAATGCCATAAATATTACTAAAATACTAAACTACAGGAAGATTATAATTATTATTATAAATATTCTATATAACAATGATAATAAATAATTGTTTTTTAAAAAGCTTACATGCACAATTTGAACTTGTTTCTTGTGATAGAAATTTATGGAACCAATGACTGATTTTTTAAAAATTATTTTAAAAATTTGAATATATATATATATATATATTCTCTCTCTCTCTCTCTCTCTCTCTCTCTCTCTTCTCGAGAGAGAGAAGAGAGAGAGAGAGAGAGAGAGAGAGAGAGAGAGAGAGAGAGAATTGCTATAAAGCTAGGAAGGAGACAGACTATATATGACTTTAGATGTCAAACTGAGAGGGTATGTGTTGCATCCCAAAAGGCAAAAGGAAGCCATTGAACGCTTCTAAGCAAGGGAACAACATGGTCAGATTCGGGTTACAGAAATTATTTTGGCAACTGTGTGGAAGATGAAACTTTCTTGTCACCTGGCTCTCCATTTTCTCTGTTTGACATGAAAGGCTCTAGTCACTTGCATGCCTGCCCAACACACCAAAAGAGTAAGTATCAGAACCTTGGTATTACTTAAGAGACACACTTGCCTGAACAGATTGAGTAACTTAGTAACTACTAGTTTAATTCCTTAGAACTTGTCTGATCAAGTGAGAGAGGCATGATTTAATTATTTTTTCAAAAGGATACTCTATAGAACAAGGAAGAGAAGTTATAACTAACTGATAAAACCTGGATTCCAAATTTACCACTGCCTGTACTAGATTATGCTGTTTTTCTATGTCTTAGCATTTTAAAATTTAAAACACCCTTTTCTAAATCAATCATAATATGCATAACCTACACATATTAAGCAGATTTTAAAAACAAAATCTGCTTAGAAATGTAGTATCAAACTACTGGTTTCTATGTAGAACATTGATCCCATCTAGTGGAAGTAAAAGGTATAAAATATGCAATACCTACAATAGATTAAAAAAAAGTAGAAAGAAAAATTTTTAAAAATTATACTTTAGGAAACCACCATAGTTATATTCTGTGAAATTTTTATATCAGTTATTATCTAGCACATATCTAGAACCAAATAAAAAAACAGCTCACGATTAAGTCAAATTATACTATACTATTATTTGAGATTATTCCCATGACAATAACTTCACATTTACAGAAACTCTTAATATTATAGCATGCTTTATGATTCTATTGCAAAGATGGCCTAAAAAGTGAAAGGAGAAGAATGGCATGTATAATAACAGTTCAATATTAACTGTTTATTTTATAGGTATGTGTAAATTACTCGGGGCAGAGCAAAATAAATTAATTTACTGATTTACACAATAAATGCCACAACTTTTTAGATCTTTAAAAAACCTTTAGCATGCAATACGTACTTTTTTCTCTAATCACTCATTTTGCACAATTTGGCATTGAACTGACAAGATTCTGACATATATTCTTTAATTCTTAACATGACACCACAATTTTATCACATCAAATATTAGGAATACCTCTGATGAACAGTCTTTTTTTTTTTTAACTTTAGCTTTGATTACAGCCCATAGGTTTTTAATGAGGTTTAAATCAGGTGAGGTCTCCAAGCAACTGAAACATGTTTATCTCTGTATCTTATAAAAGAGAAATGCAAATTAAACAACTGGAGGTTTCACTAATGCTAGGAGATGTATAAAAACAGACACACTAATGCACGGTTAGTGGAGCTATAAATTTAGTCCCACTATTAGGGAAAAAAATGTGGAATTATGTGAAAAGAGTAACTAGACTGTGCATCCTTTTTCACCCAGACACATCCTTACTGGGCATATATACCCCACATTGGTCAAAATCAAGAAAAAAATAACCCTATAAACACAAAAATATTTATAGCAAGCCTTTTTTTGGGGAAATGAAATGCTGGAAACAAGTGGATGAACACTGATAGGAAACAGCTGAACAAATTACGGTATATAAATGTAATAGAAGTACCATAAAAGTCTACTATAAAAATGTGAGAGATTCAGGTAAACAGGGGAAGACTTGTATGAACTGATAAAGACTAAAGCAGAACTAGAGACACAATATGGACAACCATATTCCACATCCTAAGTTCCTGGAGAAGCTGATCTACTCCTCCTTGGAGCAGACTGTAAGACAGACAGACAGACACAGACACATTTTGGGGGGATTTTTTCCCCCTCAGGAGGCTTGAGATACTTTAGTGCTTCAGACACTTCCTAGCTGTGTGACCCAGCAGAAGTCAAGTAATTTCTCTAAGCCTGTAAGAGTCTCTAACATCCCTTTTAAGTATTATTCTCAGTGAAGGAGTGATGAATTTAGATTTATATAGGTTGATATACTGATATACTGAGAAGCAGTCCAGTTGACTGGCTGACTGAGTGCAAACTAGCCCACTATATGTTCAAGGCACTTGGCCATGCACCACCTTCACATTCCAACAAGTTGTCCACTCAGACAATCTTGCTATCTGCCTGATGCTGGGCACTTACTCCTCCCTTTTCTGCTGTCTCCTGCTGTGGGAACAGTAATCAAACCAATAATACTATACACTAAACGCTAACTCTCTGACGCTGTAGACCAAAATTAACTTCCCTGGCCACAATTCTACTATATGGGCTCCTTGGAGGAGCTGTCTCCATTTTTATATTTGCAGAGATCATCAAAAGTAATAGATTGGTTGGTTTCATTCAACTATTTTGTTTTCTAAGAAGAAAGAGCTCACTGGAATGCAAAAGTATATTTGGAAATGACATGTAAAAAAGAAGGTGGCAATAAAATGTTAAAAAAAAAATTAACACTAGTAAGCCCAGATAATATATTATCTTTCCTTTCTTCTCACAGTACAACTCCTCTATATCTACATTTCAATGTCCTAATTTCTATTCTTACCAATCCACAGCTCTTGTTAAGGGAATCAATGATTCCTCGTGGACAATCCATGATTTCTTTCCTTCTTTTTTAGTTCCCTAAGGTTTAGAACTGTTGACCACCTTCTCTTCAATACTCACCCTAGGTATACTGTGAGAGAGTGTGGTATATCAAAAGACTGCAGATTTTTCAAAAAAATAATTCTTAAATTTCAATTCAATTTAAGCAAATGCCATAAACAAAGTTATAAACTGGGCCTTACAGAAATAATAGCTAATCATAAAATCAGATATAATAGATGTATATCTGTCTATCTGTATCATTAGAGGAAACTCTTGAATCAATCATTTCCTCAATCCTCTTAAGAATGCCCCAAGATACCTAGTATACTTTCTTGCACACAATAGACACTTAATAAATACAAATGATAGATGGTTAATGCCTCAGCAATCTACTTTAGAGAGCTGTCATGAAGTACAACTGAAATAATGTATGTGAAATCATTTTCAATTCACCAAATACTTGAAAAATCAGTTGCTATATTAACAAACTCACTGAAATTATTAGGGCAAAAAGATTACACAAAGACATATTGCTGTGCAAAGTCTGAAGATTGGCAACCCAGCTCTATGGGGGTTAAAACTAAATATTCCCAGGGAAGGGCACAATGCCCATTCCATTTTCCCTTTCAATCCACTTAACCTCTTTCCCCATCACTATCAGCATCTTATCCTGTCCTTTCAGGTCATATACGTAATTATCTTTTCAATGCTTCACTTTCCTTTGGCACCTATATTCAATGTATTACCACATCCCAAATTTTTCTATGTGCACTTTTCAGATATAAACTTTTGTCTCTATTCCTACAGTTACAACTCTATTCAAAATGATATTTATCTTATGCCTTGAAGCAACAAACATTTTTATTGGGCTCACTTATTCCAGAATCTAACCCATCAACTTTATACACAGGCATTTTATGGACCAGTCTTTCTCCAGAGTGATTCCCAATTCCCCCCATTCACATTAGAATACCTAACTGGAGGCTTTGAGTCCTACCAATTATACTACCCCTTCCTAAACGTCTTCATATTTTATTGTGCCTAGTACTAGGACCTCTAATCATCAGCAATTACTTTCTTTTTCTCCTGACTGATTCATCTTTCATGTCTTAATAATGTTCTTTTTATGCATCTTCACAAAGCTGTCCTTACAATTCTGGTTAAAAATTCTCTTACACAAAGCTTTATCAGAATTATTCTATTTTGAGCAAGTTTAGTAATTCCACTTACCCCAAATACTCATTTGTCACATTCATCCCTCAAATACCTAACCTAAACACTCACGGTTATCTCTGTAGTCCTATAAAACGATTTTTCTATCTGACCTTTTGATTAGTTTTGCTAACTGAAGCAAAGAGGTGTAAATCACCCAATAAGGTGAATATTCTAAAAACCATTTGGATTCTGAATAAATTTTTGTTATTATATTTGGACATAAGCATGCTGCTTAAAAAATTCATAATACCACATTTCAATAATCGAGTCAGAAATAAATGAAAAAGTAATAAGATATGTCACCAACACATAATGCAAAAATCTTCAGAGATCTTTTAGTCAACTCCACTTCCAGTCTAAGCACAATTCCTAGATAAGTTATTGATGTAAAAATAGTTCCAACAAGGAGGCCAAATGCAACTCAAACTGCCTCAGCCAGCAACCACTTACATCTTTGTCAAGTGGAAAGACATAGCAACCAAAGGCAACACTAATTTACAACATTAACTTATTTGCAAAAAGTTAAAAAGAGAGGGCAGCTAGGTGGTGCAGTAGATAGAGCACTGGCCCTGGTGTCAGGATGAACTGAGTTCAAATCCAGTCTCACAGACATCTGACAGTTACTAGCTGTGTGACCCTGCGCAAGTCACTTAACCCCAATTGCCTCATCAAAAAAAAAAAAGTTAAAAAGAGGAAGAAAATGGCAATCACTGGAAGGACCATGGAATAACAGGTACATCATAAACTATTAGTGGAACTGTGAAACGGTACAACCACTCTGGAAAGCCATTTGAATGATATCCAAAATATCACTATGTTGTACATAAGCTTTGACCACTAATACCATTACTAGATATATAATCCAAAGAAACTGTCAAAGAAAGGAGGAAAGGATTCATACATACAAAAATATTTCTAGCAGCACTTTTGGATTTAAAGAAAAATAAGTCTGAATGCTGCACTGGGTACCCACAAAATATTAACAGACGTACACAGTATGTAATATAATATTGTGAGTCTGTACGAGAATAAAGACAAGCATTTCACAGGATGAGCTTGGATGTAAATTGTACTGAAGAAGGGGATAGCCAGGGATTCATATAAGTATTGACGAACTCACAGAAAACCCAAAAGAAAAAGGCAGATTAAAATGTACGAAACAGAAAAATTAATGCTTATAATGTGCATTTCTCTGCTATTTACTAAGTTCTCTTCTTTTTAAACAGCAATAACAATTATTTGATGTATAAAACATTATACTCAACTTAACATTTCACTTTATTGTTCTAAGAGCTTCATGTGCTTAAGTTTCTTCTCTTCCAAAAAGACTGTAATTAGGAACAACCTCATATATTTCCTTTTTAAACTCTACTGTGCTTAGTAGGGCCCAATAATGCACAATATGAAAAATTTCTCCAAATTATTAGTAAGAAAAATACAAATCAAACAACTCTGAAGTTTCACCTCTCTCCCAGAAAACTTGCAAATATGAAAAAAATGGAAATAGTAATGTTGAAGTGAAAAAACAGACAGGCACAAGTGGCATTATGCTAAGAAAATGACTAAAATATGTATTCTCTTTGACCCAGAGAACCATGCTAGACATTTACCCCAAAGAGGTCAACAATAGGGAAAAAAAATCCCATATGTATCAAAATAGTAACAGAAGCACTTTTTACGGCAGCCAAAAATTCTAATGATTGTGGAAAGGCTAAACAAACTGTACTACATAAACATAATTGTTACTACATTATAAAAAACCATGAACATGAAGAATACAGAGAAACATGGAAAGACTTAGGTGAAATGATGCAAAGTGAAGTAAATAGAAACAGGAAATCAGTACACATAGTTACAATAATGTAAATGGAGAACAACAAAAAAGAAACTGAACTTAATACTGTTTTCTTTATAATAATATGAAGAAGAGAATATGCACCTCCCACTCTTTTCTGCAGCAGTAGAGAACTATGGGAATGTAATATTATGTATACTGTCAGATTTAGTTGATGTACAAGTTCATTTTGCTGAATTACAACCCCCTATACACACACACCTCTTTAAATTTTCTGTTACAAGAGACGACACTGGGGAGGAGAGCTGGAAGGATATATTTGGAAAGGAAAGAGATATAAAAGCAAAATATAATCAATAAAAATTAAAAACAGAAAACAAAAGTGGTATTGCTCACCAACCAATTCAGAGATGTTTATGGCTCTGTGAAGCTTGGCTATAATTTGTATTTTCATTTTCAAAGACTTTTCTGCCAGAAGAAAGGACTGTTACAAAAAAATAAAACACATACACACACACACAAAAGACAAATAAGCACATCCAAGGGAAAATCACATTCTAAGTCGACCAGGAATACAAACTATATTTTAGGTTTTAGGATGTTAGATACTTCAGAAATCTCTTGTCTGTATACGACAAATATTCTCTTCCAGAAGAGAATCTGAAGGCACTAAAAATGGTGAATACCACAATCTTAATATATGTGATGGAAGACAACTTGTTTACATAATTGGATGGGTAATTCATTGAGACAGTAGGTATAACTTGGGCAATCACTACTGATGGACAATACACTGCAGCCAGAATTGAACAGGAAGACAGGAATCTAGATTACATATGGAAAACTACCTCAAGATTTCAATGTTTCCAAGCTGCAAGTCCATCTTTTTTTCTTTAAACACCAATATTTTCCTGGTCAGTGATCTGACTACACACATAGATGGCTAATTCTGAAAAGAATACTACACTTGCAACCAACTATTTCCTGATACTACAACACACTGTCAATGAAGATTTATATAGGAGGAACATAAGGTATTATCAGAGAGAGAAAAGAAAGTATGCTAATATTACAGGAGCAGAGGGAGATAACCAACAGGGATTGTGGGGAAACGGCTACATGTCATCCTAGATGCCCCAAAAACAATCCATCAGGGCTTAGAGATGCACCACTCTACTAGGCCATAGAAGAAAATAATTTCTCAACCTCACCACCCAAGCACAGGACTTGACAGAGGAATCCCTGACTTTCTGCAGCAATGCTGGGGAAAACAAGCTAGTCTCTATCAGTAGAACAAGTCAAAAGTGCAATAGGAAGAGTGCTGGCAAACACCTCTGGAGCCTTTAAGGTGGTCTCAACACTTCGTGCCTGAGCTCAGCAGCACCCAAGAGCAGCCAAGCCTAGCTAGGCTTCAGAGTTGTCCCCAAGGCCTTTGCCAGCAGAAGAGTAACTTTAGGGCATACTTAATGGATCCAACATGGCAATCCCAGACTACTCCCTTCCTCAAACCCATGGCTGGTTGCATCAGTTCAGCTCAGAAGGAAGAAGTCTCTGGGTGATCCAGAAGCGGACAGTACAGAAAATTCTGTGAAATAGAGTCTAAGGCTAGTCCAATCCCAACAGGGTCTATGCAGCCAAAGAGTAGCACAGAGAATATCCTCAGGGTGTTCCAGGTAGGGTCCAATGAGGCCTAGTTGTCTCAGATACATGACAGAAGAAAGTTCCTAGGCAAAATCCAGTCCAAGTAGGCCCAGAAGCCTGTGGTGGGAATCCAACACAGGAATAACTTCTGAAGCCAACACTAGAGGAGGAAGTCCTCAGGTGGAACATACAGCAGGGAGAGGTCCTAGAACCCTGTGATAAGAAACCCATGAGACCCTGAGTCCCCTGAAGGAGAGACCTGGTCTGGCCCACTCTACTCAGGACCAGGCAGGCCCTCTGCCTACACCATTTATTTACAGAGCCTGACACGACTAAGATGACCATGAAGAAATATTTTATTTTGAGAGAAAAAAAGAAATGGAAAGACTGCACATCCCACTGGTATTTACACAATATCAAGAGATTGAAAGGAAGGGCACCAGAAAACCGGGTGGACCCTGTGTGGGAGATTTATGAGGACATGGATGGTTATAATATGTACCGTTTTAGGGAGCACTCACATCCGTGAGATTAAAAAAAAAATTCACTAAAGTATTTGCTACTCTTCACGATTAGTGCCTCCCAACTCCCTCATGGAAGAAAATATTCACTGAATGCAGAAATAGGCTAAACCTCATTTCAGAAATTACAGAGAATTTTCAAAGACTCGAAACTGCTTCCTACAATAAAAGCTCACCTTTTTAACAACGATACTCTCCTGGTGATGCTATATGGCTATGAATCACGGAACTTTAAGATTTTCAGAAGAATCAAAATTGTAAGTGGTTCAAAGAGCAATGGAAGTCAGAGGAATAGGTCTCATTTACACTAAAATACAGCAGCACTTTTTTTAAATAGCCAAAAACCAGTAAGAAAATAAATGCCCTTTATTTGGGTAATGGCTAAATAAACTATGGTATATGAATGAAATAGAATACTATTGTGCCATATGGAATGACTAATATGAAGAATTCAAGGAAATGATACAGAGTGAAATAAGCAAAACCAAGAACAATTTACATGATGACCATGGGAACACAAAGGAACCAAGACTGAAAGACTTCTAAACTCTAATAATGTCAGAGGATTCAACAGTGAAGCATCCACTTACTATAAAAGGGGTGAAGAGTGAGGCAAACATTTTCAGATATGAACAATGCAACGGTCTGTTTTGCCTGAATGTATTTGTTTGATATGACAGGACTCTATTGTGGGGCTGAGAAATGGCAATAATGTTAAAAAAAAGAATAGAAGACCAACAACTATTTTTAAAAGGGAGGTAGATGAGACAATGGCTTGGGTATTTGACATTCATAAAACATTACAAGAAGCCGGAAGAGGCTTCTAGCTTACTGGGAAGATTCATCTATGAAGGATTCATGGAAAGACATGCACAAGAATCAAACAACATGATAAGACTTAGATGAGTTGTGATCAGCACTTGTAGAGCAAATATTCAGAAGGAGGAAATCATGGATACATTGAAGGAGAGTGCTTTAATACTCTCCTTTTGTCTTACTGTTTTTCAGAACTATTAACTTCTTACATTTGTAATAAAACTTTATTTTTGAAGCATTTAACATTTATCCAGGATTTCTAAACACATTGGCTCTGTGAAGTTTTAAGAAAGGTTATTTTTCCTATGAGTTTATTCCACCAAGCTAAAATCATCAGAAATAAATTTCACTTTGAATTTTTGTGAGTTTCCTTTTAGTGTGTTGATTTTACAATTGATAGTATTATTATTAAAATGAAGACCTGAAACTAAGAGGCACATTTCTAAAAATGAATAATTTGGCGATCCACCAATATAACTGTAGATAAATACAAGAGAATCCCAGAATTATAAATTACTATATCCTAAGTAGAGTTGCCCATAGAGTTTTGATCATATAAATGAATTAATTTCCCAACAGCTAGGAAATTATTTTAACCAGAATACTCCTTTGAATACCCATGACATAGGTGAGATTTTACTGTATTATATAAAGATGATTTTAGGGAACATAGTTAACTTAATAAAAGTACTGTAAAGAGGTCTGGTGGACCCCTACTTAAAAATCCTTAATAATTAGTTCCAGTCACTGTTTATACTTTAATGGAATTTCACCTATTTGAAAATATTCTGCAATGAAAATGGCCTTAATTTACTCAAAATAACAAGGTTTATTTGACTTACTAGTAGTTACTTTGAATTACGGAACAAATCTTTTGTTATAACTTCAGCACAGGAATATTTGTCTATGTGTTTATTAATGACTAGCACATATAATCTATGTATTAGTAATGGTGTAATGATGTTACACTAAATGGCCATGAATACTACTATACTTCAGTACTAAGTGATGTAGTTAGTCTCTTACCAGAACGTCATGCACCAAGGCTTGGTATGTCCAAGTATGATGTAAAGGGGTAGCCAAATCTATGTTCCTGTCAACAAGGACTAATAAAGGCCTTTGGAAACTGTAAATGAAAAATATTTATAATTCTTGATATGATATGTATGGAAATATGTAGAAAATTCTAATTTTTTTTTAGTATTTAGTTATTTTTATGCAGAGAACAATTATGTCATTACCAAAGGATCATAAGACTTTGAAATTATTAAATCAGGTTAAGAAATGCTTTAGATTATTATTATTATTACAAATTCTATGCATGAAGGATATTTACCTTATTTGGTTTTCTCTTACAGAAGGCAAACAATAAACCATTATAAAATACCTATGACTATGAGGATAAGGATAAAATATTCTCATTAAGATACTACCTCCATTAAAAATAATTTAAAAACAACAGCCAAAAAGACATGTGATTGGTAATTTTGTGCAAGAAGATTTAAAATTCAGACATGTATAATCATATCATCAATATCTATACTTTAAAAAAATTAAACTAAAAAAACTATTGCTCTCACTTTGGTCTCAAATTTAAAAGATTTGCAAAACTGGCAAGAAAATTTTTTAAAAGACTTAGTAAGCTAGTTATTTCACAGATGTTTTGGCTTTTTAAAAATGTATCTCCTAATCCACTACTCTAATAACAATTCATTTTACGGAGAGGACACTAAAGTTCTTGAAGGTTATGGCAAAAGAGCACAAGTTCTGGGATTTCTTAGAGACTAGAAATGCTTCAATCATGAAGCTGATAATTAAACATATTTATTTCCTAAGGACCAGGGCTAAGTTGGGAGAGAATTATTACCAGAGGGCTGGTCATCAGATGATGAACTGTTGTAGCCACAGTAATTCATTAAAAACATTTTACTAAAGCATAAAGAAGTTGTGATCTGCGCTGATGTAGAATCTAAGTTCAGATAAGAAATTAGAGATCCTTAAAATATTTAGTTAAAATAAACCTTAAATGAGAATTTGCTTTTAGAAATTCTGTTTCCAGTAGCTGCTTTTAAAAACATATTTACAACTACTGATGAAACTTTAGAACAATTTAAAGGAACTAATGAGCCAGGAAAAAGCTCAAATGATTCTAAAGTTTGCCTACAGAAAAAAAAAAAAGTTATACTCTACTTTAAACAAACATGTAACACGATTATCTGGATTTAAGCTCCTCCAAAAAAAAGAATAAAATTAGGGGGCAATTATTTTTATTACCAAATGATTTCCTACTGATTCCCTAAAATTGCATGTCATTTAAAATAAGATAAAGCATAAAAATAAAATTTAGGAAGATACATATTGCACATATTACATAATATATTGCAAATATTAAGATATAATGATCTTGTAATCTCCACATTATTAGAGTAACAGCATAATCCTTTACTATATAAAGACCAAATCTGGGTCAAGGGGTATGGACAAGGCAAGAAGTAGTTTGAGCTGATGAAATGGATGCTGGAAGACAGTTTTTCTCAATTACTCAAGACTAGCTAGGTTTAGGATTGAAGGGGAAAAATCTGCCCCAAAGCCATCTCCCCCTGTGTATACAATTGTGAGTCAACTCAAGCAGATTACCTACCGTTTTATTATTTTAAACCTTCAGCCCAATGCTCCCTCCATTATTGTGGCTTATAATCAAATTGATTATATCATAATTTATAATTTAATAAAACTCTCTCCATCATATGATTAGTCAATGTCTTCATGCTTGAAATACAACTAATCCATAACTCAAAAGCATCTTAACAGGGACAACTTCTCATTTAAATAATTGATGCTTTTGATTTCATGCTCTCCTGTTGTACCAGACCTTTGCTACTACAAATGAGAATCTATAAAAGAAGAATCAGATAATGGCATTACACACTTTCTATGGATTTTTTTTCATCACCAAGTGAGTTAAAATGACCACTACAGAGAAATACTTCTCAACTTCAAAGACACACTACCAGAACTAGGCTTTCTTCTGAAAGATAATAACTGCAAGTGAATTTTCTACCAAAGAAAGGCAACTATTTAACAAGACTCCATTCCCACATCTTAAGGATTAATTTAAAGTCTATGAATTCGAGCTTTCCATCTAGAAATATTGGAAAATTTATAAAGTTGAGTAGGTAGTATTTGCACAAGCACGAAAAATGTGGTGATTTTAAAACTGTGCATTCTCCTTTATCAGTATTAACATACACTATACCCTGGCCATCTAATCCTTATAAATTTCATTTGGCTAGAATCAATATTATATTCTTTAAAGTATTTCACCAAAACTTTGGATTTCATATCTTAAAAAACCTGATAGCAATTATAAGTTTAAAAGGACCATATTTTGGCTTTACATCAGAAAATGGGAAAGTAATCTCGAATGAGAGTAAAAGTAGTAATATCTTATTTTTCAGCCACCATAAGCAAAATACAAACAAATATAATACCTGAACTGGCCAGCCCCAAGTGTGTCACCTGTAAAAAGGCTGTTTCTTGCATCTCTTAGATTTTCTCGAAGTTTCTTATCTAGTTTCTGGGGGAAAAAAATAAAATTTGGGATTCATTCTTAAAAGTGCATTTTTACAAAATGGATATAAAGATTACATAAATGGTATTAAACATGCAAATTTCCCTATGAAAGAAAACGCTACTGCTAATGTAAAATATGCTATATTTTTCTGTTATTTATATACAATTATTAACTTTTTACTAAAGAGCCTTTAAGGTAGGCACTTATTTAATGAGGCCAAAGCTCCTTTTTCATGACACTCTTAGAGAACACTGAGATGCCATCAATTCATTCAGTCACATAGCTCTAAAGGACAAGCAGAAACTTCAGAAACTTCTAGTTTTACCTGAACTCTGACAATTATTTATGCTCTATCACGAGGAACTGACTTTGTTTTACTAAAGCTTAAAAGATGTAAGCTTATTTGCAGAGATGAGGGTTGAGGCTGGGGAAAGAACAGTTTGCAAGTGTAGCTGACTAGGATGGAGCTCAGGGGCTTAGCAGGTAAGGTGTTGCAGTGGATGGAAGCAGCAAAGAGCACCTGAGGACCACACTCCAAAAAAAAAATCTCCCACACACATTCTATATATATCACAGATCCACTGATTTTATCGTTGGGTTTAAGAAATTCCTTAATTCAGAAGATAAATGACCCAGAGGACCAAGGCACATTTACGCCTCCAGGTGAATTATTTTGATCAGCAAGCTAAATACCTAGCTCATCTCAGAAAGGCCAGAAGTGCCCTGGGTATCAGAAACTGGGATGCCCAGATGTGCAATTGAAAACTGTTAATAATAGTACCTGACTACACACAATCAACCAATAAGTTGGATTACTGCTTAATTTTTTTAATGCACAAAAAAAAATGCAAAAGGGGACCTTCTGCCTTTTAAAAATCTAATCCTTTTTTTTATTGTGAACTTAAAACATATTTCTTCAAAAAAAAAAGCACTAGTTTTTTTAAATACAGTACTTTCCCTTGTTTTTCATATTTTGAGATGTTTGTGTTTGCTGCTTAAGTTCATAATAAAAATGGAAAATATTTTTAAAAGCCACAAACTTACTCCAATGTACCTTTCTATGATGATTTCTGTCACAAATTATGTTTCAGCCAGCTGGCCTCCTTGCTCTTCCCCAATGGGAGATTCCCTCTCCCACTCTGTGCTTTTGTGCCCAGGTTGTCCCCATGGCCCAGAATGCTCTCCCTCCTTACCTTTACCTCTTAAAATTCCTAGATCCCTTCAGAGCTCAGCTCAAGCTTTTCCTACATGAAGGCTTTCCTTATCTCTGCAACTGTTAGGTTGCAGATTGTTCCCAAATTTCTCCCACTACTCTGTATATCCTGTATTTACTAATCAGTGTACATGTTACTTCCCTCCACTGAAAACTCCTAGAGAAAGGACTGGCTCTTTTTTTCTCTCTCTATCCACAGTGCCAAGAGCATATAGTAGATGGTTAAGAAATACCTGCGGAATGGCTAATGTGAAAATATGTTTAATAGAAAAGTATATGTAGAGCCTATATGAGATTGCACACCGTCTTGGGGAGGGAGGCAGAAAGGGAACTTGTAGCCTGGAAGCCACATTTGGCCTTCTAGGTCCTTGGGTGCAGCCTTTTGACTGAATCCAACTTTTACAAAACAAATCCTTTTATTAAGTGGATTTGTTCTGTGAAGTTTGGATTCAGTCAAAGGGCTACACTTGAGGACCTAGAGGGTCAGGTGGCTTTGAGGCCGCAGGTTGCCCCCCCGGATGGTCCGTGAGGCCACAGTTTCCCCAACCCTGGTAGGATACAGCTATCATGAAATGGCTATCACGTAAAAACAAAATGCTTCAAAAAACTTTTTTTTTTTTGGCGGTGGGGGCAGCGGCATCAGGGTGTCATTGCCGAGGTTCACATAACTAATAAGTGTCTGAGGCCAAAAACTTTTTTAAATAAACAAAAAACAATGAAGAAAGATGCAATTCTTTGTTGTAGGAGAGGAATGAGCAAAGCATGTTGGGCTGACATTAATGCAAGTCAAATAGAAGAGCTGAAAAAACTACGTATGAAGAACAAGGATAAAAGTGGAAATGTAGGTTGTGATGAAACAGGTAAAGTAGAAAAAATGAAATATATCAAAATACTTAATATATCAATTAGTACTGTGTGGGACAAGTAAAAATTTCTCATGTGAAATGTAAGCTATGCTCCAAAATATAGTGAGACTTCAGCATGAGCTGGGCCTAAGTTTCACTTTTGTTTTTGGGGAATGGGGGCTGTGCACCAGCTGCCCACCCCCTCCCTTGTTTTGTAACCACCCCCTCTGTTGGTTTGTGCCTTAACTTTACCAAATAAGGCAACCCTCTAGCTCCCAAGCTAGTTTTGAGTAAAATATATCTCTTGGGTTCTAAATATAGACTGTGAGGTCTCTTGCCTCAGCCAATGAGGATAGAGACTGAGACAAACAAGTGGGGAGGGGGTTTGCCTAAGACTATATAACTGCTGGCTGCTGTTTGTGCTGGGCCTCACTACTCCAGTCCTCCCTGGGAAGAAGACACCCAACTCTCACGGGAGACTTGCTAGAATAAAACCTTCTGTTTTCTACCTGGAGATACCTCTGAGTTTTTATTTGAGTAAGTGGTCTAAATCCCACTCAGTGGGGGATCGTCCAGTGTTTTCTTTGATTAGGGAGGGGGCTTCCCTTGCCGAGGTCAAGACCAAGCTCGCATCTGAGATTTCTCGAAGGTCTTGAGCTCCTGAGGGAGGTTACCACCCAGTCTTTAAAATACACCCGAAGAGAGGGACTCAGAGAAACAGAAGGTTTGTTAGGGCTCTGACGATTAGGGACGAAACTGTGAAATTCTGGCCGGCCAGTGGGTGAGAGCAGTCACGTATGTTGTATGCGTGCAACCCAAAAGTAAGCACTCAGGGGTCTGGAGGTAATTGGCACAGGGTGAGGGCCCTTTAGGATGGACTCTAGTTTGGGCAGAGTCTGGGCCTAGTCAAATAGCGAAATAGATACCTCATCGGAAGGACGCCGCTGAGAAAGCTTCATGGGTGACTGGTGAGGAGTGGGCAACCCTCCTCGGTGATTCGGCTGAGTCTATCTTTAGACTCAGGGAGTTCAGTGATGGCTCCCATAAATTCCCTAGGTGAGGGCCTAGGGGGTCCCTAGGAATGTAAGGGGCAATCTAAATCTGTGCAGTTGGAGCACAAATATAAGGGACAATACAAATCTGCACAGTTGGAGTGCAAATTTGAGGTACCTGTAGACAGTCCTTTAGGCAATCAGTTGCAGAATTGGAGTGGACTACCAAGATATACAGGAAAAGATAAAAGGAAAATGATTGGATATGGTTTGATGATTTGAAGATTCTACAGGGTGGATGGTTGTTGTATGTCTAGTTTCTTTTTTGTGTTTGTGTCTGTGCGTGCTGTGAATGAGTGTTAACAGTGTTTGATAGTAAAGGATTTGGCAAGAAAAGCATTCCGAGTGCTGCAGCTGGACTCTGAAGTGCGGCTTTCTTTCTCTCCCCTCTTACTCACTGATAACAGCAGCCTCAGAGGGGTGGGGCTGGATGGAAGAGAGAAAGAGAGAAAAATTACTTTATTATGTGATTGGTAAAAAGCAAGTTGAGAAGGATTTTTGAAGTGTCAGGTCAGAATTAGAAAGAAATAAGATATGTGCAGTTTTAAAGGGACTTTAATCAAAGTCCATTAAAAAGAAAGGCAAGAAAGTTTAAGCTTGTAGGAGAGGGAGTACTGTAGAAAGCTTAAGGAAGGTATAATTTATTTGCACAGTGTGAATAGAGGGTTTTGAAACCTTTGGAAAAAAAAAATTATAATTTCTCTCTCTCTCTCTGCATTCTAATTCTGGCCAAATTTGAGTATGGAGACAAAGAGGGAAAAAGGGAACCTTTTCCCTTCAGATCAAAGAGAGAGGTAGCACTTAATCTTTTCTGCCTCTCATAAAAGAGAGAAGTTTTTGTGTACTGGAACACAATCAAAAAGTAATTTAATTCATTCTGGTAATATTTAAAATGAAATGTGATGCTCTTAATCTAATGCTTAAGTTGGAATTTGTTACATGTTTGGCACTAAAGTAAATTGGGACCTCAGTTTATTTCACATAATTGGAAGGTACCTAACACAACGCCTAGCAGAGGGCAGACACTAAAAATGTTAACACCTATTCCTTAATTAGATGTGACTAGTTAGAATGCATAGTAAAGCTGTAAAAGCAGTTTGGGAAGAGAGAGGGAAGGAGAGCCCTATTCAATTATCTCCCTTCAGATTTGCAAAAAGAAAGCTGAACAGCTTTAGATGGTTTAAGTAAGTTGAGAAGGTGTGAGGAAGTGGTCTGTTTAAAGTAGAAAAATGGAAAAATAAAATTCTTTTTTTTGGCCTAATTTAAAAACCAATAGATAAAAAGTTATGCAGAGATGGAAGGAATTATGTCCATCCACCTTTCAGGCTAGATCCGTGGGTGGGTTCTATTAGATCTAATATGGATACTGACTATGGTAAAGAGATTGGTTATTTGTGGGAAAGCAAAAAGTAGTCAGAATACTGGTCTAGCACATTTTTAAACTGACCTGATTATAATAGGTGATTCAGGGGCTACTGGAAGGGGGACTTTTTGAACCCTGTATTTCCCCCTTTGATACTCCCATCTTGCCAGTCCAGAAAGGGGATGGAACATATAGACTAGTCCAAGATTTAAGGGAAATTAACAAGGTTGTACTACCATCCCACCCAGTGGTCCCTGACCCCTACATGATTTTGGGAAGAGTAAATGAAGACAGTAGGTGGTTCAGTGTACTTGATTTAAAAGATGCATTCTGGGCCTGTCCCTTAGACCCTAGTAGTAGGGATATCTTTGCCTTCGAGTGGGAGGATCCTGAGACTGGAAGGAAGCAGTAGTATAGGTGGTGTGTCCTGCCCCAGGGGTACACCGAATCACCAAATTTGTTTGGACAAGTCCTTGAGAGAATCCTGGAAGGGTTTAGAGCTCCCCTTGGGACATAGGTATTACAATATGTAGATGATTTGCTGGTGACAGGTAAAAAGAGAATAGAAACCAGTGAGGCTTTGATCAAATTGATAAACTATTTGGGATCAGAAGGTATGAGGATTTCCAAACATAAATTACAATTCATGGAACGAGAGGTGAAATATCTGGGACATTTAATAAGTGAGGTGCAGAAGAAGCTGGACCCAGAGCAGGTGGCAGAAATCCTTCAAACTCTCCTCCCAAAAACTAAAAGGGAACTCAGAAAGTTCCTGGGGTTAGTAGGATACTGTAGAATTAGATTGATTCAAATGCGTCCCTCACAAAACCCTTGTACCAATACTTATTGGAAGAAGAACCAGAACAAATTAGATGGGGCCCTGAAGGGGGGGGGACTTAAGAAGTTAAAGGAGGTCCTTACCTCCCCTCCTGTTTTGACACTCCCCTCACTGGAGATACCCTTTCACTTATTTGTGAATGTGGACAAAGGGGTAGCAATGGGGGGTCTTGACCCAAATAAGGGGGCAAGATTATCTGCCCTGAGAAAAGAACTTGTTAGGATTATGCAGTTCCTAGACAATGAACTTAGTTTGCTGGAAAGTTGCAAGTTTATGTACAGTAGATAGAAATGATTTTGGAAGATTGGCTTTTATACCAGGGCAAGTTTAAATTTGAGAAGGAAAGATGTAAAGTGAGATCTCCTATGCATGTGAGTCCTGGTAAATCCTTATTGCAACTCCACGAGAATAAAAGTAACTATATCTGGCTTTAGGCTGTGATTTGTGAGACTTGCTGTTTGAGGAAAAAAGCCTTTTGGGACTATAACTAATTTTGTTTTGAGTTTGAATTTGAGTATAGTTGTCTGCATTAAATCAGTATCTGAGAGAAATGCCACAAGAACAGGAATTAGAGGAAATGTGATTTATTTGGGAAAAAGCCGAGGGGACAATCTTAGCCTCAATCTAGGATGGGATCCTCCTGGCTCAGTTTCCCCATTGTGTTCCTTTGGAAAGGAATGTTTCCCACCTGACTATTTCTGAGTCTGGCTATGAGATGGAACAGATACTTCATGATTGGAGAACTGCAACTCCATCTGAATTTAAACAAAGCTAAGGATGTTTTATCCTGTCATACGTGATACATCACATGTCCCTGCTCTTTTTCCTTCAATAGCAAGTTTCTATAATCAGAAGATTTAACAAATTTACTAAGATAATTGATTATGGAGCATCTTAGGTTATTATAGAACTGGGACTAGTGTTCCTGTATGAGTTAGGGTCTTTTAATTCTTGGTAATGGTATGGAGATAATCAGGGGCTTGTGAGAATGTTATTTTGTTATTTGGATAATATCATACTCATCTAAAGTTTTGTCACCATTGATTAATAATGTTAAAAAAAAGAATGGCTTGTGGAAATGCCATCAAAGAAACAAGGCATGACTAAAATTTTAAGATTTTATATATACTGTGATAAAAATTGATATGTATGTACTGGAGCCTGTGATTAATTCCATAGATTAATGTAAAGTACAAGACACTGGGTTCTGATGTGAATTTCTTAACATGATAATTGGCCACGGTTCCAATTTTGAGTCTGTGAAATGATCAGGGTTATAAAGATTAGAAATAGTAATTTAAAATTGTGCAAAGGTCCCTTTTACAGAAGAATGGACAGAAAGCTGGTTCCTGCAAGAAGACAAGAGGAGGAGGATGCTGAGATGCTGTGCTAGAGATGGCTGGAGCAAATACCAAGGACAAGAGGACTTCACTGATGGTGTTCCCTGCCAGACAGCTGTATAAGAAAAGACTTTTTGGTTCTTAAAGGGACAATTACACTATTGTTTTCTTTTGGGTCTCTGTATCTGCATTTATGAAGGGACTGCTCCTTTGATTTGTCAATGTTTAGATTAATACCTATATTTACTTAAAGGGGTGATGGTTAGAGAGAGAGAAGAAAAAGAGCGGAGAAGAATTTGAATTATTTAATGTGATTGCGAAAGGTACCAAGAGTGCCAATTGTTAAAGATATCATAAGAATGATAATTTCTATATGTGATGATATGAAGATGCAACTGATATTATCTGAAGTTTACAGTCTGTATTACAAAAGTAATTATTGTTTCTAAACTGTATTGTGTTTCTAAAATTCTTAGATTGTAAGATTTGAGAGGAATTATTGTCCTACTCCTGGTATGTCTCCTCACAATACAACTAATTCGACCTAAATTCTCCCTCCTGGGACAAGGAGGCAAACATCTGGGGGTACAAGTATATGATGATTTAAAAGGGAACAAGCAAGCCATTGATACCTCTATTGTAGCATGGGAAATGCAAATGGATGGGGAAATACTTGGCCCCCTGAAAGGATCATAAAAGAATATGGACCTGCTACTTGGGCACAAGATGGGAGCTGGGGATATCGGACCCCGATATATATATACTTAACAGAATAATTAGACTCCAAGCAGTGGTGGAAATTATCACTAATCAAACTTCTATGGCTACTGACCTCTTGTCTGTTTCTGTAGACCAAAGAAGGGAAGCTATCTTACAACACAGGTTAGTCTTGAATTATCTCTTAGCTGAGGAGGGAGGTGTCTGCAGGGAGCTGAACCTGTCCACTTGTTGTATGAAAATAGATGATGTGGCACAAACCATTAGAGATATTAATAAGGAAATTCGAAAGATGGCCTGTGTTCCGGTTCAGACCTGGTCCTCTTCATTTAATACTCCCTGGTGTTCCTGGTTTGGGGGATCTTGGTGGAAGCAGGTATTATGGTTTGTGTTAATAGCAATAAGTGGAGTCATACTACTCCCACTGAGTGTCCCCTGCATGAAGCAATTAATTACTACTACTGTACAAAAGACCCTCTCTAGAATGATTACATTAAAAGAACCTGTCAGTGAGTCTATTAGACTAATGATATTGAAGAATCAAGGGTATGACAGTTAATCAGGAGGAAGGAAGGCCCAATTTTGATGAAATAGCCAACAGGGAAACCGAAGAAACCTACCAGTTTTGGTGTGAGAAACTTTCAACTATGAAATGAGAGGGGGGAACTGTGTGGGACAAGTGAAAGTTTCTCATGTGAAATGTAAGCTATGCTCCAAAACATAGGGAGGCTTCAGCATGAGCTGGGCCTAAATTTTACCTTCGTTTTTGGGGAATGGGGGGCTGTGCACCAGCTGCCCACCCCCTCCCTTGTTTTGTAACCACCCCTCTATTAGTTTGTGCCTTAACTTTACCAAATAAGGCAACCCTCTAGCTGCCAAGCTAGTAAAATGTATCTCTTGGGTTCTAAATATAGACTGTGAGGTCTCTTGCCTCAGCCAATGAGGATAAAGAGATTGAGACAAACAAGTGGGGAGGGGGGCTTTTTGGAGTGGTTTGCCTAAGACCATATAACTGCTTGCTGCTGTTTGTGCTGGGCCTCACTAGTCCAGTCCTCCCTGGGTAGGTGATGCCCAACTCTCTCAAGAGACTTGCTAGAATAAAACTGTTTTCTACCTGGAGTTTTTATTTGAGTAAGTGGTCTAAATCCCACTCAGTACTATCTATATAAACCAAAAGTAATAGAAGTATCTACTACAATAAGCAATACAGAGCCATGCCTTTACATATCCACAAAAAAACTGAGCCATGGAAAGAAGACACACCACTGGATATAGCTTATTCTCTTTATGAAAAGAATCATTCAAAAAAACTTACCACTGCCACCATTTCTGCTGCTGTTCCTCTTGAACATCTAATTATAGGTACAGCACCTAATTTAAAGTAATATTAACAATGGTATTATTGTTTCTATTTAAATGTTTCCATTTAAGTAAACTGAACATTAAAAATTACCAACAAAATTCTTAATGGAGGCTCTGAGTGGTTTAAAATGAGGCCATAGATCTAAAAGAAAGTCTTATAGTAACCACAGGGTTTCCAATAAAATTCTCTTAATAGGCAGGTCAATTCATGGGATTAATAGATGATTTAAAAGAAGCTAGGTAATTCATTCTCCATTTAATTTTGTGTGTTTGGTTTAAATTCAGTAGCAAAATTACTGAAAACATTTTCCAGTCAGCTTGGAGTGGGAGTCAATGACCTGAGTAGATTTCATATCACACACTAACTTGTTACACAATCTCCACCTTTTTACCCAAACATTCTCTCCTTTCTTAATTTCCCTATTTCTCTCAAGGACACTACAATCATTCCAATAAACCAGGTTCCCAATTGAGGAAAGTCATTCTCCAGTCCTCATTCTCTCATCCTCTCTCACCTTTGATCCCATTCAATCAGTTGCCAAGTCTTACTGATTCTATCACAACATCTCTTGCACCCACCTCATTTTTTTCTACTCATATGACCAACCATACTAGTTTAAGTCCTTGCAATCTCTCACCCAGACTATTGTAATAATTTCCCAATTTATCTCCCTGCCTCAATCCCTCCCCTCTTCAATCCATACTCTACGTGGCCACCAGATGAATTTTCCAAAAGTACGGGTCTAAACAAATTATTGTTTAATAAATGTCACTGGTTCCCTACTTCCACTAGAATCAAGAACTGTTGAGGGCTGATCTTAAGAGTCTGATAAGGGTTTAAGATCCAAGGCAGAGTTTGACCTCTGCCCAGGCTTTTACCCAAAAGGGCTCAATGATTAAGAGGTACGGCTCTCCAATCCCTTCCTGATTAGGAGGTTCCTGAGACATTCCTTCTCACTCTTTGAACCTTAGATTTACACATTCACTCCTCTATGCAGGTGGCACCAAGGCGCCTGGGAAAACCTTGGAATTACAACCCAATCTAGAACCCTGATAACGAGGAAATTTATGTCATCACGTCCTCAGCAGATGTTCTGGGGAGGACTCTTTGAAGTTAGGCTAGATTTTCTCTATATATCCTGTACCCTCAGATGAATAAACTGAGTCAGTTCTGCTACTCCGCCTGGCCCATGTCTCAAGTTAATTTCACGCCTCTCCGCTCGGTGTACAATCTGGTTGCGGGCAACAAAGAACAAACTCTTCTGTCTGATATTTAAAGTTTTTCAGATCTGGTTATAACCTGCTTTTCCGGGTTTATTATATATTACCCCACCTCGGACAAGCCATAGTCTAACCAAAGCATCTTTCCTCTTCACATGATATTACACATCTCATATCTATGCTTTTGCACTATATCTGATATGTACTCCCTCCTCAAAAATCCTGTTTCCATCAAAGCTCAACTTTAACATACTTCTACATAAAGTCTTTTCTGTTCCCTCTAGTTGTTAGCGCCTTCCATTCTCATATATATCTTCTACATATACATGTACATGTCTCCCTTGATAGGACATAAACATTTCACAGTAGGGACTTTCATTTTTATCCATGTATTCCCAGAACTTGACATAATGCCTGACACACAGTAGGTACTTAATAAAGACTGATGATATCACAACTATCAGACTGGCTAAAAGACAAAACAGGAAAATGATAAATGCCAGAGAAGACGTGGGAAAACTGGAACACTAACACATTGCTGGTGGAGTTGTGAATTGATCCAACCATTCTGAAGAGCAACTTGGAACTATTACTAAAGGGCTATAAAACTATGCATATCCTTTGATCTGGCAATAACACTTCTAGGCCTGTATCTCAAAAAGATCATAAAAATGGGAAAAGGACCCACACATACAAAAATATTTATAGCAGCTCTTTTTGTGATGGCCAAGAATTGGAAATTGAGGGGATGCCCATCAACTGGGGAATAGCTGAACAAGTTGTGGTTTATGAATGTAATGGAATACTATTGTTCTGTAAGAAATGATGAGCAGGAGGACTTCAGAAAAACCTGGAACGATTTATATGAACTAATGCTGAATGAAGTGAGCAGAAACAGAAGAACACCGTACACAGTAATAGCAACACTGTGCAACAACTAACGCTGATAAACTTAGTTCTTCTTAGCAATGCAAGAATCTAAGACACTCCAAAAGACTCATGATGGAATGCTATCCACATCCAGAAAAAGAGCTATGGAGTCTGAATGCCAATCGAAGTAAACTATTTGCTCTCTTTTGTTTGTTTGTTTCTTCTTTCTCGTGGTTCCTCCCATTGGATCTAGTTCTTCTTTACAACATAACTAATATGAAAATATGTCTGATGTGAATGTACATGTAGAGCCTGTACCAGATTGCACTCTGTCTTGGGGAAGGAGAAAGGGAGAGAGAATTCAGAACTCAAAATCTTATGGAAGTGAATGTTGAAAACTAAAAATAAATTAACTAATTAATTTAAAAATTGAATAGACTGATTATATGAAGTTGGAAAGTCACAAACTCTATCGGGTACACTGTGCTCATCTTTAAAATGAGTAATATCTAAGATTCCCTCTAACCTTATGATTTTATGATCTTCATATTTCTCTCCAAACTTCACAACTAACCAATTGCTTCAAGAAAAAGTTACATTTACCACAATAAGTGAACTTCGGTAAAGCAACATGGGTTCTGCTCATTCAATGAGTGATAATTATTAAAAATTATCAGTGTCTGTTAAGACTTTTTAAAAAAATATTACATATAAGGCACTCTATAAGGAGAGGAGTTTGCACAACTAAAAATTAGTGTGCATAACTATCTAGATAAACCAGAGTTCCAAACAGCCAGGCAGAAAAAAGGAAGCTGTCTTTTGGTATACAAATTTTTGTAGATTAAATTATAAATAATAATAGTTAACATTCATGTAGCACATTAATGTTAACTCATTCAAATATGACTTAATTGATCATATTCCCTATAACAATACAGAAGATAACCCATTCATACCTGCCCATTCTGTAGGCATTTTCCTCATGTGCTCCCATAAAGTTCACCAAAGATATCCACATTCCTCACTTTGCCTTGAAATAGGGAGGATGTCATTGGAGCAAAAAGACTGTCTTAGTGGACCAGAGCATCTTTTTTGGTCACAGATTTACTTGATGACATCCTTTACTCTACTCCTCATTCATAACTGCTTGGGTATAGGGCAGGCCATTTATGCACACCTTCCACTGACCTTTGGGTAATACTAATTTTCAACTAGTCAGAACATGTAGTGATCCATTTTTCAAAGCCATGTAACAACCAACAAAAGAATACTGATATTAAGATAAATCTGTTTCAGGAAGAATTTTGGGGTCATTAAAAGAACTTTCCAAAGGCAAATCAGCCCACTTTTTTCATTTCCCAATTGTGAGCCCAATTCATTACTGTCCACTTGCCATCGTCCATCTACATGTGAATGAACAAACTCTATAAACTATCCACTCAACTGCATATCATAATCTGTACCACAGGCATGCTTGATACACACTGTCTCCCTCAATTGACTAAGTTCTTTGAAGGCAAGTACTATTTCATTTTTTCTTTGTATCCCCAGGGCCTGGTTATGTACTAGGCATTTAATAAATGCCTATTAATTGATTGATCCTTCATCTACTTGGTTGTTCCACGGTTAGTTAGGCCCAACTTTTTTGAGTGGTTATGGAACACATTTAGGAATTCTGAAAGTCTGAAGGGACTTGTTGGCAATCAATGTCATCAACAACATTTGGAAAACCTAATCACCAATAGGAAATGCCTGTTCAAATAGGACTCTAAAGCAGCATTTTCTTTATGACAGTGGCATAGATGTATCAACCTGTTTCATGCCTCACCTAATATTAATGATCAGAGGATAATCAAACAACGTTCTCTCAATTGTTCTATCTCACATAATTCTAATGTATGGATGGTGGACATCTTAATACAGGAAAGCTTTTCAGTCAGTTGTTTTGATCTACCATAGCAAACATTTTTTTTTATAGTCAGCAATAAGTACAGCAGTATCTTCTATTCTCTTCATCTCTCAGCCTACTGCATGAATAACATATAAATTTAAAATTAAACTTTCTTCATATAAAAGAATAAAACTAAAACTTACCAAGTGTAACAAAAAAGCAAAAGAGGCTGTCAACAATAGTGTCCATAATGGTCTCCATTTCTGTGTCTGTAATATCTGGTCTGTTAATTGCTAAAATGAAATTGGTGAAAGGAAAAAGGTAACAAAAATATGTCTACATCAAATCCATTAATTTATTAACAACTGCTTAAATAGTTCCACAGCATTACTAACACTAAATATTTCTAGTACTAAAGGCTGTATGAGACACTTTATTACATTCTTAAAATAAAAAAACATGATGTCCAAATTTCATTATTAAATTCTATGTCTCAAAAATCAAGAACAGGAAATCCACGATAAAAGTGACTAAAAGTCACTTTACTATGGAGACACTCTATAATTTACAAATAGAGTTTAACTATATGTAGCTCATTTGAAAAACAGAATTTAAAAGACATTAACTTTACCTAAAACTTCAACTTCAACAAACATAAATACCTATATGGAGAGCAATATACTAGGACTAGGAGAGAAACAAAGATTAAATAAAAGATCTTTTTACAGTCTCTGCCCTTGTGGAACTCAAACTCTGTTATGTGGATGAGACATTAGCAGAAATCACTATATTATCTGTAATATGCATCACAGAAAAAGAGATCCCTAATCTGAGTTTCAACTGAGCAGAAAACAATTTTCCAACTTTCTGCCAGGGTGACTCACTAAAGCCCCTCCAATATCACAAAATAGTGGGGAGGTTAACTTGCGTTCTTGGAGGCTACATTAACTGAATGTAAATGCTGGCAGGTTCTACCAGACAAGAACAGTTTTTCATACGGTTTCTGAAACAGACCATATTATTCTGAGGGCCCATCTTACTAAGTTAAAAGAAGACTTTTACTAGAAGGTTAGTTACAAGTGATGAACCGTTTTCAACCACAGAAAGTCATGAAACTGTCTCCTAAGACAGAAAGATTCTTAAGGAATTCTTAACCTGGGTTCTGTGACCTTTTTTTGGTTAATAATTGTCTATTTTGTTGATAACTGTATTTCAATATAATTGGTTAACTTGGTAATCCTAAGTGTTTTATGTATTTAAAAACATTATTCTGACAAGGGACCCTTAGGCTTCACCAGACTGCCAAAGGAATCTATGTCACAAAAATGGTTAAGAAGTCATGTTTACAATACAGCAAGGCCAGAAGTATTAGCGGAATATGTGAGTTGAGACTAGAGTGCTAAAGAATTTATAGTAGTGCTAAAGAATACATGAGCTCTCTCTTTAGTACACATGAAGCAAAATTTTAAGATGAAAAAAGCTTGTGAATTCCTCCACAAGATTTTTTAAATACTCTATTACTGATTAAGAAAAAAAAATTAAAAGTTTATTGTAAGAGATGTACTTGACTACTCAAAAATAACTACTAGATTTTAAACCAAAAAAATGGTTGTTATTGAGTCCTTAGACTATTTAGGAACTAGATCATTTATCTTTTAACAATGGGATAATAGATAACTAATTACTTGCATATGCCAAGATCGAAATCCTCTCTCTCTATTTATCCACCATCTACTCTAAGCAAACAAGCTGATATTCCAAATGGTAAAAGAGAGGCACCACGGAGTAGTGGATAGTAGTGAAGTAATAATACCTGGCCTTGGGAGTCAGGAAGATCTGGTTTCAAATTCTGCTTGACAAATACCATCTGTACAAGTCACTTCACCCCTGAATGCTCCAGACAACTCTAAGACTACTATTAATTGCAGAAAGGAATCAATCTGGATGGATAAAGTAAATTCCTCCCTGGGAGCTCCCTACATGTGAAATCACTGCTTTGGGATGGGGATGAGGGGAAAGACTAAAACTGCTAAACTACCTTTTCAGTTATTTCATTTCACAACACATTTGACAGTGAAACCAATGAAAGTCCAAATAAACTAAAATAACATAGTTCTAAGTTAAGTTGCTTATTAAAACTATGACTAAGTGTACTAAGCCTTGTTATCCCACAGGTAAATTAAAACTGAAAAGATTTTACACCACAATTTATAGTCATATTTTCAAAGAGTGGGGGTTATTATATCTCAGTGATGGAAATCATTCATGACGTTATTATCTGAGCCCTGTTTTTAAGAAACTTACATCTTAAAACCTATACAAAACCTAATATAACAGTGTAGAGGCACTAGACAAATGCTTTTTGATCTTAATATTCATAAGGTTGCTGATATCCAAGTATACATTGGGATCTACTAATGATTTTATATTCATAGATCTATGAACAACTCTGGTTTTAAAGTACCAAACATTCTCTAATTAAAAAAAAAATTACTATCACCATAAATCATTACTTTTTAAAAGAAAATCTTTAAACTTATGTATTTCTACACATATGACAATCTTTACTTTTACCTACCACGATAAGAGACAAGTTCCTTATTTTGATTGCACAGCACAAACATATCATCTTCCAAAGTAATAAAATTGAGATACTGATCAAAAACCTAAGGGAAAAAAGGGAACATCTGTGAAAGAATTATTATAATTTAGTTCTAGTCAATGATAAAATCTACTGGAGCTAAAAAATAGAAACTACTAGGACTGATCATCATGCTAGCTAAACTATTACCTAATTTAGTAGGAGTGAAGTAAAAATGTGGATAATAAAAAATATACAATTTGCCTAAAAAAGCAAAAGGGATATCCATTCTAAGCTATTTAAACTTAAATATAAAACTTAAAATTATGTTTTGACAACCATATTTTCCTCTAGAACTTAGAAATTAAAAAATGCTCTATAATATAAACTGGGGATAAATCCACACTCCTAAAAAATACCAACTACAAATTGTAAGATAAATGTCTGAAATGCATTAAGGGAATTCAAATTAGACTATCATTTATCTTTTTGTTTTCTGTGAAATAAAAAAAACATTAAGAAGAGACTTGGTGGGAATTTGAAGGCTATTTTTTTAAAGAAAGTTGTAGAGTGGCCTACCTTTTAACAAAGTAGAAAAATGCAAGTATAGGCCTAAAACAACTAGAAATAGAGTGGGCTCTTCTGGATAAAAGGAAAATAAAGTATTAACAGTAAAGGAACATAATGGGAAGTAAGAATGATGACTCAAATGCTTTGCAAAAAAGAGCCACTCACTTATTGAATGAAAAGCTGCTTTCCAACCCAACCACCCCTCTTCCCCTCGGGGACTATCTTCTGTTTATATTATTGTATAGCTCTTGTATGTACATAGTTATTTTGCTTATTGCAGTTCCTCCATTAGAGCCTGAGCAACTTGAGGGCTGGTACTATGTTTTTACCTTTCTTCATATTTTGTTGTTTAGTTGTTTTCAGCTCTCTATGACCCCATCTGGGGTCTTAGCAAAGATACTGGAGTGGTTTGCCATTTCCTTCTCCAGCTTATTTTACAGATGAGGAAGCTGAGGCAAACAGCATTAAGTGACTCGGCAAGGGTCATACAACTAGCAAATATCTCAGGACAGATTTGGGGTTTGCTCTTTTTTTTTGGTAGTGAGGCAATTGGGGTTAAGTGACTTGCCCAGAGTCACACAGCTAATAAAAGTTACATGTTTGAGGCCAGATTTGAACTCAAGAAGATGAGTCTTCTTAACTCCAGGCCTGATACTCTATTCATTGCACCACCTAACTGCCCTTTCTTCATATGCCCAGGGCTTAGTTAAGTATAGTACTAAATCATAAGAGTTTGCTGACTGACCTACTTTTTAATCTACTCACTCCATTATACCTACAGTCTGATCCATACACAAAGAACTGAGATAGCATTTAGGAATTTGAAAAAAATTGAATATTATTTAAATTAGGAGAAGAAAGGGTATTAACACAAGCAGCATGGGGACAACAACCTATAGTACCCCACAGGGTTTGATTTCTTTTAACCTTTCCAAAAATGTTTATCAAAACAAAATTCCATAGCATAGTTAAAGTACTTTTCCCCCTCAGACATTACAGTCACTAAATACTTGTGGATAAGTACAAATTTTTCTTTTGTAATAAAATGTCTCCTCCAAGTTCTCTTAAGTAATATGTAGATAAAAACAATCCAATATTCAAAATTGTGTTCGTAAAAATATAATAATCACCCAAGCCTACCCGTGGTCAAGAAACTAACAACTTGCTATCCAGAAGCATACATAAATAATATAAATACTTGGAAATAAAGTTTTATATGTTGCTGTAAAAACTGAAACAAATTGACAAACAAACATCTGGTTTCCTAAAGGAAATTTAACTTTTAAAAACACTGCAGTACTGTTAAACTTTTGACTGTTAATAACATTTCCTCCCTGGGGCGGCTAGGTGGTGCAGTGGATAGAGCACATGCCCTGGAGTCAGGAAGACCTGAGTTTAAATCCAGCTTCAGACACATAACACTCACTAGCTATGTGACTCTGGGCAAGTCATTTAACCCCAATTGCCTTAAAAAAAAAAAGTCCTCCCCTGACAGCTGCAATCTTTATTATTTATTTATTTATTTTTGGTTAGGCAACTGGGGTTAAGTGACTTGCCCAGGGTCATACAGCTAGTAAGTGTCTGAGGCCACATTTGAACTCAGGTTCTCCTGACTCCAGGGCTGATGCTCTATACGCTGCGCTATCTAGCTGCCCCTACAGCTGTAATCTTAATAAAATTTTTAAAATCTTATACATAGAATTAATAGGTAGGCTGCACAAGATAAAGTTAATTACAATTTAAGTTAAAATGAGACAGAATATGACTTATAAATGAGTGAGGTAAAGACCTACCAAGAAAAAATTAAAATAAGACTATATAACGTTTCCAGATTCTATCAAATGGCCCACTTATTTCAAGCAACATTAAATAAAATTTAATTCCCATAAGAAAATAATTTGTTCCAAGATAACAGCCAGCATTTATAAAGTGCTTTTCATATATTATCTCATTTGAACCGCATGACAACCCTAGGAGGTATATACTTTCCTTATTTTACAAATAAGGAAAGTGAGGTTAGTGAGAAGTTAAGTAACTTGACCAGCATCATACAGCTATTAAGCATCTGCGGCAGGATATGAATTCAAGTCTTCCTGACTCCAGGTCTCTATCCACTATACTAACTAGCTAGCTGCCTAAGATTTTGCCTGTATTCTAGGTAGTATGTGGAGAGGCTGAAAGTACAGAAATAAAAAACATTTTAAATGCCTCTATCAAATATTAATAACTGAAATGTTCCAAGACAGTTCTTTTTATGAATGCAGCAAGAATATAAAGTGTCCTGAGAAAAGTAATAAAGTAATTGATGATGAGTATGTGTTAACAAATTGGGATTTTGGCATATTAGGTCACTCTACTAAGTGGTAGAGACATTGTGTACAATAAAAATAGTACTGATATACATTGCACTTAGAGCAAAGCAGGAGTTCTCTCAGCCAGAAACAGGTTCTATTACTGAAATCAGCCAACTTTTCTGAACCCTAGTTGGTGAAAATCATCGGGAAGAGCCAGACCACTTCCAACACAAGCCTTAAGATAATTTTTAAAAATTATTTTAATACAGCTAATCTAATACAACGGTCACATTAAAAATGGAGAAATTATCTCCAACTGTAAAAATTAGGCTGAAATAATATTTTTAAAAACCCTTCATCAATATCCTACAATGAAAAAGCAGAAAAATGGTGTAACAGCATATTTGATCAAAATGTGCTTTACTTCTGGATTTCCTAAAAATTCATTTAAAACATCCTTACTTACACAGAATGATTAAAAAAAACCCTAAAAAAATAGCATTTACTAGTATTTATAGTAACTGATTTTTAAAATGTTTTACAACCCTTTTTAAATACTTCTGCAGTTTTTAAAGAAGTAGAAACTGATCATGGAGATTCTTCCTTCTTCTGTCACTTTAGTGGCAAAGGAGATGCTCTAAAATCTCCCAGTGTCCAGGGAAAGGAGTTAAAGAGAAATACTATTTTTAATTCTGCCTACCTCTACCACAGGTAAATTCAATGAATCTCTAGAATAAAGGAAGGTTGTGCTGGATCCTATTGGATGGAATACAACAAAGGCCTTTCCATTTTTTTCAAAGAAATTGCACTCATTAGAATCTAACCTAGAGAGATCGTTTGTTGCTCTAGGGTAATATAATTCAGATTTTGTAATTTTAAGTTTCAGCATTCTATTTTCAATCTTCTTTATTAGGAATTTCTCTGTTTTCTCTTAACAAAAAGATTTGAGCAAAGTATCTATTCCCTTAGGGTTTTACTGTAAGTAGTCCAATAATTAACCAGCTTTAACATTTAAAAAAAAAAAAGATATTTGGCGAGAAATTTTGTGTCCTCTCTGGTATTTTCTTTGTATGTAAGTGGTTAAAATGTCTTCTGGCTCAAATATTACTACAGATTTTCTTTTTCTGCAAATTAAGTAATAACAAACATACAGTCCATCTCTCTCACAGCTCTGCCCCTCTACAACCACTTCCTCCTACAACCACACCCCAAAAATGGAACAACAAAAAGTTTCATCATAAATATCCATGGATAGTTCAGCAAAACAAATTGCCACATTAGCCGTATAGGAAAACATATGCCTCTGTATGCATTTTAAGTTCATCATCTCTGTAGCAGGAGGCAAATGGCTTGTTTCATGTGCAATCTTCTGAACCAGTGTTTATCACTATATTGATGAGAGTTCTAAGTCTTTCAAAGTTGTTTTTCTCTATAATGTCAATGTATAAATTGTCCTACTTCTGTTTGCTTCTCTCTACATTATTTCAGAGATGCCTTCCCAGTTTCCTATGAAATTCATTCCAACATTTCTTATGGCACAGTAATATTCTATTAGATTCACATATCATAATTTGTTTAGCAATTTCCCAATAGATAGGCATCACATCAAGTCTCCAATTTTTGGAGGAAAAGAGCTGCTATAAGCATTTTGTGTATTAGTTCTGTTTCTGTTTCTTTGATCTCTTTACGTATACTGCTTACAGTAGTATAATTAAGTCAAAGGGTCTATAAGTTTACGGACGTAGTTATAAAATGCTTTCCAGGATGGCTGGACCAATTCACTGTTCCACCAAGAATGTACTAACGTGCCCGTTTCCCTTTAGTCTCTCCAGTATTTGTGATTTTCCTCTTTTTTGACAGTAAAATAGGTTTAAGGTAGAATCCCAAAATTGCTTTAATTTGCATTTCTCTAAGTATTAGTGATTTAAAGCATTTTTATATGGTTATTGATAGCTTGAATTTCTTCCTTTGAAAACTGCACATTTATATCCTGATGACTATTTATCTACTGGAGAACTGGTTATGGCTTTATGCATTTGAATCAGTTCCTTATATATCTTGGATTTGAGACATTTTTCCAAAAAGCGTGCTATTAAGACTTTTTCCCATTTACCTGTTTCCCCACTAATTTTTAACTACATTAGATGTGTTTGTGCAAAAACTTAATTTTATATAATCAAAATACTGCATTTTATCTTGTGTTGACATTCTTTCTCTATCACTTGTTCAGTCATGAACTCTTCCCTTATCCATAGATTATCAGTTATCAGCTTTGTCTGATTTTTTTTTTTAAGCTGCCTTCTTCACTCTGGTCTTGTACTCCTTTGTCTATCACTCAAACTGCAGGTTCCGTGGTAGAGGTTCCATCTGGCTGCAGATGCTGAAAATACCCGCATGAGGATCTGAGGGGCAAAGCCAGAGGGGAAGCAAACCATCTCATGTCCCTAAAGTGAGGCAAGGAATACCTCTACTGGGTTGTAAGGCTGTTCTCAAATGAGAACGATGTATGGAAAGCACTCTGCAAATCTCCAAATTCTATATACCAGTTATTATTACAAATATTTAATACTGACTTCTGACTATAATGTGATGCATTTGTCATAGTTAAGACTGTTCTCCCCACCAACTTTTTTCCTTTCAAAAGACAATACAACACCACTTTTATATAATGCTTACTTTTTGTAATTGGTTTCCTTCACAAAAGCCCCCTACAAAGCCTGTATGGCAATTATTATCTCCATTTTATAGATGAAGAAACAGAAGCTTAGAGAGTTTTAAGTGATCTGTCCTTACCCACAGGGAAAGGAAGAAAGACAACTGTGCTACAAGCCATCTTAAGATATGACTTCCTTGGGGCAGCTAGGTGGCACAGCGCATAGAGCACCTGCCCCAGAGTCAGGAGGACCTGAGTTCAAATCCAGCCTCAGACCAAACACTTGACACTTACTAGCTGTGTGACCCTGGGCAAGTCACTTAACCCCAATTGCCTACAAATAAAAATTTTTTTAAAAAAATGACTTCCCTATGATTTTCCCACAATTAAAGAGCTCTAAGACTATAGTAATTGACACAAAACAAACATCAGCACAGTGTGAACAAGAACTCTCGCTGACTAAAACAGCAAGCTGCTTCTAATTCACACTAAGCAGAAAAAATAAAGCAACAGCCCAAGACAAGGACTTGTTCTATTTGTTTTTTAAAGTTTTTGAGTAAAGCCTACTTATCACCCTCGTATTACTTTACAGGCTATCTTTTTTACTTCACTTTTGTAATTTGTTTTCTGCATTATTATCAGACTTGGTACAAAATGTATTGACGGTGTGGTTATTTATGAATGTCCCTTGATTGCTGAAGTCTGGACAACAGGGCCTACTTAGCCACATCAATGAGTGTTCGTAAGTGGGACCAGAACACTGGTCATTATAAATAACATAACATAACATAACATAACATAACATAACATAACATAACATAACATAACATAACATAACACTGACATTTTGATCTAGAATGCTAAGAGCGAAACAAAACGTTCTTACCTTTGCTACTTGTGTGACTGCACTAGCTGCTAAAGCAGCATTTGCAATATCTTCCAGTTTACTTCTTGAAATAGCAGAAATAAAATTTAAATAATAAGATTCATAAAGCTGATTTCGAAGATCCTGTCAACACAATAAATATACTGTATATAAGATTTTATAAGGCTATCCATTTTAAACTTGAATAACATAACTGCTCACAAATGCTTGAAAAATAAAGGATAAATGTGACATTGGAGAAAGTAAAAAAGACTATCATAGTTATGTAGTACTATAAATTATGATTTAAAAAAAAATAACAGGAATTAGAGATAAAATATAACATAATGGATCAAGAACCAGCATCAGAGGCCTCAGACAAGTGAAGAACCTAGTTTAAGGCCTTCCCTGGATACAGACTGCTCATGTGTCCCTGGACAGTTATTTAACCTCAAAGAGTCCCAGGCATCTCTGGCTCCGTAAGTGACACAACACTGACAATCAGTGTTGCTAGAAGGAGTTTCCTCACCAAGAGTTCCTTAAATCAATGAAATCACAGGTCCAGATGAAAAATAGCTGGTGTATATTTATCAATGACATGTTACTGACCCCAAAATGGCAAAGAAACAATGCAATTTTTAAAAAAATTACAATTGACCCTACAAAAATTAAAGAAAAAAAAAGGAAAGCAATTCAGCAAAATTAACCAACACTCAGCTGAGTCTGACAGCACACACAATATTCCCCAGCCATAGTTCCTGACTTCTCCAATGAAGGAGAGATGTCCATTTTTTCATCTCTTCAATAGAGAAAAGCTTGATCACTGTAATTAGAGAAATCAGTTTCAGATTTTTGTTGTTATTTCCATTTACACCACTGCAGAGTCAACCAACAGATTAACTGCCAAATCTAACAGCATTTTCTCAGGGACTTGCCCTTCTTACCTCACTGCAGCGTTTGACACTACAGGTCACCTTTCCCTCCCACCACTTCATCCACTTTGGGTTTTCATGACATTACTTTCTCTTGCTTCTCTTAGCTATCCAGCCAATTCTTCTCAGCTTCTTTTGTAAAATCATCATCATCCTGCTTACTTCCCATCCCCTACGTGTGGGGTGCCCCCAAACTGTTCTAGCTTCTCTTCTCAAGGGCTCTATCAAATAACCAATTAAAAGCAAAAATTCTTCAACAACATTTTTCATGGCAAATTTGAAGATAAAAAAAAAATCTGTCCTGGTAAAGAAGGAGGGCACTAGGATGTAGCACATTACAAATCCTGCCGATGCCAGTCACAATTGATGTGCTGGTGAGTTTAGCTAAGCCATTTCTCTTAAAATCCTTCTTACAAGAGAAGACTCATTGTATAGTGGAGAAAGGAAGTATACGTGACATAAAAGCAAAAGGCAGCCATAAATTTTTTCCAGCTTTGATAGTTTTTAAAAATTAAACAACAATACTTTGATTACCTATTATGAAATCCAATATTCAATAATAAGGAGAAGTTATGTTACCTGGCACATTCTGTCAATATTTTCTTCTGTGGGCATTACAAAATAAACTGCTGGGACATCAGGTATCGGATCCCGATCAGAGTGCAAAAGCCTGTCAAAAGTCAGAAGTATAAAATTAACCACTTATTACAAACCACTTTTCTTCTTAATTATTCATGCCTACAAGGAGGCCTTAAACAGCAATTCTTCACCAGAGGTTATAAGGAAAGGGCTCTAGAAAGGCAGGATAGCATAATGAATTTGGTGTCCAGTTGTGTGATCATGAGCAGGTCGCTTAACCTTTCTGAGCCAGTTTCCCAGTTTCCTCTTTGGAAACAACCTCAGAGTTGTAGTGAGATTCAAACGAAATAATATGGGCAAAGCAGTACATGAAGTCAGTTATTACTGCTATGAAAATAAAGATAGCTGGCTGACATCTCTACCTTACAATGATGCTCACCTGATGTTAGCCCTGCCCTCCTTATTATCTACCTCACTGTCCTTGAACAATTCACTGTAAAATACATTCTCCTGTCATCTCTTCCCTTTAATTGACCCTGAACTAGCAAAGCTAGATCACAGCAAATTTATCAAATGAGCCAAAGAAAATAAGGATGACTGTTCAATAATTCTGCAAAGCTTTATTAGGTGCTTACTGTGAACAAGGCACGTAATATACAGCAACTCATTTTTAAAAATTATAGTACTATCAAATTAATATATGGCAACATTATACATTTACTATTCTAACAGTTACCTAGGCTAAGGAGCACATGTCCTACCTGTCTACAACATGTCTTGCCTAACACATGGTAAATGTGGCAGCACAGAACACTAGCAATTAGATGAAGGGCACAGACCAAAAAAGGTCACAGGGGTGCAGGTACATAGGCTGTCTTGAAGGAAGACAAGCTAAGCCAGCTGGTTAACAGTGCAGAGAGCAAGACCCTGGAGTCAGGAAGACCTGAGTTCAAATCCAGCCTCAGACTCTTATTAATGTAACCGGGGCAAGTCACTTAGCCCCTGTCTGACTCAGTTTCCTCATCTGAAAATTGGAATAGTAATATCACCTATCTCCTAGGGTTGTTTTTGGCTCAAATGAGATAGTTATGAAGCACTCTGCAAATCTTAAAATGCTATATAAATGCCGTCTATTAATATTGGAGGGCATCTAGGTGGTACAGTGGATAGTGTGCTAGGCCTAAAAGGCAAGAAAACTCCTCTTCCTGAGTTCAAATCTGGACTCAGACACTTACTGTGTGACCCTGGGCAATCACTTAACCCTGTCTGCTTCAGTTTCTTCATCTGTAAAATGAGCTGGAGAAGGAAATAGCAAACTATTCCAGTATCTTTGCTGATAAAACCCTAAATGGGGTCACAAAAAGTTGGACACAACTAAAACAAGAGTGAACAAATTAATATTATTGTTATTATTATTATTATTTTTTTTAGGTTATTGGGGTTAAGCGTCTTGCCCAGGGTCACACACCTAGTAAGTGTCAAGTGTTTGGTCTGAGGCTGGATTTGAACTCAGGTCCTCCTGACTTCAGGGCTGGTGCTCTATCCACTGAGCCACCTACCTGTCCCCGTTGTTATTATTTATGAGAGGCAGAGATGAGGAGGAAATGGATTACAGGCATGTAAAACAGCCTCTGAGAATGCAGAGAGGAAAGGAATGGAACACAGGGCTTGTAAAACAGTTATTAGTCCACTTTGGCCAGAACGCAGGGCCTATAAAAAATAACATAAAATAAAGATTGAAAAGAAAGGTAGACGTCAGAATATGGAAGTGCTTTAAATTCAAGACTAAGAAGTTTGTATTATAGCCTAGAGGCAATACAGAGCCAGGGAAGATTTTTGAACAGGGAACTGACATGGTAACACCAGTATTTTAGGATTATCATTTGGGCCACTATGGGGAAGGTAGATTAGAGGCAGGAAAGATCTGAGGCAGGGAGGCCAATTAAGAGCAACTAGCTTGGATGAGAAGTGAGCAGAGCCTTAGCTAAGGTACTGTCAAAAGAATGGGGAGGAGATTAATGTGAGAGATGTAGAAGTGGAATTGACAAGACTTGGAAAATGAGTGCATACAGGGAACGAGGATGAAGTGTTTACTTTCAGAGTATTTTTAAATGGAAAAAAGTTAATAATTCTGAGTATAAAGTTGTACAAAGTATGAAGCTGAGTAACTGGGAAGATAATGAACGCCCCATATGCTAATTACAACAGCTTAAAGAGTTAAACAAATACATCTTTGTAGTCCCAAAAAGGAAAAGCAAACTCTTGCAGGTCCAGAGTCTTACACTGAGAAATTCTCTTAAGAGTTAAAAAAGACACTGGCAAACTTTTGTCTCACATTTCCAGTTTCACCTACCATCGATCAAAATATCCAGGAATCACAGTCATGCAGCAGAAAAATTTTTAACATTTCTTTTCAAATAACTTAAAATGATTTTGAATGTGTTAAAACTCACAGATGCAAAGTGATTCCCATGTCTCTCAATTCCTTCACAGACAGCAGGGGAGAGATAATATCTTGGCCAAATCTGTCAAAAATGAGCACCTGCCCCCAAACAGACCCCCCCAAAATTCCTTTGAAACACTGTTACTACTGAAAGACAAATAAACTTGATTTTCAGACATATCAAAGTAAATTTTGGCTAATTTGATAATCACACTGAATTTTTAAGCATGCTAAATTTAACATTTCTCACTTAAAAAAGTATGCAACAATACAGCAACTCATTTTTAAAAATTATAGTACTATCAAATTAATATATGGCAATATTATACATTTATTATTCTAAAACATTTTTCTAGGCAAAAATGGAGTGTAAAAATAACAATAAAACTTTTTTTTAGCTAAACGAAAATCTGTAGATGCATAACAGCATAATATACTGGATCTATTTTAATGAAGATATTTGCAAAATTGGAAATAATGCTGTTCAATACTGTTTATAACAATTTTTTAAAAATTTTGAATATGAAGAAGAGTTATGGACAATTGAGAGATAACAGAAGTGTTAATAAATGTTTTTATAAACATTTCAACTTTTTCTCCAATAAATAATAGATGATGAGACAGCATGAAGATGGCAAAGTTAATAAGGGGCTCTCTTTAGAGAGGCTAAAGCTTTTTGATCTTATTTTACAGAGTATAATACTTTTAAAAAAATCTGTCGGTGTTCTTTTCCTCTAAATCTCAAAACATCTAGGTTATCAGTCTTGTTGAGGCAAAGAAAAATTAACTGGACACATACAATACTACCCAACTTTCAAAGTATTTATTTTAAAGATGAAGGCAGGCTTCCAATAAATGAGGTAGTTAATTTTTTTTTAAATATAGACTTGAAAATAAGTGATGTAATATCAAATAAATGCATCATATGCTATATTTAAGGAAAGAGATAAATTCTCCCCATTACAGTAAATGTCTTACCTTCCATACTGGTTCTCCAGTGTTATTTTTAACATGAGGAACATTAAAATTCAACATACGTTTCAAAGCCACTAAAAGAAAAAAAAGACATTTATATCAAACACTACTGCTTTTGATTCGGTTTTACTTTCTCTCTCATTTTAATTAGGAACAGAATCCCAAATACTGTCCAATTTACAAACACAAATTTACAAAAGAACTGGGGAGGCTGCTGCTCCCATAATCCTACAATGCATACTTCCCCCACCAGTCTTGACTCACCTCCCAATCCATGGTGCCCCTGCCATAGAAGTTGATACTACCATCATATACTTGACATCAATACTAAAGTACTATGCACAACACTGTAATATGGATACCAAAGTATAAAACTATATCATTAGTACTATAGAACTTACACTATTAATGATGTTTCGGTTTTAACAATATGTTTATCCATCAAATGTTATGCACCTACCACACAAAATTAGTAATGCTTTTCCTACTTCTCAGGACCATTTCCCATCCACTGGCATAGAGGCAACATGTAAATGGTTACCATTTACATTTAGGTTACCAAGCTATTTAAGCACCAGGAATATAGCCCTTCTCTTAGCTGGGTCTAGGATCCTGCTACTAGAAAGGGCACAAGAGGGACATCACCTCTGTTTCCATTTCCTACTACCACCAGCACAATAAAAGGGAAACTGCAACTTCCCTCAGTTTACACTTTGTAATCAAGCCAGCTTTGCCTGAAGGAACTTAGATTCCCACAGGATTTATTAATTGAGGTATGTGAGGTACTTAGACAATCTGAATGGCTCATGAACCTATAACATTACCAAAAGTTGGTTAAGTACACAATAGTAATTAGTCAAAAGTAGCATCTCCAAAAAAATTTAAAGAAAAAATACACTTCTAAACTTCAGCAAAAGATTCTAACTGGGGTCAAACAAAATAAGTTAAATATCAGAAAAACTAGAACTACAGAAACAGCATAGAACTGGAAGTAAACTTATAAAGTCAAATCTCTTTATTTTATAGATAGAGAAACTAGAGTGAAAGTGTATTTAGCCTAAGGTTACACAATAAGTGGCTAAGCTAGCACTGGAGGCCAAACCTCTGGCCTCTGATTCCCAATCTAGAAGCTTTTTCTACCGTAGCAAGATGTCCTTCCTGTGTGAAGTCCATTAGCTGAGACAACCAAGCCTGACTCCAGGTGTGAGAAGGAGGTGGTAGAAAGAAGAGGCAATTTTATCATGTACTAGGAGACTCCAGCGTGGTCCCCTAAAGCCCCGGACAAAATTTTCCTGGGAAAGGGCTTTGCAAAATGTGTTTGGGAAAAGGTAAAGTGGGAAGCAAAGAAGTGCTTCTCAGTGGCAATCTGGAGGGGCTGATAAAAATGGTTGGACAGTTCTAGGTTTATTTAAAGATATATCCAGCAATTGGCAATAATGGACTTAAGAATCTGAAACTGGGAATAAAATTATAGATCTGATACTCCTCAGCAGAGATGGGGTGAAACTGAAAAGGGAGAGATGAAACCAGAGAGAGCAGAGAGAAGAGAGTCCAAGACAAATCCCTGGGGTTACCCCAACAGCTAAGGGGTAGATCGTGGATGATGGTCCTACAAAGCCGGGATAAGGACTGACCAAACCGGTAGGAGGAAAACATAAAGAGATGAAATCCAGAGAGATGAGAGTAAGTGGCCAACAATACCAAATGCTATAGAGAGATGAAAAAGAATGAACACTGAGAAAAGGACACTGGATTTGGATAAAGTAAGAAATCAAGTTGCTAGGGGTTGAAAAATAAGAGGAGAGGAAACGGAGGCAAGGAGTGAAGATTACTTTTCTCCCCCCGGTTTGGCAATGAAATGGAGCACAGATGTAGGGCTATAACTTAAAATGAGTAAGAATGAGAGTTTTTAAGGATGGGGAGGATAACTTGGACTTGTTTGTGGATGAGGTAAACAGTATCAGGAGACAGGAAGGCAGGTAAGAAGAAAGAGTAGAGAAGAGATCAAGGGTAGAAGTAGAGTGGTTAACTTGGATGAGAATAAAAAACAACTCTTCATCAGAGACTAAAGAAGAAAAGGAGTGATGCTAGCAAGGAGATCTGAGATGTAGAACAAGGGAGAAGAGGGAACTCACCAGGGCTGGCCTCTATTGCCTCACTGAAGTGCAAGACAAGGTTCTTTGCTGAGAACAAGGAGTGGAGAGTAGGGAAGGTGCAATCAATTAAGAAGAGTAAGGAATTACCTTTTAGCAGTGAGGGCTCAGTTCAGATTACAAAATCAATTCTACTGGATCCAGTCAACAAGGTTTCCTGACTTTCTCTTGCTCCACTGAGCAGCACCTGAACAGGAGCAGAGAAGGCAGGTAGATGGTGGAGGCGGATCGAAGACTGGGATTGGGCAAGCCATGAGTGACACTAGTAGAAGGGCCCAAGGGATTCAAGAGCATAAAAAACAGTACAAAGTTGAACTGGCATAAAGTTAAATTGGGTAGAAAATGAGAAAGGAAGAAAAATAAACGAGAGCAAGAATAATGGCTGGAGAATGCAGTGAAGGGTGGTAATAATTCTTTTTGAGGATGAAGAAAAGTTTCAGAAGCAGTGAAGCATAAAGAGAGATGGAATGTTAGGAGGTTATGGTTGGATAGATGGATTTAAAAATTATTGATCATAAAAGCAGGATAGGGAGTGATGCTGAGATCAAAGATAAGACTACTCAGTTGTGTAACTAAAGACATATGTCACGGGAGGAGTTTGATAAGGTTGATGAATATTGAAGCCAGAATGTGTGATGGAACATCAACATATACACTGTATGCAGAAATCTCCTAGTGTAAGGGCAGGAGCTGGAGTGCAGAGGAAGACTGACAAGGCAGGATAATTAGTATTACATGAAAGATCAAGGTCAAATGAGATATATTAACACATACTCTCTCTATGTCTCTCTCACCAGGCAGTTCTAAACTTAGGTCTCTATAACTTCATGGTTCAAATGAAATATGGGTGGAGGGAGGGAGGCCAAAGCTGCCACATTCCAAGTCTCTCCTCAGCATCTAGGAAATGCTATATTTATTTTTGCTGTGTACATGGCTCTCCATACTTCCTTCACTCTTCCAGGGGCCCTAGTTACCTACTCTAATATCCTTAACTATGTCCAGCTCCCTTCTTCTCACCCTACAAGCTTTCTTGTCCCCATACTACCTACCCCATCCTGAGAGGCAACCTGGTATAGTAGAAAGCAGATTAGATCTAGAATAAGAAGACCTGGGTTCAAAACTCTGCTCTGCCACTAACTGCTTATACAATGTTAAGCAAGTCACTTTTCCTCTCTGGGCCTCAGTTTTCTCATCTGCAAAATGAGGGTGTTGGACTAGATAACTTATAAAGTCCCTTCCAAATCTCAATCTATGTTTCTATGAATAGATTTCTCAAAATAATCCTCACAGTTCTTCAGACAACCTTACAACTAAAAGAAAGACAAGCACATAGAGGAATAGTTCACCAATCATCATTAATTTGTTCTAGAGAAATAAAGTAGATAAAACAGTGTTACATACACTGGCTACCCAAACTTAAGGCTATAAAAGATGAGGTTGTTCTACATACAAATCTACCACCAGAAGAGGGAATGGAAGTACAGGGGCTGCATTGAGTGAAGCTGTCAGGGAGATGCCCTGGGCAGGACAAATGCTGTCACACTAGAACCAGGGAATCAAAAAAGATGGGGAACTTAAGGGAGAAGATTTGGGTCCTGGGCAAGCCACAGAAAACAGGAGAAGAAGAATCACAGATTCAAGATTGGAAGGAATCTCAGAAGTCAATGATTCCAACTCCTTCATTTTACAGATAAAGAAGATGAAACTCAGAAAGGTTCAGTCATTCAAAGTCAGGTCCTATATCAGAAAAGATATGACTGGCTGGAGCTAGATTGCGGACAGTGCTGAATGTCAGTATCAGGACAATGTGTTATTAGTTCAATGTGTTATTACAAAATGACATAAGTGAAGTCTTTCAAAAGTCTACTTCTATCTTCTATCTAAATCTGTGCTTTGCCTTCAGAAAAGATACTAAGCCTTCCTCATGTTCCTTTTGAAATGAGAAACCTCTATTTTAAATACAAAGATAAAATAGTTTATTTCTCATAGAACTTAAGAAACCCATTTCAAAATATGTCATTTAAAATTCATTTTTAAGCTGTGAAAAGAGATTTTTGAAAATAAGCATTAATCAGAGATTATCATTTTAATACTTTTTCCAAAGAATCAAACATATTTGGGTACTTCTGAACTATTTTAAGCTAATTTAATTATGCAAGTCCCTAAATTGCAGCCAATTTATGTGACCTGGTGTTTAGGATAAGAATACTGGACCCAGATTCAGTCAAGGAAGACCTAGGTTCAAATGTGACCCCAGACACTTAACTAGTTTATGTGAACCTGGGCAACTGAACATCTTTGATTCTCAATTTTCTCATCTGTAAAATGAGGAAGATGGAGTTGATAACCTTTAAGATCCCTGCTAGTTCTAAATTTATGATCCCATGACCAGAAAATGGTTTATTACTTTTCAGATGCATCGCTACTACTTGAGATCCTTTTCTCCCCTTTCTCACCATCAGTTTATCACAAACCCCTTTCCCCAAAGTTAGTTCCAGCTCTTCACTTGGCCCCAGGGCTAGTCCATAGGGCAGGCAGGGTAGGTGACAGCACTGGAGGAACTAGAGATAAAAGGAGAAGAGTGAAGATAAAATACCAAAGCCATTCTTCCTTCTACCTCCTTAATTTCCTCTAGTTCCATTATCAGTCTCAATGGCAACAACACTTCCAATTCCTTCCCCTTCCCTATTTTATTTTCTGCCCCAGAGGCCCTGTCCTGTTCTGTTCTAATGGGGAAAGATCTACAAAACTGAATATGAATGTTAATTTAGAAGGTTCATAAATTTTACTACAATTCTTTGCATACCCAAAGACCTATTTCTGACTTTCTTTATGACACCTAAGTAAAAAAAAAAAGAGAGAGAGAAGCAGGGCAAATTGGGGCAAATGCCCTTTCTCCCTCTCATTTCTTATTACAGTATCAGTAAAAATCATTAAGAAATCCTCAAAAGGTCCGTTTCAAATTGCTTTTCATTGTCAGTAGATTTGTAAACTTCTATGGTAACAAAATCTTGAACTGACCATTGCCCCAATACAAAGGAAAAACTCAAAGCTCCAAAGATCAAACTATGAATTAAAAAAATAAAAGGAAAATAAACATCATATACCACAAACATTTTAGTGCATAAACTGGAGATAATAAAAATTGTATTCCTTTAAATGCACAATGCACATTAATCAAAGTTATCAAAATGCCATTTGAACCTTTAAAGGGGAAAAAATGACATAGGAAAACTTTGAAAATATGCATGTATATGTATAAATGCCCATCTATGTATATTTTACCAATACCACTTGATGTAAAGACTAGAGATGTGAACTCCCTCAGCGCTAAATATTTTCCAGGAATAACTGAAGCAACAGCATCGTTACCCATATGGAAAAGAATGTCCTTTCAGGTGAATTCTCGTCCCTGGAAGTGCCAACTAAATCACCTCGCCTCTTTATCATCGCCCCTGCAAGCTGCCTAACAGGGGCCGTTCATTCCCTCGACCATGAACCCAGGAAAACTGTTCCAAAGGACGCCCGTCCGACTAGGAAGACAGACGAACCTGCGGAACCAGGACAGGGACAAACAAAAAGCAAAAGGGAATCACTAGGGACTCCTCAGGTGTCCGGGATGCTGCAGAAGGACGCAGAAAGGAAGCCCGGTAGCGGAGGGCAGCAGGCGGGGAAGGCGAGGGACAGAGCTCTGAGTCCACAGCGGCCTGGGGAAGGGGCCGGGACAGCCCGACCCGAGCCCCGCTCCCGCCGCCGCATCACTCTCCTCCGACTACAGGAGAAGGGGCCCCGCGGCACCCAGGCTCCTGCCTGACCAGCACAGACCAGACAGGAGATGCCGCTCCTATCGGGCGGCCCAGCCCGGAAGGCGACCGTGGCTTTAGGCGAAGCTAAGCATGGCGGGGGGGAGAAGTACGAGGGGCACGAAAGAAGCTGGTACCTGTCTGCCTCTCTCGGATACTGGCTGCAGCCGCGGCCGCCATCTTGACTCCCACCATTCACCGCCCGGCCCAAGAGCCCAAGAGCCCGGAGCGGCAGGATGACGTGGCTGCCCCAACGCCCCCGGAAGTAAAGGAGGCAGGAAGCAGGATTGGAGCAGAGAAGGGAGAATCAGAAGGCGCTCCCGAGGACACGTGGCTATACTGGCCCCGCCTCTTCTAGGTCATACTGAGTCACGTGGCATGCCACGCCTGCGCTGCGCACTCCGAGATTTTAAAAATCCTTGGGATGTGGCAATTCCGCGATGTTTGAAGCCAGTAGCTCTGAGGGGAAAGGGCATCGCTGGGAGCCGTTCTCACCTAACAGGTGGGGAGAGATGGGCAATATCCCAGTGTTGGTATTCTAGAATTAATCTTTAGCCTTATTGGCCTTTTTTCCTGTCCGGTCGTGGAGAGGGGGCGGCGGAGACTTCAAACTCTTGGATAAAGCAGAGACAGAAGTAATCAACTTCCCATCATTATGGGGAAGTGGGGAAAGGGAAAGATGGAACGAGAAAAAGGTTCGTGAATTTATTAGACTATTATTTTTTAAAAAGCACCCCAAATTGTTTTCAATTTGAATCCTTGGTCTTTATTGCACTTCAAAATGGATACACATGACAGTTCATCTCCCATAATCAATATATTTTAAACATGGAGTTCAACACTGACATACTGCTAAATTTAATTCTGAAGCTGTACCAAATTCTGCAATGTAAATTTTAAACTGCTATTTACACAACTAAAACAAAATAAAATTCTAATAATCGCCATTATATTAAAATGTAGCAATCTTTTTTTCTACCGGCAAGTATTTTTATTTTCCACATCAAAGGTTTAATGAAATCACAAAACACTATTGGTTACCTATCATTTATTCCAATAGAAATTACCCAATATTAAGGAAAAATATTGACACTCCAAAATATTTTATTAGTCATACTTAAAATAATTTTTTAAATTGCATAAATTTATTCAAGTGTCTGCCAACTTGTAAATTTATTCATTCATATTTTAATTACTTTGCACGACAGTGATGTAAAACTAAACAGTACATATAAAAGTCAGCCCTTCAAAGACTGTGAGGAGCTTGATAGCATATGTGAAAGCTTCTTCGATTCCTAACATCCTTTGAATATTACTGAAGTGAAGACAGTTCTTGCTTTACTTCAGAGGACCTTTCTTCAGACCTCTACTAGTAATGTGAATTTGCCCCTACCCACCCATTTTACTTGGGCTATATAACAAAAACATGCACAAAATAATACCTTTACACAAGTCATAAAATGTACTACAATGCAGGCAGACATTGAATACTGTAACATGGTAATAAACAGAATTATGAAGTGAAAGGTAAAGTTAATTACAAAGCATGCACAGAACTGTACAATAAGGTTAACATAGGTTTGCAGTTTGCCCTTCCCCCACTCACTGAACCTTTTAGCACTGATAGCTGGCTGTGCAACTTTTTTAATGAAGCTATCTAAATGTTAGGACAGTGGCTCTCTTTTTCCCCATACATATATACATATGATAATAGCAAGCAATATTATCCTCAACTAGTCTTTGAACTTCTAAAAATCTTGAAGTATTTGGATCCATCTTTTCAATACAAGAAAAAAAAATTCAAATGATGAAATGCTTCTGCCAACTGTTTCCTTGTGAATCCTTTTGGTCTCATCTCAAGTTCCAAAGCTTCTCTTTCCTCGTCTGCACTCTGCAGCTAGCAACTCAATTAGATCCTCATTCAACAGTTCTTCTCCATGAGATTCAGTCAACTTCTCCACATCATTCTCCTCCACTACTAACTCAAGTTCTGCTAATTTTATAATCTTGTTACTTCTTTGAAAATTTAATATTTATGGAATCCATGAAAATCAGGAATGAACTTTTGAGCTTGCTTTTTTTCTAAACTCTCTTCATATATGTTTCTGTTACATCTTCCCGTGCTTCAGATACATGAAGAATTCTTCATATAAAGTCAAATTTGTGTAATGCAGATTTACATAAAGTGAAAACTGTATTATGCTATTCCTTTTTACCCTTCTCAGCTTTCTGTATCTGCCACTATCTATATTCAGATCCAATTTTTACCCCCAATTTTTAAACATTTTTATTTAAAGTTTAGAGTTCCAAATTCTATTCCTCTCTCCACTCCCCCATGTCTGAGATGGGAAGCAGTCAGATACAGGTTATAAATGTGCAATTATGTAAAACATTTCCATAGGTCTTTTTGTACAAGAAGATTCAAATAAAAGAAAAAAGGAAAAAATGTGAAAAATGGCATGCTTCAGTCTATATTCAAGCAATATCAGTTCCTTTTCTGGAGGTGGATAGTATGTTTCATCATTAGTCCTTTGGAATTGTCCTGGATCACTTGTACTGCTTAGAATAGCTAAGTCATTCACAGTTCTTCATTGAACAATATTGTTATTACTGTGTACAACGTTCTCTTGGTTCTGTTCACTTTACTAAGCATCAGTCAATGTAAGTTTCCAAGTTTTTCTGAAATCATCCTACTTATCATTTCTCACAGCACAATAATATTTCATTACGATCATATACCACAGCTTGTTTAGCCATTCTCCAATTGATGTACCACCCTTGATATCCAATTCTTAGCCACCACAGAAAGAGCTGCTATAAATACTTTTGTACAAATAAGTCCTTCTCCCTTTTTTTGGATGTCTTTTGGATACAGACCTAGCAGTGATATTGCTGGATCAAAGAGTATGCACAGTTTTATAGCCCTTTGGACATAGTTCCAAATTGCTCTCCAGAAAGGTTGGATCAGTTCACAACTCCACCAACAGTGCATTAGTGTCCCACTTTTCCCACATCCCCTCCAACATCCAACTTTTTTTTTTACTTCTTTGATTTTATTGTATCTTGATGTCACATAGTCATCAGTTTCCACTTGTTCAGTCCTAATTTTTAACGAATTTTCTTCAGTGAGCTTTTGTACTTCCTTTTCCATTTGGCCAATTCAATTTTTTTATGGAGTTTTTTTCCTTGGTAAATTTTTGTATATCTTTTCCCATACTACTGACTTTTTTTTTCCCATGATTCTCTTGCATTACTCTCATTTCTTTTCCCAATTTTTCTTACACTTCTCTAATCTGCTTTTTAAAATCCTTTTTAAGCTCTTCTAAGAATTCTTTTTAGGTCCAAGACCAAATTACATTTTTCTTTGAGGCTTCACATGTAGCCATTTTGACATTATTGTCCTCTTCTAAGTTTATGCCTTGGTACTCCCTATCACCATAGTAACTTTCTATAGTCAAGCTCTTACTTGTTTGGGGGAGTTTTTTGTTCATTTTTTTCCACCTTTCTTTGTGACCTGGTGTTTTTATGTGAAAGTTGGTCTTTGGTCCTGTACTCCCAAGCTTTTTGTGCTGGGGCTCTGGGTCTTAATGCTAGCCTTCACTGGGCTTCAGGGCTTAGCTGCTTGCTTTCTCTGGAAGATAGGTTTCCCTTTTGGCTTGTACTGGGGAAGGGGGTAGGGCTCCCCATTGGCTTCCCTTGACTGTGGGGTTTAGCTGCTGGCTTACTCCAGGGGTGCGCCTTGCTGCTGGGTTGTTACGAAAACAGGGCCTCTGCTATTGGCCAGCAATGGGGTCAATGCTTAAAATTATAAAGTGGTTAGTTATAGAGCGGTAAACAAATACAGCTTATACCCATGAAGTAAGTCTGTGTGTGTGTGTGTGTGTGTGTGTGTGTGTGTGTGTATAAAATTTTTCTATCTCTTGAGAATAAGTGAGAAATGAATTAATTTCAGAATGCTATTTATCTTATTTGAAGATTTAATTATAATGCTGCCTCATTTATGTGGTACTTCCTATCCATATGTTCAGTTTAATAAAGCTTTTATAGAATTTAGTTTATAAAAAGGGATTTTTCCACATTGCATAAAAGGAATCTTTCTACCCTATCAGAATAGACTATGCAGGAGAAGCCCTAAGGTGTCAGTTTACACAAAAGAATGCTTTTCTTCATGTATTTTTCTGGTTGCTTCCTATGCAACAGAGAAATCATTACAAATTACCCAAATTTTCGTATCAAAGTGAGTGGACAAAGTTATAGTATACTGAAAGGCTGTCAACATAACTCAGAGACATTTCTAAGTTTCTCTATAGTTCAAAGGTTTATACTCTTTAGAGTACTTAAGGATAGAAACTGAAACTAATTTCATGAATACAGAGAACTCTCAGGTAAAGACACTCCCTCTACCAATTCAGGCCTGCAACATCTCTATAATTTATAATCTTAGGAAGACACTTGGGGCACTGGCACTGAGAAGTCACACAAACCAGGATGTGTCAGATGCATGCCTTCAACCTCAGTCTTCCTGGCTTTGAGACCAGCTCTCTATCCATTCTGCCCTGCTGCCTAACATTAAAAAAATAATTCATGTATACAAAACTGTCACTAACAGGATTAAATTTGAGATTGGATTATTAAAGCAAATTTTAAATTGTATAAATCCTGGACACAAACTACATACATTAAAGTAAGTAATCAAACTAAAATGAGAAACATTTTACATTTGATATTACAACCAGAACACAGTACAATTTATCATAAAAGTAACAATAAAATACCATTTAAAATGTTGCCTATTTACAAACAGAGTAAACAAGTATTTTCCTTAGGATGAATAAACACTAAAGGCAAAGCCACTTGGCAAATTTATCTTTTTTTCATATTGATTTTTGTTAGGATGGAGTCACTGGTCATTCAGTTATCAATGATTCAGTGACTGTTTATACCATTTTGTTTGAAAAGAAAAATAAACAGCACAGGCCCAAAAGGCATCTCAGGAGAATACTAGAATATTAGTGATTAAAAGAAACATGCTTAAGTGAAAAAAGAACCAAGCTTACTCATAGGTACAATTTTGAGATTACATAGTATGAACATATGAAAAGTAAAATCACTAACTGATTTCTGTTTAGACATAATTGAAAGTAAAAGACTTACAATATCATATTACCTAAAGGCTTTAACATCAGTGAATCCAAGAGAAGTAAAGATTTGCTGAAAGAGGTTCCAGAAGCCATAAAAATTTTAAGATACAACTTCATTCAAAAAACATATCAATATAAATAAGTTTAACTTTCAAAACTAAAAAGGAGTCATGAAGAAAAGAAGCTGAGATTATTATTTCCTCCAAATTCAAATTTGCCCCAAAATACTCATCAATACCAACAAATGTCAAAGGAATCTAGAAATGAATTTAAATCAGTAACTTCATTAAGATTTCTTGCTGAATTTTAATATAGAGGAGTTTAACTGGCATTGCACTTGTAAGTTCGGGTAAAAAAACACAGTTCAGTACAAATGTAAAAAAATCATTAAAATTTTTGGTGCAGTAAAAATGTCCCATCTACTTTAATACTAACTTCAAATTATACATATGGAAGATGATGAGAATAGGTTGTTTTCCAATTTTTAAAAATGCATACATTTGGAAGGAATGTATTAAAAACAGCATTTACATGGGAATTAAGTGAGAATGGCTTCTGGAATGAGAACATGGATTTCTAAATATAATATTTTTGTTCCTTTAAATAATTTACCAATGAAATTAATAGGTACAAAATCATTTTACATGTATTAAAAGTTAATATCTATAGGCTAGACTCCAAAAGGCTTACATGGTAATTTAGCTAAGTTAACAATTAATATCCACCACCATAATCAAACCCATAATGTGGAAATTGACGTGGAGAGCTAAAATAACTAGATATTAACCCACATTCACTCACTCTGAAGGCATAGAACTGCCCTAAGTTTACAGAAACCAAAACTATTACCATTAAGGCCAAAGATACAGTTAATAAATATTAACTCTTTGGCACAATTTTAACATAATTCAACTTCACAGGAGCATAAGGAGCCATTCTACCTTTTACCAGCTGACCTATCTGCACACTTTGATTTCTAGCTTAATGCCACTCCATCTTGAGAACAGGATATTCTTGATTCATATGCTATAATACCTTTATATTCTGTGGCATTTCTATTTAATGCTTTAAAAGGAAAAGAATTATTTTCATACAAAACTGGAACATAGTTATAGTTTACCTGAAGTAAATATAACTTAGAAAACTAGTCAACAAGTTTTTATGTGTATCATGACAAAGTAACAACTTACTAAAGTTACTTATTTTGAAGTTCATAGATAAGTAAAAGCATTAAGAAAATACAAAATGTTGCATCAAATTTGAATAAGAAATTCCTTAACATATTGTACTTTTTAAAATGTCACCACTTTCTTTAAAATTCATATCAAATACTAATGAATTAGGACTCGGCAAGTTTTAAGACAAGGGAGCGAGCATTAAGGACAAAGTTGTGTAATGTTAAGAACATAATGATAGCAGCTTACAAGGAGGCACTTCTGACATAAGATTTAACATCCAGTGTAGTAATTTTTTTCTCTTTCTAGTTCTAAGGCATTTCTGATGGCAAAGTCCATGTTTTCTTGAAATTCCTTATATGTGTTGGTTATAGGAAGAGTTAACCTGTTGTAGTATTTGGTTCCAACAGGATAATCAGCATGCAAAAATTCAATTGATGGAGTAGGCTGAAATCCAACAGGTGGAATGGAGCGGCAGCCTGTTGCAAAAAGTAGGATATCTTCTAACGTTACTACAGATTCTCCACCTGAAACATACCAAAAAAATGACAAGAAAGTTAAAATATTTGCATAATTTTAGAAAATCTTCAACCTTTTGGAGACAGACATGGTGTTAAAACAAAAAAAATTTTTAGGGGCAGCTGGGTGGCATAGTGCATAGAGCAGTGGCCCTGAAGTCAGGAGGACCTGAGTTCAAATCCGACCTCAGACCAAATACTTGACACTTACTGGGTGTGTGACCCTAGGCAAGTCACTTAACCCCAGTTACCTCACAAAAAAAAAAAATTCCCTGAAGTGTACATACCTGTTATTTCAGCAAAACCACTAATTTGCTTATACATCAAAGAGATTAGAATAAGGGGAAAATCTAACATATATATATATATACATACATACATACATACATATATGTATATATACACACACACAATATACATACGTGCGTATGTGTATGTGTGTGTATGTAAAAAGATATTCATAGCAGCACTTTGTGAGATAGCAAGTGACTGGAAGGAGAGTGATCGTCCCTTCTCCCATTTCTTTCCAGAGGTGAAAGGCTATGGGTGTGGAATACTTTATAATGTCAGACTTTTTCATTGTGTTAGCTAGTTTCACTGAATCTTTTTTCTCCTTTATATTTATTGTTAAATGGCTCTGGGGAAGTTGGGGAGGAAAGACAGACTGAAAAATATAGATTACATAAAAATTAAGAGATAGCTATTTTAAAAAATTAAGTGGATGCCTATTGACTGGGAAATAGCTTAACAAAGTATAGTGTATGGATGTAATAGAACATTACTATACTGTAAAAATGATACATATGAAGAATTCAGAAATTTGGGTGATTAATACAACAGAACCAAGAGAACAAGCTGCATGATGACTGCAATAACAGGAAGGAAAACAACACTGAAAAACTTCAGAACTCAAAGTAGTGACCAGTTATAATGGTAAAATATAGATTATGTCTCTTGGCAGGGAGGCAGTCTATTAAGGCATACATTTTCAGACACAGCTAATAGGTTGATAATTTTACTTACTTGATATAAAGGAAAGTTTAAGGAACTCAAGAAATGACTGACATAAAAAAAGAAATCCCCCTCTGGGCCTGCCTTTGAGGCTTGCTCCATAAAGTCATTTTTTTTGACACTCTACAAATAACAGTGGAGAGCACTTTCAAATAAAATGCATAACCATGAAGCTGTGGCCTAGTACAGAAAACAGTTTATGAAAACTTAGCTATAACATCTCATTTTTTTTTAGGATACACTTGACATATATGTGTAAATCAATCTCAGAAGACTGTAGAGAAATTATTTTATAGAGACTTTAAATAGGAACACAAGTTAGTTGTTATTGATTTCCCTTTGATCTTATTTCTTTGAATGAAATGAAAAAAATTATTCTTTGGTAGCAATTCTGCATGTAATTTTTTTCTAATAATAATAAAGTATCTTCCCCCTTTTCAGATATCTTGAGAATTTCTCTCTCAATGCTTTCAAAATTGGGGTGGCTCTAGCACAGATATTTTTCTGTATGTACTTGGTCCAGTTCTGCTTTTCTTCCAGAGTACAAATATGATGATTTCACTGTCATCAATAATGAAAATGGCTTATTACAAAAATATTGTTCAGCATCTTATTTTCCTTATTTTAGTACTGAATAGAACTATAATAGCTGCTTATAATAACTCAGGCTCATCCTAAAGCATCAAAAGGGCCATGGAAGGGCTGAAGTTGACCCCTGTAAATTTCATGAGGGCAAGGATAATGGTTGTTGAATGAACACTTGCTGACTGATAGACTTCACTATAAATTTTCATAGAATTTGCCATAGCATGTAAAGTAGAAGAATGTCAAATGCACGTATGTGTATGAGTAGAAACTCATATTATCAAAATATGTTTTTCTAAAAAGACTTAAATGTTCCTTAAGAGAATTTGGTAGTTAATTTTACTGACTACAGTTTATCTCATATCACACTCCACTTTGTCAGACAGCCTGGAGTGAAATATTAAAATGTTAGTGTAAGCTAAGGAAAAATGAGGAATTTGTAAGATTGAGAGGCAAAACTGAAATATGAAAAAAAAAAGAGAGAGAGAGAGAGAGAGAAACCTAAACAAAATCTTAACACAGATATTTTGAAAATTTTAAAATATTCACTTACTTTCAACATTCTGCAGGTAATTCATCCAGAACCCCACAGCTCTGGTGTCCTGTGCTTCAGACAATTTGTGCATAGTAAAAAGATCACTAAGGATTTTGCTTGTAAGTGTCTCAGGTTTGTGACATAGGATACTATAGAATGCTTCTGGATATTTCTGCATTGTTTCTAACACACCAAGAGTTCTCAAACCCTGCTGAAAACTAAAGAGGAGGAAAAAAAAGAATGAATCCACTGGAAGGGTTGGGGATGGGGAGAACATTGGTTTTGTTTTGCAACATTCAGGAAGAGGAAAAAATTTATTTCCAGCTGAATGTTTTCTGACTAGATTTTCATGAATAATTTGTTACAAAAGACCTAAGGTTTGACATCAACACTATTTTAGAAAACATTTCATTGTATTTTAGCATTCAGTAGTTAAAGCGGAACTTCTATGTAATCCTGAAGATATAGGACTAAAAGCCTTCCTTTACAAGCTAACTACGGTAGATGTATATTTATGTACATTCAAATCAGCACCTGAATTGAATACCCATATTCAGTGTACCATATTAGGTGCTAAGAATAGAAAAGTAATAAATCTAACTTGGAGGTGGGGGAGAATAGATAAAATAAGTAGTCAGATAATTATGACACGAAAAAAGGCCACATCTGTGTAAAGTGCTAAAAAAAATGTAGGTGCTGGACACAAAAGCAAGAGCAAGTAACAGGATGAATATGAGAGTGTGCTAAGACATTGAGAGAACAGTGATAGAAAGACTAAGGCTTAGAAAAAGCCAAGGCTGTGTTGAAAAGCTAATAAGGATAAGCAAAGAGATTAAAAAAACAAACCATAACTATGGGGAAAGAGGGAATCAAAGAAGGGAAAGACCTCCTACACTGGGTGGGAAAAATGATGACAATAACAGAGAAGGCACAGCTATTGAATTCTCACTTTGCTGCTATTTTGGGGCAGCTTAGATGGTGCAATGAATAGAGTGCAGGGCCTAGAGTCAGGAATACTCATCTTCATGAGTTCAAATCAATCTTTAGACACTTACTAGCCACCATGTGACCCTGGACAAATCACTTAACCTTAGTCACTTGCCTCAATCTTCTCATTTGTAAAATGTGCTGGAGAAGGAAATGGCAAACAACTACGGTATTCTTGCCAAGAACACTCTAAATTGGGTCATGAAGAGTCAGACATGACCAAAAAACAATTGAATAACAACTTGCTGCTATTTCTGACAAAAATGAACTTCAGTTTACAAGGAATGGAACAAAAAATAGCTGAGGGGGAGTTGATACTCAAGCTAGGCAGTGAGCAACAAGCCAAGCAACTTAGTTGACCTTTGGTGAATTTAAATTATTTCTGATAAACTAAATAAATTCTCAAGTATGGTAATAGCTGATTCACTGTAGAAGAAATATGAAAAGTTGGACAGAATACAAAGGCAACATGGGCTTGCAGACCAAGTGCTGTCCAAATTTTCATTTCAAAGAAAGAAAACAAAATATGTAAACTACAGACCAGTAACTTGACTTCTTTTCTTGGTAAAATTGTAGATGTCTTAATAAAGAGGTGGTTGTTTTTGTTGTGTTCTAGTTGTTTTTCAATTGTTTCTGACACTTTGTGACCCCTTTTGGGGGTTTTCTTGGCAAAGATACTGGAGTGGTTTGCCATTTCTTTCTCCAGCTAATTTTACAGATAAGGAAACTGAGGCAAACAGGATTAAGTTACTTGTAAGCCCAGGGTCACACCAATAGTAAATGTCTGAGGCTAGATTTACACTCAGGAAGATGCCCTAATTTTTCCTCCTTACATTTGCTTTCACAAAAAACCAAAAACCAAAATCTCCCGGAAAGGTTGTTGCAAGTGGTTATTGAAATCAAACTATTTTATATAGTAGTCTTTACAGTTTCAAGACAAGCCAAAGAGAGGAGAATTCCTTGATTCTAAAGAATGGAAGAATGCATAACAACCTGCTGTGTATTTCAGAACCCCTATTTTGTCTGTGGCAGTAAAATATTTCTAGATCAGGGATCTTAAACTGGTGAATCTGCAGATAGATTTCAGGGGCCCTAGGAACTTGGATGGAAAATAAGTTACACCTTTACTTTAACTTACCTCTACCTGGAATTTAGCCATTCCCTCAATTTATTTTATGCATTTAAAAACATTCAGGCTTCATTAGACAGCTTATGGGGTCCACAACACAAAAAAAGTTAAAAATCACTGATCTACTTAATGTCAAAATGTTTCTCTCATTGGACTTCCTGATTATGAGACCACCAAGATGAAAGTCTAGATATTTTCTTTCATCTCCATGACCTCTCAAATCTCTCTAAAACAGAAATGATATACCAAAGAGAATGCCGCTTTAGCTATCTCCATGATTTAGGACAATTCAGAATCCAAAAGAAGCTAAACAAAACAAAACAAACAAGAACCCCAACAACTAATCCCTACCTTGAATTTACTTCGGACCCATTCCCCAATCCCCAAATTAGCAGCAGTGAGTCTACTCTAGCACACCCAAGAACTAGACCACGGGCTTGCAATAAAACCCAAGGACCTAGTACATAAGCTTGTAATAAAACCCAACCCTACAAATTGAGAATGTAAATAAACAAAAGTAAAAGAAAACCTGGAAGAAAAGCAACAAAAACAGTAATATGAAAAGAAAATATGCTCACTATCCAACCAAAACATACTGATCTTGAAAAAAAGGACACAAAGAGACAAGCTAAGGATCATAGGTCTCACAGAAGAACATGAAAGGACAAAAACCTTAACACCATAGTGCATGAAGTAATACAAAAAAACTGCCAAGAACTTCTGAACACAGGAAATGAAATACCCATTGAAAGAACTGATAGACTGAGTCTCAAACCAAACCAAAACAAAAAAGGCTGTAGATTCCGCAACACATAGTGGTTAACCATTCAATTCAGAAACAAGTTCTGCAAGGAGAAAAACCTTTACATGCAAAGGAAAGAAATAACATCAGACTATTCTGCACCAGGTAGAAAACACTGGAGCAAACAGATTAATATGTTCCAAAGAAGAATGGGGCTCAGGAAGCAGCCCAGGGTGATCTATCCTGCATATGTGAGTTTAACAATAAATGGAAAAAGATGGATATTCAATAATAAAGAGATATTTGAAACAATTTAAGAAAGAAAGCCAGAGCTCAAGAGATTTGCTTCTCCAACATCACAGATAACAGAAATGCAAGAGGTGCGAACAAACGCAGCAGCCAAGGACAACCGCAGCGACAGAGTAACATCAGAGAGACTAGTAAGAGGCTTCTTTCTCAGTATACAGAAAGAGATGTAGGAAAAACCTAAATCATGTAGAGTTAAAGACACAGGCCAGGGGCATTGTGGACAGAAACAATGATGCCCATTCTGTGTACTATTAGTTGAGATAGTTCTGGAAATGCTAGCAACAGTAGTAAGACAAGACAAAGAAATTAAAGGTAAAAAGTAAGAGGAAACAAAACTGTCCTTATTTGCTGATGTGATGGTACATTTGGAAAATCCTAGGGTATCAATAAAGGTACTAATTGAGACAATTAAAACTTCAGCAAAGTTGCAGGCTATAAAGTAAACCTTCAAAAGGCAACAGCATTTCTGTGTGTAATAATAACAAAATCCAAGAAGCAAAAATAAAGAAATCCCGTTCCAAATAATCACAAAATGCAAAAATTATCCGGAGAGGGACCTACTAAAAAACACAAAAGATTTATAAAGATTCAGTTATAAAGTTCTCCTTAAAGAAAGGAAGTTTAAATAGCTGGAGGAATATTCAGTGCTCATGGTTAGGCTGTGCCAATATAATAAAAACGACAATATCTGGTATTGGTTATGAGAGAGAGAGAGGAACAGACTAGATAAAGGAGAATCAGAAGTAACAGAACTGAGTAAGGGAGTATTTGAGAAAATGGAAAACATAAAGTTACCTTGGAAAAACCTCCTCATTTGATAAAAACTGCTGGGAAAACTAGAAAGCAGCCCAAAATAAATTTTTTTAGATTTAGACAAGCACCTTATATCATATTCCGGAATACATTTTAAATGGATGACCTTAATATTAAAGATCATATTACTTAAAAATTGAAAGAGAATAGATCATATACCTCTCATGGGTATGATGGATAAGAGATATATTCTTAACCAAACAAGAGATAGTGGCAATTACAAATGATAAAACTGATAGCTTTGATTACTTGAAACTGAAAAGGCTTCTGCACAGACAAAATAAATGGATCTAGGATAAGAAAGGAAATGGTTAAATAGGTAAAAAAAATCTTTCAATCAAATTTCTTTTTGTTGTTGTCTTTTCAGCTGTATTCAAACTCTTCATGACCTCATTTGGAGTTTTCTTGGCAAAGATACTAAAGTGGTTTGCTATTTCCTTCTCCAGCTCATTTTACAGATGAAGAACTGAGGCAAAAAAAGGTTAAGGAACTTGCCCAAGGTCATACAACTAGTAAGTGTCTGAGGCAAGATTTGAACTCACAAAGATAAGTCTTCCTGATTCCATGCCTCGCTCTCTGTCCATTGTGACACCTGCCTACCCCTATTAGTGTCTGATAGCCAAGTTATATAAACATTTAGTAAGTGTATATAAGACTAATAGCCATTCCTCAATAGTGGTAAAAGGATATGAACAAACAGTTCTTAAAAGAAAAATTACAAAGTATTCACAACCATATGAAAGAATGCTCCAATAATGAAGGAAATGTAAATCAAAACAACCTTGGGTTTTTGTCTCACACCTTGAAAATTGACAAAGATGACAAAAAAGGCAACAGTCAGTGTCTGTAGGGATGGTGGGAAGATAGGCACACTGATACCTTGTTGGCGGAGCTGCAAAATGGTACAACCATTTTACAAAGCAATTGAAAAGTAAAGAGCAAATAATGTGACTAAAATATCCTTTGAAACAGAGCTTCTATTACTAGGTTTATACCCCAAAGAATCCACTGATAAAAAGAAAACCTCCATATACAATAACTATTTACAGCAGCACTTTTTGTGATAACAAAAATTGGAGGGGCAGCTAGGTGGCACAGTGAATAGAGTTGGGGCCTTGGAGTCAGAAGGACCTGAGTTCAAATTCAGACTCATACAATTAACACTTACCAGCTGTGTGACCCTGGGCAAGTCACTTAACCCTAATTGCCTCACCAAAAAGGAAAAAAGAAAAAAATTGGAAACAAAATAGATACCCATCAATTGGGAGTGCAAATTGTGGTAGATAAATGTAATGGAATTATGTATGTGATGAATAGAGAGAAGCATGGAAAGATCTACATGAATTAATGTACTTTGAAGTAAGTTAGTCCAAGAAATCAAGATACACAGTAAATGTAAATGGAAAAGAATCACCACCTACCAAAAAACCAAAAGTGAATGTAACAAAATTATAAAGAGGAAGCAGGACGTGAATTAAGAAACATGAAAGAACATCTCCAACCCACTCCTTCATGGAGCTAAGAGATCCACAGATGTTACACATTGCACATATTTTCTAACTTTTTCAATATATCAAACAGTTGTGCTCATTTTTTTCCTCTTTAAAAAAATTCTATGTGTTAAATAGCATGTTTCTCTGGAGGAGGAATAGACACTGATAACTATGACAATCTAAGAAACAGAAGGCATCAATAAAAATTTATTTTTAAAAAGTTTATCTCTCACTGTGTTCCTCTTCCTTTCCATATCAAATCCCAGTTACTTGGACATACCATCTGGGTTCTATTATCAGTTTCAGTAAAACTGTACTTAACCTTTTTATTAGTTTTGTTTACTATAATAAAAGTGACACAGAATAGGCCTTAAAATAATAATAGCTAGAATTTATATACTGCTTTAAGATTTGCAAAGCACTTTACATATGTTACCTCATTTAACCAAAGGTATCATTCATATGTAATGGAGAAGTAGTATATTATATTCTTACACATCCAATTGTTTTATATTTTAATACATTTGTATGTAAAATGTATTAAAAGAATATAAAGCTTAGAAAACTATCTGGTTTTGAAGAACTATTTGAGAATTAAATTCCTGAATGTTGTTATATAAATAGAGGAGCTTAACATAAGGAATGATTAAGGCATTTCAAATGATAATCATTCTGCTATTTATAAAAAGATGAAAAATGTGCCCCTGAAAGCCATGATTTCAAAAATGTTAAATTTGCAAGTAAAGTCAACTACAGCCAAAAAGAAATAGCTACTGCCATAATACACTTTTATTATTTTTTAAATTAATATTTCTGCCTTATAAAGGACATTATATGCTGAAATGATTGCTACTTTCTCCTATTACATTCTAATATCATGGCAGCCTCAGAAACTTTCAGTCACTTAACCTTGCTGAGCCTGTTTCCTCACCTGTAAAAAAGAGACAATAATAATAATAATAATAATAATAATGCCTGCTTCAAAGGACTATTATAATGACCAAAGAAGGTAATGTGCTTTGCAAACCTTTAAGAACAAAACAAATACAAGCTGTTATTGTTTGATAAAACCAATTCCATAAGATAAGGCTGGTAAAGTTATTGTCCATTGGAGGAGCTGAAATCCATACAAAGAGCATACTAAATGAAGCTTATTCCTAGCTATGTCGTGTATGGGACCAAATACACCTTCAGTTACCAGTGAGAAACTGGGGCATGTAAATTAAAACATGTAATTCTAGAATTCCACATGCAAACAAACCTACCTGTCCAAGGGTGCCTGCACTCTTTTAATTACATGATGGGTGAGTATGTCTTTTACTAACACATCCTTGTCACTTAGCACTGTTACAAGTCTTAGACATCCAATGTGAGAGAGGTATTCAAAGCAATCATGTATTGCTGACCTTAAGTGAGTCAAATTTTTTGAACTTTTAATCTGCACCAAGAGAAAATAAACATATATGTATATATTTACTAGAGATGTATATGCCTTAAACAAATCTTATCTACTGCTTTATCTTTACTTTGGATTACATTTTTTCAAGCTAAAAGTTTAACAAATAATTCAGTGATAATAGTAATTTTCTGTTGCAAAATACAGTTCGCCGAAGAAGCGATAAGCTACAATCAGGAAGCATACAAGTCCATCCCTTGTCTTAATCCTAAGCTATGGAGTTTAAATTTACCAAAGAGTGTATGTTCTTAATTACATTTTCATGTACATTGGTAAAGTTCTTACCTTGGTTATTATTTGCATTGTATTACTGTCTTCAACATCTTCTAGAGTTGGTTCCACATTCTCTGGTCCAGAGACAAGGCAGTTAAATAATGTTTTAGAAAACAAAAATGGCGGTGGACCACCATGCACCAAAGAAATGGCAATCATTCTACCAGCCTCAAAGTACAGATTCTCTTTAAGAGCTGTAAGTGTAGATAAAAATTGAGGATTCTTTTAATTTTAATTTTTATTAATTTTTATTTATCTTTTATATAAAATAGATAAATATATTTATATAGATAAATATAAATATATTTAATTTTTACTTAAGTAACTATCATTTTAATAATAAGTATATTTAAATGAAGAAAAATATAATCCAAAATATGGTAAAGTAAAACATCAAAATATAAGGGAATAAACTAGCTAACCAGAACTGTCAAAGCTTAGACCAATTGTGTAAGACAGACCTCTATTGAATTTGTTGAAAGAGTTTTAAAATACCAGGACAACCTCTTTACTATGGATTTATTTACACCATGCTAATATAGATTCTAGAATGTTTCTAAGGGGAACTTTGTGATTTATGAATACGTAACAACAGGAACTTGATAAATTTTTGTTGAATTAGTATTCCCAAAATGGTGAGTTAAGGGCAAATATGAGAGGAAGAAAATTCTGAAGCATAATTAATTTTTTTTATATCATCTCCAACTTCCACTCACAGCAGGGGTTTGCTGGTGTATACTTTCATTTATTCTCATCATGAAGACCTAATATAAGCAATGGTGGTATAGAAAGGTCTTACAAATTAGATATTTTGTCTAAGAATCAATATTGCCCAAATCATCTTTAGAAGCTATTTCATAGGTTTCATAGGTTTTATTTTCAGTCACATGAAGTGATGAATATTAAGCTCCTTAACCAAATCCTATCAAATAAGCAGCCATTCAAATTGCCTACTCTAAGTTAAATAAGGGGCAGATAGATGGCTCAGTTAATAGAGCCCTGGATGTGGAATCAGGAAGACCTGAGTTCAAATTCAGCCTCAGACATTTTCTAGCTATATGTCCTGGGGCAAGTCATTCAACCTCTGCCTAGGCAGCAGCTAGGTGGCTCTGTGGATATAGCACTGGGCTTGGAATCAGGAAGACCTAAATTCAAATCTGACCTTTGACACTTACTATCTGTGTTATTCTGGGCAAGTTACTTAATCTCTGTTTGCCTTAATCCACTGGAGGAGGAAATGGCAAACCAGTGTCTTTGCCAATAAAACTCCATGGACAGTATGGTCCACTGGGTCATGAAGAGTTGGACACAACTGAACAAAGTAACAAAAGTTAAATAAAGCAGTGTAAAGAAAACCCCTCAAATTTCAAATGGCAAACTGCATTTTGTCATAGAATTAGAGAATCTCATGACTAAAAGAAAATCACTACAGACATCCTCGACAAAAGAAAATAATTCTTTCCCAAAATTTACTGTACTAAACCTATTTTTCTATTATGCTCTTTTCTTAGTAATGAATGAATGAAAAAATGCATCCTATGTTCCAAGCACTATGCTAAAACTCTGGGGATACAAACAAAAAAAGCAAGATAGTCCCTCCTCTAAAAAATTCATACTGTAATTGATGGAAACAGCACATAAAAAGTATATTCAGCTGCAGGATGGATGGAAAGGCTCCAAAGTACTAAGGCTGCAATGGAGGTGAGGATGGCAATGTCCAGATGTAAATTCCATTTTAATATTTTAAATCACAGTTGCTAATTTCTGTTTTTAACTTCTTGTTCATTTATTTCTTTATACTAGTTAATATACTAAGCATGCTTAATTATAAATAAAAGGTTTACCTTCAGAATTAAGGGACAAGTTCTTTGACATGGACCCTTCAAATAGTGATGAGCTCTCAAGCTGTCCCATTAAAAGGCTTAAGAATTCATGCTTTGATCCATCAGTATCTCCATTTCCATTACAGAACTGTACCTCAATTGCATCTGATGGATTAAAGTTTCGCCTTCTGAATCCTTTTATGGCACTATTCCAGATATTTTCTTTGTTGATATAGAGTTTTCGAGTTTTTTGTTTAATTTGGTATCCTAATTCTCTCAATATGTTGGAAATGTCTCTTTTCAACATGCTGACTTCCCTAAAAAATATGAATTTAAAACATACATATATTCTGCATATGCAATATAGTAGTCATAGCTAGAACATAAGAATAGGGAATCACAAGAAGGCATTCCTTATTTACCAACTGTAACAGCTGCCATCCCACCCAACTAATTACCATTTTAAAACCTGAGTTGCCACACATACTCCTTCCTAATCAGAAGTACTTATGTCAAATATAAGAATATTTGTTTAGGAGGGTCCTAACAAACTTTAAATTGAAAACTTGCCCCCGCTCCTAGTGAATGCAGTCTTCCAGATAAGGGTTCAAAAGGTCTTTTTGTTGGCTACTCTTCACAATACAAAAGTTTATTTTTCAAAATGCTTTCACATGAATTATCTCATCTCATCTTCACAAAATCCCTGAAAGGAATAAAGGGCTGATTTTATTATCCGTGTTTAATATAAGTGGTAACTAAGAGATCATGTTATTTGCTTAAGGTCAGTCATATGGCTAATTTGCTGTGGAACTGCTTGATTTACCATAATTGCTCCCTCTGAAAAGGTTAATTTGCCTATCAATGAAGGCTAGTAGCAATAACCTAAACATTTTTTGTGGGATCAGTACAAACTTGTAACATGGGCTCTTAACAATGATCATATAAACAGAGTATGCATCTCTCCTTAAATTTCCTGGACCCAGAAAATCTATGCCCTTCCCCTGGCTATTTGAAACCTTAAGCACTGGCTTAGAAGGATAACATTTAAAGCACTCTAGAAGACTAACAGGAATAGCTGAGCAGAGGGAGCAAGGATAGCCAGTACTTATAAGGTTGGAAAAGAGGCTAAGCTGGTTGGTCTTTAAGGACATTATGATAGAGTTTTTATTATTTTTTCCTTAACAGTATTCTAATACAACATTAGCTGTGGCAATGTACTTGAAAGCAACTGGATTTCCCAGACCCAGCTCCCATCCTCCATCTCTGAAAACAAGATCTGATACAGGGGTATTCATTCAGATGCACTTTCCCTGTCTCTACTATTCCTCTCTAGTTTTCTTTTAATTTTCAAAATAATATTTAACAGTAATGTCTTTTGCTTTTTTTTTTTTTTTGGTGAGGCAATCAGGGTTAAGTGACTTGCCCAGGGTCATACAACTAGTAAGTGTCAAGTGTCTGAGGCCGGATTTGAATTCAGGTCCTCCTGACTTCAAGGCCAGAGCTCCATCTACTGTGTCACTTAGCTACCCCATGTCTTTTGCTTTTATATCACCTTCATTTCCAAATATCTCTTTCTCCTTTCTCTACCCAGAGAGCCATAAAAAGGGAAAAAAAAATTCAACAAAACCAACTAGCACATCAACCAAATCTCACAGTATACGCAATATCCCATACCAATCGCCCTCCCTTTCCAATTAAAGGAGACATATTTTCTAATCTCTTCTTAGAACTGAGTTTAGTCATTATAATCACAAAGGTTTTATTTTTCTATTTACATTGTTATAATCACAGCTTATAGTTATTTTGGTTTTGCTCCCTCCACCCTGCATCAGTTCATGTAAACAGAAATCTTTCCATCCTTTTTTGAATTATTAGTTTTCATGATTTCTTATGGTACAGTAATTTTCCATTACATTCGTTTACTAAAATTTGGTCATTTCTCAATTAATAGGCATCAACTTTGTTTCTAGTCTTTTCCTACCACAAAAAGCACTACTAATACTGTGCAGATTTTGATGTAAACATAAACTTTCTGTATTTGATATCCTTGGGACATGTGTCTTGTAGTGGAATCTCTGAGTCAAGGATATGGACATTTTAATCATTTTTTTAAAAAGCTTAATTGCAAATAGCTTTTTCAGAATAGCTGAACTTCACAATGCTACAAAAGTTTTATGTGTGCCTGTCTTTCTGCAAACCCTGAAAATTAACCATTTTCATCCTTTGTCAATTGCCCATTTACTGGGTATGAGGTAATACCTCAGAGTTATTTTGATTTTCATTTCTGTTATTAGTAATTTGAAGGTACCTTTCATATGGTTCCTAATAGTTTGCAATTGTTCTCTTGAGAACTATTTGTTCATATCTTTTAATCACTTAACCACTGGGAAATGGCTCTGAAGTAATTTTGTGTTAATTCTATATATATCTTAGATATCAAACCTTTGCAGCTTAAATTTTGTTTGTGCAAAAGTGTTAAAATATCATCATTCCCTAGCATTTGCAGTCTGCCTCTATGTTCACTCAGTGACTCTCTCTCACTCTTTCATTCTACTTTCACTCTCAATAACCATGGTTCACTGCCAGATGCTCCTTTATCTCTCTCTCTTGCATAGTGTTCTAATAAGCCAACTCCTTCTTCACTGTTTATACATCATAAATATCCACAACAGCTTATTCTTGTATATCCATGCCAAATCATCATCAGACCCAATGGGAGACATTCTGAGGGAGCAGAAAGAGGGATGAGTTTGGAATCAAAATATCTAGATTCTAATCCCAAATCTGCCACTTGCTGTGTGACTTTGGCAAGTCATTTAACTTCTCTGGAACCTCAGTTTATCATTTCTAGAATGAAAGAATTGGATTAAATTACCTGGATGATCCTTCTCCATTGCTAAAGCTATTATCCTCTTATGGGTATGTATATGTTTGTATATGAGGGAGGGTAGTAAGAGGTAGAATAATAAACTTCCCACCTTCCCCCAGAGTTATTAGCCCTAATAATATCTTCTCCTTCCCCTGGTTGTAATGAGAGGCTTGTCCTAGACCTTGCACCACCTTAGATGGATTCCAAAAGATACGGATATAAAAATTTTCACGATAATGTACTATGATAGCAAAAAAACCCCCAAAACAACCCCAAAAAACTGAAAACAAAGTGAGTAGTAGAATGAATATAATGGAATATTATTGCACCATAAGACACTATGGATATAAGGAAGTCAGAGAAAGGTGAGAGTACTTGAATGAACTAAAAAGCTTAGTAAAAGTAAAACAAACAGAACCTGGAGAATAATATATACACAATATCTATAAGAATGTGAATGATGACTAACCAAAAGGAATTCAAACTCTGAGTAACTACAATGACTAATCTTATTTCTAAAAAAGAAATGATAAAACATACCCTCCCCTTTCTGGTAGAGAGCTGGAAGACAATAGGTTCAAAATGTCAGACATGGTCAATGTCCATTCATTTAGCTTGTTTGTATCTTACAAAAGGAAGGCTCAATGCGGTAGGTACATATGTGAGAGTGGGGAAATATCAAAAAATGACTGTTGTGAAAACAAAGATATCAACAAACCTCAATTTTTTAAATTAATGAAAGAATGGCAGTCTCTGTTACAAGGAGAGAGAACATTGGCCTTCAAACAGATTTACTATAATCTAGATTCTTCAATAATTCTTTATGGAGAAAAGTAGGCAGTCCCTCTACTAGATAACTGGTGAAAGTATGTAGTCATAGAGTTAAATATCCACCTGTCATGAGGTCTGAGTTTAAACTGTGAGTTCATGTACCCAATCACCAGTTCCCACTTCTGATACTGACAACAGAACATTCCACACTTTGCCTGAGGGCATCTCCTACTCAGTAAACCTCAAAAGAAGTAGCCATAGTTGTTCCCTTGTTCTTTCTACTACCTATACTAAACCTTCCAAAATCACTGGGAAGACCTGATTCCCTTTACGGTGTTGTCACAGACCCAATTCCCTTCTTATCACCATGAAGGTATACACTCAATTGCCTTTTCTCCCTCATATTTCTAGTGCTCTTTACTCATTTTTTACATATACCCAATAACTATTTGACCCTCAGTTTTATCTTTCACTTTCATATTCATGGTCTATTTTACTCATTCATTAACTAAACATTCTAATTCTACTCTTCACGAATAAGTTCCTATTTTTGCTCCTCTCCAATTCTACTTCAGTAATCACCTCCTCTTTGTCCTACCCTGACAACTGAAAAAAAAAAAGATAACATCTAGATCAGGGGTTCTTGACCTTTTTTGTATCATGGACCCCTTTGCTGGACTAGTGATGCCTATGGACCTCTTCTGAAAATGCTGCTTTAAAATGCATAAAATAAAATATATAAGATTACAAAAGAAATCAATTATATTGAAATACAATGATAAAAGTACACTTTAAAACAAGTTCACAGAACTCAGCTTAAAGATCTTGATTTAGATCCTAAACCTAATGGGAGATTATTTAAGATTACAGATAGCTTTTTATAATCCCCTACCATTTTTAACCGTAACATATGCTAGCAAATAAAAAAAAAGTATTTCTGCAATATACCTTTTAGTAGTAGAAGGAGTCTTTGCAGCAACATTAATAAGTGGTGGAATTAACCTGAGTCTTCTAGAACATGGTGGTTTATCTAAACAGGAATTAGGAGTCAGGCTTCCTTGACGTAATATCTTTGGTGACCTAGAAAGAAGAATTATTTCAAAAATGAAAATATTTCTGTACTTTCAAACAAGGAACATTCACTTAATAATAATAGGCCCTTAAGTTTTTACTTATAGTATACAGTGTGTTCTAGAACTTGTTTAGAATTATTCAAAATTTGTTTTATCTCAGTACATCCACAGCAACATGCCAATAGGCAAACCTTCAGAACAATGTTTAATATGCTTCATATTCCTCAAGTCTAATGATTACATCTCCAGAGCTCTTCCTTTCTCTTCTGAATCTCTTTACCTACTCACGCAACATGGCATAGTGGATAGACAGCTGGTTTTAGAGTCAAGGAGACTTGAGTTCTACTTTGAACTCTTACTCTGGCTGTATGAGCACTGGCAAGTCACTTCCTTTCAGTGTTCCAGGCAACTCTAAGATTGTAAATTACAAAGACAGATCAGTCTTCATTGGTAGAGGAAGTTCCCAGGAGCTCTCTACAATAATAAAACTGTAGGACCAGTAACCTCTTCCAAAAAAAATCACTTATTCATTATGTATTGTTGTCCTCTGTTTTTCTAGAAAGAATGATGAATTCATATACAACGTAGAAATAAGCATAGGATTTCTGGGTCACGTGGGCATTTTTTCCAATCTCCATGACTTTTCAAACCTCCCCAAAACAGAAATTATGCACCCGAGTTAAAATAATTTCAGCTGTTTCTATAATCTAGGACACCCAAAATCCCTAAGAAGGTTAAAAAAACAACCACCAGGAACTTATGCTCACTGACCCTGAGCTCACTTAGCACCCCTCCCCTACTTCCCATGCTCCTAACAGCAAGACTGTACTAGAAGATCCAAGGACATGACACAGACATATCAAAATACTTTCCTACAACTTGTCCCCCTAACCCCCTTCTTTCCAATGTCATGGAGATCCTGGCTTTAGGATAAGAAAATTTGCTTGGCAGCCAGCTTGGTCACAGATCTTTAGAAGCAAAAGATTGCTAGAAGTTTGCAGCCTAGAAGCAAAGCTCTCAACTGCCAGTGCCATACCAGAGAACTGAGGAACAGACAAATAGGTCAACTCAGTAGGAGAGGACCCCACGAGTGTGGAGGGTTGTGTAGTACTCTGTCAAGAGTACCCAGATGGGGCCAGTTCTGACCACCTAAAAAGTCAGCTGGGGCAGAGATCTAGGGTGGTGAACTAGGAATTGTTCAATGTGGGCAGAGGCTGAGATGTTTTGAAATCTACTCCACAAGCATTAATTCAGTGCCTACTATGTTCTAGACACTTGGAATAGAAAAAGTGAAACGGTCTATACTCTTAAGGCTCTTATAGCCTAAATGGAGGTTAGGAGGAGGGAGAGGTAGACAACATGTATGTCTTGTGATGACATGAGCACGTGTGTGTGTGTGTGTGTGTGTGTAGAATAAAGGACAGAGGAAGGCACTAACAGTTGGGAGGAGGGAAGAGGTAGGAGGTAGGATCTGTAAAGCCTTTACATATAAGGTGGTGCTTTAATTAAGCCTTGAAAGAAACAAAAATATTTCAAGAGGTGGAGGTAAAGAAGAAGCATATTCTAGGCATGAGGAATTGCCAGTAAAAAAGAGCCATGTATCAGATGAAATAAGAGTTATTTGGGTGTTGAAGCCCCTGCAATCTGAGCATCACTATTTTAGGTGATTAAAATTTCATATCATCTAATGATCAAATTCTATTTTCATTTAAGTCAACTGTGAATGACCATGTTGAGATCAAATTTTTCTCAAGCACAATTATTCAATAGTCATTCACTAAATGGATAAAAACTAATTAGCATTTTACTATTAAGAATTAAATAATACATTGTGTTTATTATATTTAATGTTCAAAATAATTTTGATATTGTGTTTGTATGTATAAAAAATGCAACTATTGTCATGTGATCTGCAAATCTAAAGTATTCATTATGTTTAAAAATGACATGGCACATATCAACATTTACTGGTCATTGGAAGATAAAAAAAAGCAGTTTCTCCAGTCAGTCACTTGCCTTCCCTAGGTCATCCTACTCTCAATTCATTACAATATATATTAGTAAAGTTTTCTACTTTCTGTATTATCAAGTTATTTAATATCCATGTCTCCAGACTTCTTTTAACTCAATATTTTCACCCTGGAGATGTGTCTTCTATAAGGCCCACTCTCTTAAAGTCCCTACCCTGGACCACCATTGTATGTGTGGTGCAGGCCACATTAACTTCATTCTCAGCACCACTATTCATTCTCTAGATTTCATTCCTCAACTTGTACCTTTCTCTCACCCCTGCTTTACAGCTGTTTTTTCTTCCCCCATTATAAAGTAAGTTCTTTGAGGATAGGGCTTTTATATCCCTAGAACTTAGCACAGCGCCTGGCTCACAGTAATCACATAACAAATGGTTTTATCTATCTACTTAGCATTTAACATTCTAAGAGAAATGTTCTATCATTTCATATTATAACTTGCTCCAATCAATTTTTCTTCCTATATAAATTACGTACCTGAGCAAATTTTTGTTCTGAGTTCTAGGGGACTGTCTGGAGAATTTGGGAGAGGGCTGTTCCAACAAACAATTAGTAATTCCAATATTTTCTGTGTTAGGTAGAGAGCGTTTTTTTGGTCTTCTGAAATCCCCTACAAAATTAAATTCTAGTGTTAGGTGAGAATATTTTGAAAAGTAGTAAGGGGCTGAATAAAAGCATATTGATTCAGAACTAGAAAATATTACCTGAATTGTAGATAATACTTCTGCACTCAAAGCATTCCCAGTTTTGTCTACACGTTCTTATTGAGGAACAGGCTAGATGAGTTCCACTAGATCCACAATACTGGCAGCGTTTTATTTCCCATTTACTAAGGAAATAAGGGAAAAGAGATAATTATGTTTAGTTATTAACATATGGATAAAACACAATCTTACAGTTTAGCATTGATCACATATAGATAGATCATCTCCTTTGGGATTATTTTAATCCTTCATTTTCTTGCCTTTGCTATTCCGTAAATTTGCAAACCTCCTCCCCTGCTAAGTAATGCCTATAAAGCAAATGTGTACAAATTTTAATATAAACACACACACAAACATACATACACAATACTAAAAAGAGTAGAAGAGCAAGCATTCCTTTGTATTTTAAGATTCAGACTGATAAAGACTGACATTTTTATAGAAGCTGAAAAAAAAAGTGAAGCTGAATAGCTAGACAGAACCTCCAAATAAGGTGATTTGGCTCTGATTTAAGTGAGGCACATGTTTATGGTATCTTTTTTATTACAGGGTAATATTTATTACATGGTGCAGTGCAGGTTATGCTGGATTTAAAGCCAAAGGACATGAGTTCAAGTTCTAACTGCCATTTTTCCTGTATATCAATGGGTAAGTAACTTAATCTCTCCAAGTCTCAGTCTCCTCATCTGCAAAATAAAGGTGTTAGATTAAATAGCCTAAAGACCCTTTCAACTATAAATCTTACTTCTAAGATCTTTCTCGTTGGTGGTGAATGTGTTCCTAAAAAAAGGACACTCAGACACACAAGTGGCAATGCTGGAGCATCACTGAAGCAACCAAAATCTCCCTTCTCTAACAGGCTTGCCATTTTTTAAGCAACCATGATAAAGGAACAGTTTTAGATTTATAGAAAATAAAATTAGAAGATTACAGGATAAAAGATACATAATAGGAGTCCATCAAAATTTTAAGTTTTAGTAACAAAACATTTGAAAATGATACATGACACCTGTATTAATCAGATCCAACTATCAAATAAGATGTGAGAATTGTTTTCCCACACTGTAAGTTGTATTTTGTTAATTTGTTTAACAAATATTCAGGGTCATTATAGAATCCTAGATTTAGATTTGAAAGGAAGCCCAGGAGTTACATGGTCCAACCCCTTCATTTTACAGCTGAGAAAAATGAAGTCAAGAGAGGTGTGGTCACTTGCCCAAGATCACACAGGTAATTAGCGTAAGAGGGTGGATTTGGATTTGAACTCAGGTCCCAGGACCTAGAAAAAAAACAAAACCCACTGCTTTTCCTTTTATGTATCAGAACTGTATCAGATTGAGAATAGAAAGATAAGAGGGAACTCTGACATAATCTATTTAACCTTAGGTCCCAATTATATTGTTTTATCTAATCCAGTCTCCCTCTTTATTGTTTTATCTAATCCAGTCTCCCTCTGTAAACATCGCAAGATGGATGGATGGATGGAGTAGAATGATGAGTTAAAATTTCTATGTGTACCACCAAACCCTGGCCTGTGACTTCCATACTACTTATATATGTGTGTGTGTGTGTGTGTGTGTGTGTGTGTGTGTGTGTGTGTGTGTGTGTGTATATATATATGTGTGTGTGTGTGTATGTATATATATACACATACACACACACATATATATATATGTATATGTAAAATTGCTGAGCATTCATGCCTATCATACAAGTTATTCACTAGGTTTTTGTCAGCAGGTTTGTAGAAAGAATTAATATAAACAACAATTTTTACTGCAACCTTTTGTGGGAGACCAAATCCAATTCTTAAGTCATTTTCACCAACTGTGGCCATACATTGAGGATAAATTGAGTAGAAGATACAGGACAAGAATGAAGAAACCTGCTGTCTCATAGTTTTATATTCCAAGAAAGAAAAACTAGAGTGGAAACATAATGGAAGAAGAAACAAAAAAAGAAAATAAGATAAAGAGGGCAAAAGACTTAAAGCAAAAAATAACAAGGATTTATAACAAGAAAAACTGTAAACAATATAAAGTTAAATAGCATTTATATTTTGAATATTCACAGTTAGATTATGCTATCATAGCTTCTTCATTAATGTGGTTTAGGAGGAAATGTCAGCAGAAGTGGGAATTAACTATAAAGATTAAATAGGGTTCTAACATTCTGTATGTGTGTGCTTATTAATACATTTAGAGGAAATGAATACTTATAGCTTTGGAGGCATATTAGAAACTGAGATAACTGTATTAACAGAATTGCACAGGGAGATTCAAGCAAATTCAATTTAATTGTTCTTTGTATATGAATGGTACAATTCAAAGTGATTGTCCTTAATTCAGATCCAACTAACTAGGCAGCAGTTGCCCTAGGATCTGCACAAATAGAAGGGTATAGGAAAAATACAGTTGCAATACAGTGGGCATAGGACAAAGACAGCTGTGCAAAAAATAAAAATCTCTTGCTACCTTATGTTCATGACCTCTGCACCTTTTGGGGACTAAGATCTCTCATACATGAGCCTTGATATAGTGAGAGAGGACACAGGAGATGGTAGGAGAGAAGACATGATCCTTCTGTTAACCAGAAAGCATTCACAAACACCCTAAGTATCCTCAATATATCCTAAAATATGGTAACCTTCAGAGATTTGGGATGAATGGCAACTGGTAGAAAAAAAAAATTACACACACACACACACACACACACTCTCTCTCTCTCTCTCTCTCTCTCTCTCTCTCTCCACAAATGTTTCCATTCTCTTGTGCTATAAAGGAAAGTACACTGGATCTTGGGTTAGACTGTGACTTACCTACCTGTGAAACCTTGGGCAAGTTACTTAATTCCTCTGGGCCTCACTGTCTCATATGTGAAAAACTGGTTGGGAGAGAGGTGGGAGGAGGTTGACTAGATGACCTTAGGTCTTTCAGCTTTAAACTATGATCTTATGACCTACCTACTCCCATCTCCAAGTAAAAGAATGCTTATCATTACATACAGCATATATTTCTATAACAACAAATTGGATTATATTTTCACAAATACCTATCAGGTTCATTATATTCTCTCCCTTCTTTACAACGACATCTTCTTACATCACAACGTTGGTAGTGCTGCAAAAGTTCTTGATATGCATTTTCTTCCAGTTCCCAAGATGCATCTCTGCAAAGTATAGATATGAAAAACCTCTGATATCATAATGACATTTAGAATCTCATGATTCTAAAAATAAAAATAAAATTTTTCCAGTATATTATGAATAAGAATAGACATGTATTCACTTATGTAGAGATCATTCATCCTTTCAAGATTTAAATCCAGTAGTGCAATTTTTATTCTACAATTTGTTACCCCTTTAACAATGAGGTTTCAAATGTTAGACAATTAGAGAATTTACCATTTTTAAATGTCATCTATCATTTTCCCCACATATTTCAACTCACAGAAACACAGAAATTGTCAGAGTCGGGAAGGACTTCAGAGGCTAGTTAGTCCAACACTAACCCTAAAACAAAATGCCCTCTATTACATTTAAGACAAGGAATCATCCAGTTTTTGTTTAGACACTCCCACTAAGGGAGGTACAACACCTTCCACGAAAGTTTATTCCTCTTTTGGGAAGACCTGCTTTCAAAGATCCCCAAGTAATCACATCTACCAGCTCTTTCAGTACCCTTGGACTGTAGTTCATCTGGGCCTCATGACTTGAATACTTCAAAGGCAGCTAATATTCTCATAATATTATTTTATTTATCTTGGTATCTACTCCCCTTTAGGCAATATTATTCTGTCTCTTTCAGCCTAAAGATAATGCTCCTTGGAAAAGAAACAATAGCAAAATAAAAGTTGAACACTTCAATTTCCTCTCCACCATCCAATATCATCTTACCCTTTCCCCTCAATATAGCTACAAAAGAAGCAGAATGAAAAACCCAACTGGTTTTGCTGTCCTAAGCTTTCCTTACTGGCTTGGTTCAACTTTCTTGAACTTTCTTATACATTCTTGTCTAACCCAGGATGCCAGAGTTATGCCCTAATTTTTAAAATTTCATTTTGAAGTATATTAGACTTTTGATTATACATGAACCAATTCAAATGATTATGCAGCTAGAATCATTTTGTATTGACTCAGAAAATACTGAAGATTAAATAGATTAAATACTGAAGATTACATAGTAGGTAAAATCCTAAAAATGCATAGCAGTCAAAAAACTCAACACAACACAGGAGATATAGTGTGGTTTAGTAGAAAGAATCTAGAACTGTAATACTTGATTTTAGTCCTGGCTTTTTTTTTTTTTACTTGCTATGGTGGCCTTGGGGAAATCATAACCTGTGTGTCATTTCCCTTGATTGTAAATAGAGGTTGGATATTATACTAAGCATACTACATATACTAAGTATATTATACATGGGATGTAATGACTATCTGGAATGAATAATAGGATGAGATTTATCCATTTTAGATTATTCCATTAGTTTAGGTGTCATAATATATCAGTTACTTGCATTTATCCAACTGTAAAATGAAGTAGTTAAGAAACTACTTTTCATGATCAAACACTTGGTGATTATTTTGCATAAGAAATAAGTGCTAAGCTCTGGCTTCCAAGAAAAATTCATTAAAATGGATAATTATGGAAAAGAACAGAAATTCTGTTGCGTATATAAGTGGTATCATAAAAAGAATATGCACTATATTATTTTAACAAAAGAAAACTTGTTGTAGTAGAAATGTAAACTTAGAACAGTTACATCTTGGAATGAACTCAAAGAGTTTTTATTTACTAGAAATACCAAAAACACTTACAGTAAAAGTCTAAGAAAAACTTCTACAACACAGTCCCAATGTATATATCCATTATACCACCTATAGAAAGTGATCTATAATAATTCTCATGTGAAGGCCAAACTTGTGTTTCTCAAAGCTTTTCTTTTTCTCACAGTAAGATAAAATTTTAAATTCTAATTCACTGAGACCAGTCTCTTTTTATTTTGTTATCTAATGAACACCTGTTCATATTAACATTCCTAGACATAACTGATTACAAAGCGTTTACCATATTATTCTGAGTCAAAGCTATTTGAAAATTTTTTAATTTTATAAAGAATGAACCTAAGATAAATTATTTAGTAACAACATGAAAAATATTAGTTTAAGATATCTTTGAGATCTTTATTAGTAACTAACATTGAAATACTACAAATTAGAAACCCCAATAATTCTTCAATGATGAGCTTGTGCACGCTGATATATTCTGTTAGGGAGGGAACAAATGACATAAAAGACAGCATGGCCAGAAGTTGCCACAGCTATCAGCCCATATTATACAAATAACTGTAATAGCTACCATCTGATAATTGACTGGGTCGGGAAATCTTGAGATTCACATATATATTTTTTGTTATTAAGCCCCACATTTAAAATGCTGTTTATTCACCAAGAAGCTAAATGCAACTCACTTTTCAGGAATATGAATACCCATTCTCAACATTTCACTCTGAAATTTATCACTGTTATTGCATAATGGGCACTTGAAGAAAAATTTTCCAGCACTGAGTGCCTGAACCTATAATGGAAAGTAGGAAAAAAAATTAATTCTAATCATTTATTTGGGTTGCAAGTTATATTTCTAAAAGAATAAATATTATTTTTTACTTTAAATAATGTGGAAATATTATTTCATGCCAATTAAAATACAATTGAACCAAAAATGTACCTGTCATGAAGAACAGTGAACTGTTGTTGCTAAAGTAATGGAATTTATGAAACATGAACAAGATGACACATGGAATGATCAAACCCTTGAGGTAATTTTTCAAGAACACTCATATGATGAATTTTTTTATTAACAGGTAATCATAATATCATAATGATACCTATGAATTGTTCTGAGATATCTCATATGTTTGCCGTAGCGGAATAAATTGGATTTTGAAGTTTTTCCAAGGAAACATAATTAATACTGTCACTTTCAACTGAATCCACAGTTGATTACAAAAGTTAAAGGCATAAGGAGTTTGAATGCCCAGCCTGTGTTTGTAAAGGTAAGGACCCACATTCTGTTTTTCTTTGTATTCCCCTCAAAGCCCTGCAAAAGGAGGCATTCAGTTCAATTCCACCAATGTTGTGTAACTGCCTACAATGGACCAATCACCATGATAAACTCTGGGAATACAAACGTGATAAAAAACACAGCTCCTACCAAAGAACTTACATGTAAACTGGTGGGATTAAAGGAGGGAAAGGGGTGCAGGACACATACAAATGTCTATATTTATACAAAGAAACATAATGATTATGACAGGAGAGAATCAGAACAAAAAAAGATCACTTTAAGGTGAAAGGAATCAGGGAGAGAAGTGGCACCTAAGCAGGTCCCTGAAGGAACAGAATTTTGAAAGGCAGAGATGTAGAAGGACATGAGGGTATGGCTATTCCAAATCCATGAAGGCATAAATACAGATAGATAACAACCAGCAGTACTGTTTGGTTGAGATGTGAAGTCCATCCAGGTTGAATAAGTATCAAAATATAAAGGTAAACTGGAGTCAAAGTGTAGAAGGCCTTAAATATGAGCCTAAAAGGTTGGTGTTTGATTCTTAAAGCAATAGGGAACCAACCAGAAGTTTTTGAACACAGACCTATGTATCAGGAAAGACTACTTGAAAAGCTGTTGGATGCATTAGAGGGGGTAAATACTGGAGGCAGAGAGTATTTGAAGAATTGGTGCAGGTGATTGCTGAGTCACTATATATATATTTCTATATACTATACACACACACATACACATATATGTGACTATGGTATCTTGGAGAATGGGAAAAATATGGCAAGACTAGAAGAGAAAATTGGTCCAAATTTTTTACCAAGGAGAAAAAAAAATGGAGTCTGCAAAAATTAGAGGATAGTGAGGTTGGTTCCTAGCAAAATTTTCAAAATAAATTACTAAAAGTATGGTTAGTTAATACCCAGAAAAGGAGGCAGTGATCACAAATAGCCAATATGGCTTCATTAAGTACAAGTTATGGAAGGCGAACTTTGTTTTCTCTCCTGGCAGGTACTAGAATAGAAACCTGGGGAATGCTAGAGGCATAGTTTGCCACATTTTAGCAATGCACTTCAGTGTCTCCCATGCTATCTTCGCAGAAAAGATGCAGAAAAGATGAAGACATAAAAACTTAAAACAACAGCACATAGTTAGGGGGTTCAAAATGAATAGAATGAATGGCCCCATTAATGATTCAATGTCAAATTGTAGAGGTATGACCTTAAGGAGTTTAATCTTTTTGTCAATAACTTGGATGAAGGCATAATTAGCATGCTTTCTAAATCTGCATATGAGCCAAAGTTGGAGGAATAATTAAAATATTATTTCAGAATAAGAATAAATTTTTTTTTCACCAGGCACAAAATTGAGGCTGATAGAATATAAAACTTAGTAGAGATAAAATAATTGTTGTATAGTCACGTTTGAAAAATAAGAGGCTAATGGACTACAAAATCAACATCAGTCAAAAATGCTACAAAGCAGCCAGACATTTAATGAAAATTTAGGCTTCACTATAAAAGAAACTAGGAAAGTTAAGTATCCCACTGTACCCTCCTCTGGTCAGACTTCAACTAGAAAACAGCATTCAGTTCTGGGTACCACATTTCAGAAAGTCACTAAAATACTGAAGAGAGTCCAGGAGTGTGACAGGATAGCAGGGCCTTGATAGCAAGAAACTGAGAATATTAACCTGGAGAAGACTTGGGGGCAAAATGATAGTAATATTTAAGTATCTAAGTGCCAATCTGGAGAAAGGGTACTAACTTTGTTCTGTTGGCCCCAAAATGTAGAATTAGGGGCAACTGGTAAATTGCCAAAGGGGCAGATTTAATTTTGACTTAAAAAAAATACTAGAACTATAAAAATAAGGAATAGGTAGTTCCCCTTACAAGGTCTTCAATCAAGGCCTGGGAGTTGCATTTAAAATTGACAAGACTGTCCTACTTCCCCACAAAATCCTTTGAGGAAATGATATTAACATGTATCACTTAAATTCTATTCTATTGCCTCACTGTGACATAAAGGTGACCCTAAGTTCCCAAAAGCTAGGTAAGCAGGATGCAAGTTCTGGCAAGTTCTACTAAGTTAGACTGAATTTGAATATACAACCAGTCATGGACTATATGTCTGTTGTCCAAGGTCCAGCCTAGAATAATTTCAAAGAAGTTACGAGGCTTCAAGGTGATTCATTTTTCAACCAAAGTACCTGGAAGCCCACCAATTATGATATAAAGGGAGCCAGAGCATGTACCATCAGAGGTATATTCATGATAAAATTACAGATCTTCAAAGAATTCAACTAAGTATAAATAGGAACCAGAAGGAAAAGACTAATTCTACCACAATTTAGAGTCAAATTTATTAGTAAAAACTTTGAATAAATTACAAAAAGCACAAACATGTTATCTTACCTGTAAACAATCTCTGTGAAACCATGCATTTTTACAACAAGGACTTCCCAAAATGCTGTATGTTGGAAGATGTTCAACATATTCCAAACAAATGGTGCATTGTGAAGAAACTGTACAATGGCTAGATGGTGTATTCTGAACAGGCCGATGATCCCAACAGAATGATCTTTAAAGAAAAAAATGTGTCCACTTTGATTTGTAACGTATTATGAAATAGAAAACACCTTTGGGATAAAGAATTATACTTTACATAAATAAGACAAATAAATCATTCAAGTCTCTCTCATGATTAACCAAGAAATACATTGGAACTTGCTTTAACATTATTCTCAAGGATCTCATAGAATCATAAGCAAATTAGAATTGGAAGGAGCTTTTAGTGATCATGTTGTCCTTACAATTAAGAAATCAGAGACTCAGAGTGGTTAAATTACACAGCTGGGATAGGATTAGAACTTAGGTCAGTGAGTGGCAGGCCAGTATTTTTTCTGCTGTGCCATTAATGTTAAGAGTCATTACAGTTTTGCCTCTAACACAGCATTTAAAGAGATTTGCCCATATATGGAATTCTGAGCTATAGTAAAATGTTATTTTTCAGGTTCTACTGGATTAATAAAAACGTGAGTGTGCGTGCTATTTCGTAAGCTAATCTATAAGACTGCACATATGCTCAAAAGAAACTTACAACTTAAAGGCAAAATGCTTACATGCATAAAAATTAAATTCCAAACAAATAACCTCTTCTTCCCTACAACAATAATAATGATTAAAAAAAAGCCCTTTAACTTATCATTCAATAAATTTATTTTGCTTTGTATTAAATACAAGACATTAACTACACTAAATAACTACTCCAGTGCCATTTCGTGGTGTGGGAGTGGCTCGAGATTCCCAGTTATGACATCTGAGGACAAAGTTTAGCAAGTCTTATTGAGTTAGGAAAGCTTCAAATATGGGTCCAGTGATATCTGTTGTCCAAAGACAAACCTAGCTAAATTCAGAGTTCATCAAACTGGCTTCAAGATGTTGTTTTTTGGTTTTTTATTTGTTTGGTTTTAGCTACCGTCCTGAAAACCGTCATGCCATGTTGTTGGAGGAAATGGACATTGTGAAATTATAGATCCTTAAAGTATAAGACAACATCTATTTCTTGAAATGTCAGTTTAATTAAAAGTGAAAAGAACATACTCATATTACTGCCAAAAGGCTAGAAGGAAAAAATATATAAATTCAAATCAATTTAGTTCAATTCACTAAGTATGTATTAAGCACCTACTATGTGCAAAGTACTGTGCTAGAAACTGGGGATAAAAAGACAAAAATTAAAAAGTTACTCTCCTGAAGAAGCTCACATTTTACTGGGGATATGGCATGTAAGCAGATAAGTAAATACATAAGAATTTGAGATGGTTGGTAACATTAATAATGAAGGAAATCAGGAAAGTCTTCCAATGGGAGGTAAAACCTTATCTGAGGAAAGCTAAGAATAAGGATAAGATATGAAGGTAGTAATGGAGATGATTCCAAACATACCCTCTAGAGGTAGGACTATGAAAAAGCAAAAGATGGGCGCGCTGAGTTATGAAACTTGCTAAATGACAAGCAGGCCAGTCTGGCAGGAGCATTCAGTAAATGAAGAGAAGTCAGTCTGGAAAGGTAAGATATGCAAAGGTAGAAACAGATTATGAATGGCTTTATATGCCAAAGAGTTTGCATTTTATCCTACAGAAAATGGAGTGCCACTTGAGCATGGCAGTGACATGGTAGCCCTGTATTTTTAGGAAGATTCTTTTGGTAGCTTTGTGGAGAATGGATTGGCAAGAGAAGACACTGAGAGCAGAGAACAGTTAGGAGGCTATTACAACAATCTAGCAACAGACAATGAGGATTGATGGTAGGGGCTCTATAAGGAAAGAAAATGGAACCTAGAGATTCTGGGGAGACAGAATTGGCAAAACTTGGCAAACGATTATATGTAGAGGATAAAGGAGAAAAAAGAGTCTGAAGTGGCTAACCTTTCAGTTGAAGTTAAGAATAAAACATGAGTAAAACAAAGTTGAGAGTAAAACACAGTTTTCATAATACAAGAACTCATTTCAGAATGTCATTTATATTTTACTCAGTATGAATACTTAGCTCTTTGGAAAAAGTGCCATATATTGTTATAACTGTAATTAATATAATAATGGAAAATCTACAACTGCAATTAATTTTTACATTTCTCTAGGCATATGAAAAGGAATAATTACATATTATCTCTCAGTGGTAGCATTATGTACCTTAAACTTTAAGTCAAGTGAACTGTCCCTCCATTATAAAAGTTAAAGTCCTCTTCCTAAGGCCAAACAAATGGAGAGTTTTCTTTGAAATAATATGTGCTTGGCACATAGAAAGCACTTATTTTTTTTTCATTGATTCATTCATAGTTTCAGAAAGGGATAATAAAAAGAGGCTAAGCATGTAACTTGAGGACAAAAGTAGGGGTGGGATAAAAGTAGACACAATACCAAACTGGCACTAACAAAAAGTTCCTTAGAGCAAAAATTAAACTACTGGTGACAGGGATTCCACAGCATTGTATTGTTTTATCAGGGAATTTAAAATGTACTAAATTAAGATGTTTTCTTCCTTATATTCAAAGTAAAGTAAAATAAAAACTTACCCAAAGTTTCCAGTAAACTGGAAAATACACTGTTTCTGAACTCCACAAGGGAAATGATAGCTTCGTTTACATTTGCTGGCTACACATCCAATTGAAGCACCACTTTTCTTGCAAAGACAACATTTCTAAAACAAACAGAAAAACATGGATTATCTCAGATGAATCCAATTACAAAAGATTTACATTAAAATAGCAAAGCCAAGATATTAATGAAAAGAATGAATACTTTTTTTTTTTTTGCTTTTTGGTGAGGCAGTCTGGGTTGAGTAACTCTCGTCCAGGGTCACACAGCTACTTAAGTGTCAAGTGTCTGAGGTCTTATTTGAACTCAGGTCCTCCTGAGGCTGGAGCTCTATCCACTGCACCACCTAGCTGCCCCCGTGAATACCTTTCAACAACATTAAAATTGCTTTTCCCAAATAGTATTTTTGATAAGTAAAGACTTAAGAAGTTTCCTACTCAGACTATCATTCCATTCTGATTTATTCTAGAGGTGGTCTAGAAATAAGAGTCAATACTCTGCTAGTTTAATAGGGATATGGACTAGAACGGCAATTTCATTAGTCTAGGGAACTATTAAAGAAACTCCTCTACCAATGCTAGCCGGCACTTTCTTTGCAACTTACTATTTAGCGAGCCATTTCAAGCACTGAGAGATTAAGTGGCTTATGTGATTGTAGTAAATGTCAGTGGCAGGATTTAAACCCAGATCTTCCTGACTTTGAAGTTAACTCTCTAGCCACAACACCATGATCTTTTGTAGAGAAGAGGAAGTAAATTATGAAGGTATATTTTATTATGGGAAATAACAGAGCTTGAGAAATGCAACACAAAAAACAAACAAATCACGCTCTTTTCAGACAGTAAGTCTGTGACTACACTACTCAATCAACTTCAATGGCTTCCCAGAGCTTCTAGGATTAAATATGAACTGGATGTAAGAAACAACGAATAATATGAACAAAGAAGTATAGGAAGACTTGTATGAACTGATGAAGAGTGAAGTGAATGGAACTGGGAGAATAATTTATTACAGCCACATAAAGACAACTTTGAAAGCTTTAAGAACATTTATCAACACAATGACCAATCATAATTCCAGAAGAGTGATGATAAAGCATGCTACCTTCTGAAAGAGAAGTAGCTGAGAATCAGGGTATAGAATGAAACATATTTTTTGGACAAAAAATAAGAAGAAAAAAATCTAGAGGTCTACATGGGAAGATTCATAATTTTATAGGATTTGACAAGAAAGGTTTCTTATGGAATGTTAAGGGGTTCTCTGAACTTGTCTTTTTGAACTGCCATATTTTCTAAAAACACTAGACTCAAGAGTATGCAGGACACCCTGAGTGTGTCAAGGACAAAGGTGACAAAATGTATTGTTTACATCCCAAGCTGGACTCCCTGTGTGTCCCTGGGAGTCAAGACTGGTGCCAGTCACTCTGTACTAAGTGGAGAAATTGCTTGCGTAGCTGAGACCCTTGTAGATAAGCAGACCATCTTATCTTCCTGACTCTAGGGCTGGTGCTCTATTCACTGTGCCACCTAGCTCCCCCTAGACCATCTTATCTTCATAGTCTAGCACAGGGGTGGGGAAACTGTAGCCTCAAGGCCACATGTGGCCTTCTAGGTCTTTGAGTGCAGCTTTTTGACTGAGTTCAAGTATAGAACAAATCCTTTTATTAAGGGGGTCTGTTCTGTTAAGTTTGGAGTCAGTCAAAGGGCTGCACTTGAGGACCTAGGGGCTACATGTAGCTTCCAGGCCTGCAGGTTCTCCACCCCTGGTCTAGCAGTTTCCAAGAGAACTCAAAGGGTTTTATCCTTTTCCCACCTTTACTGCAACTTTCCCCCTCCCATGCCATGCCCCTGTAGATGGAGATTTCTAGTGTCTCCTCCTTCCTTTGTCATGTGGTTATAAAAATGCAAACTTCTGCATGGATTGTGAACTCTTTGGGTTCCACATGCATGTTCATTTCTCTTGTAATAAATCTAGTTTTCATGTAAGTTTTGTGAAGTTGTGATTTCCTTATGACAGGTTGCAGTCTATTATGATTTGCAGCACCAAATCTCAAACTGTGGTTAGTTTAAGATGTTCCTTGGGCCAAGGAGGGTTGCTGAAATACTGGCATTTAACTTTGTTGAGGATCACTTTCTCACTATTTTATTTTTAAAGATTATAAATTATAATTGACTAATATTTACTATATTTCATAGTAGTTAGCATGAAAACATGAACTTAATATCTTAGAAATTTTCAATGTAAACAATGTTTAAAGAAAAAAAATTCTTATGAATTATATAAAATATATTTAAGATAATGTTCAAAATCGTCTTCTTACCAGCTTAGAAGCTCTGTTTACTTCCTTCTTGATGTCTTCTATTAGAAAACCATAAACACCTTCTTTTTCTTCACCCCTCTGCCAAATTCCACTTGACATCAACTAAGAAAACAGATTTAAGTTAGAAAATAAAACATGACAACCTACTTTTGAGCAAAATATCTACCCTCTTCAAAGGGTGTCTCTCATTAGCTTCTTGAGCTATGCGACCTCACAAATATCAAGTACACTAATTCCTGTGGTTACTTTTCATGCCAACAAAGCAAGATAATACTTATGTCCTTTGATTTAGGTAACTTATTGTGATAGGTTCACAGATTATATTAGAATCACAAGATTTAGAACTTTATGGTTCTAGGTGACTTCGGAGGTTACCTAGTTTGAATATTTTATAGATATGGAAACTGAGACTCAGGAAGGTAAAATTGCCTAAAGTCATACAGGTAGTAAGTATCAGAGACAGGCTTTGAACTCAAATCTTCAGACTCCATTGCCAGTGTCTATCTACATTATCACACAGCCTCACCAACCAGGGACTGAGAATAAAGAAGAGGTAAAAGTAGTTATTTTTAAAATATTAAAAAAAAGATTTCATTGGTTCTTGCATAGTCACCAGGACACAGATACTATGAACAATGGGTATATTTTTTTAATGCCAGTATTAAACATTAAAAAAATATGTAGATGTAATCCCTTCCTAAACCATTTTTTTTCAGTGACTTTTCTGCTTTTGGGGTTAGAAGCAAGTGTCCCCTAAAACAAGGACATTTAGTACCAGTGTCTTTAATATTACAGAGGTTTTAGGCCTTCTACAAAGAAAAGTTCACTAACTGTAAAACTGAACTCTCTGCAAATATAATGTTTTCCAATATTGTTCAGCACATTAACAAAGTTAGTGGAAGAAGTTAATACAACCACTAAAAATATAACAATGCTACAGTTAGCACACTATTATCAAAGAGAGATCTGAGATTGGGGGAAGTTTCATTCAGGAAATACTTCTACTGAAGATAAGATAGACACAGAAGACAAGTATTTAAATTAAGATCTTTAAAAGTCATAGTTATTACTCTCTATTTTTATTCTGTTATGTTTCATTTTGCAAATTATAAATACTGCCTATGGATCTCCCATAATCAATATTCAATTAAATTCCAGTATAAAAAAAAAGTCAGAACATTATATTCCTTTTTTAAAATGGCATTTATACTTCTATAAATATGTAAGATTAAAACAGAATAAGGCAGGTTCCCCACCCCTGCTGTAGAGCTTTCATTTGCAAAAGCTGGTTTAAAAATTTCCATCAATTATAGAAGGAAGTAGCACAGTTAAGTGAAAAACGACTTGGTTTCTTTCCTTCCTTTTGAATCAGAGTCTGGAGCCTCCTCATTTTTAGTTTTTCCATTTCATTTGAGCAAATCATCTTTATTCTCTTTTAGGTAAGTCACGTTTTTTATGCATTTCCCCCAATTTATCTTCTATGCTATCTTTTTGGGTTCAGGTTCAACCTCTTCAGGGATGAGTTTAGCTGACGATCTTGCTAACTTCCTTTTAAGGAAAGAGTAAAAGGGATGTAACAACCATAATGGGAGGTACAGAGCTGCAACTAAAGCCTGACTCCTCTTATCATTTGTCTTCCCATAGCATTTGTTCCTGGTACCTAAGATAAAATTTTTAATTAAATTACATACAATTTGGGACAAATCAGCCAAATGCTGACTTCTCAGTATGACTATCATCATAGAAAAAGCATATGAAATAACAAAATTATTAAATTTTTATTTTATTATAACTATAGCTCCTTTACTTAAAAGCAAGTATATATTACAGGTGTTGTGACCAATTTTTTTAAAGTTGCATTTCTTAGTGTATAGAAAACAACAAAAATTATTAAGTTACTAACTTAACATGGATTAGATACAGTGAACATTTTTAAAAAATCAACAGAGAAGTGTGAATTGTGAGGAAATATTTAATTTACAGATAATATGAAAATAATATTCCAAGAATATGAAGAATGTTGGAGATTTAGGATTACTCTGAAGCAACTTACTCTCCTTGTATGTACCTGGATCTATATATATATTTATTCACTGTATCTGACTGTAACTTCAAAGCCATTTGATTGGCAGCATTTTTACTCCGCTCTCTTTCCTTCTTGATACTCTTTTTTCCTTTGAGTTCTATGAACTTCTTTCTCCTGGTTCTCTTTCAATTTATCCAACTATTCCTTCTTGGTGTCCCTTTGCTGCTTCTTCTATTCCCTGAAAGTATTCCAAGGTTCTAGGCATTAGCCCTCTTTTGTACTCTTTTTTTCCCCTATACTTTTCCCCCCTTGATCTCACCTGCTTCAATTATCATTTTCCAATTATCCAACAAAATATTCACTAAGTACCTACTATATGCCAAGAATTCAGAAAGCCCCTAAAAAAGACAAATTGTATATAAGAAGTAGTTTCATATACAGTCTCCTTTCATCATTCTTTGAATATTGAAATATTCATGTTGATGTTTATTAACATCCTAGGAAAAGAAAAAAAATCTGAAAAAAATACTCATTTTAACACAATTTTTTTAAAAAATCTGAAGTTTTCACCCATTCCCCCAAGCTGTGAGATAAAACTGCATACACAAAGATACATGTACAGAGACAGAGAGAGAGAGAGAGAGAGAGAGAGAGACAGAGAGAGAGAGAGAGAGAGAGAGAGATCTGGAATCTTTTGCTTACTTTTAAACCCACCTTACAAGCAGTAATGAGCAATAGTAGCAACAGAGGCATTAGAACCCTTTTTAGTAAATTTTCTTTGTTTATTCAATGGACCAAAGTCAGATACAGTCAGTAAAATGAAGCTATGACTACAAGGTGTCTGATGTTCAAGGTTTGTCTGGCCTTTCTGTTCTTGGTATTGCTGAATGCTGGCGCTGAATTCAGCTTTTTTTTTTTTTTGACAAGGAAAGAACTAACTACCATAGGGTCCATATGGGTCAGTGTTTGCTTATAATTTACAACATTTATTTTCATCCATACTGTGAGGTTATAAGACCAAATCTATGACTTCACAAAGATGGCCTTGGGAAGTAGCAATATGACATAGGGCAAGTCATTTAAACTGTCTAAGCTTTTATTTTCCTCCTGTAGGACCAATTTAGATTCCCATTTGACATTTAAAGATCTTCACAACTTGGCCCCTTCCCACCTCCTTAAGTCTTCTTACACATAACTCTTTTCCAAATACTTTACAAGCCAGCCAAACTGGCCTGCTCATTGTTCCTCATACATAAAGCTCTTTCCAACTTCATGCCGACTCACTCACTGACTGCCCTAGAAGCCTAGAATGCTCCCCTGTCAGCACTTTCACTCTTTGGAATTCTCCTTTCCCCCTAAGAATCAGCTCAACATTTCTGCAGGAGTTCTTTCTTGGTCCCTAGCTACTAATGTCTTCCCATAAAAGGCTATGTTGTATTTGCTTTGTATAGGTCTTATAGATGCCAACGTATGTACATGTTGTCTCTCCAGTGGAATATAAGCTCCTTGAAGACAGCTCTGTTTCACTTTTGTCTCTGTATATCCAGCCCTTAGTATAATGCCTGGGACATACTTTGTACTTAATAAATGCCTGTTGATTGACTGCAAAATGAGGATAATAATATCTACCTCACAAGAGTGTTATGAGAGGGGCAGCTAGGTGGCGCAGTGGATAGAGCACCAGCCCTGGATTCAGGAGGACCTGAGTTCAAATCCGGCCTCAGATACATAACACTTACTAGCTGTGTGACCCTGGGCAAGTCACTTAACCCCACTGCCTAGCAAAAAACAAAAAACAAACAAAAAAAAGAGTATTGTAACACTCAAATGAGATAATGTATGTTGTGCAATTTTTAAACCTGTCAGCACTATAAAAATGTTAGCTATTACTACTACTACTATAGCTACTTTGTATTAATTTAAGTAAACAATATTAATTTCAACATTCTAGTATACTGAGCACTAGATAATTTTAAGCAACATTTTTCTTCAACAACTGAGCTCCTATGGCTTGATACCTGGTAAAGTCCATTAAATGCTACTGTAATTAAGTAAATTTCATTAGCATTAAAATCTTCCACAACCTAGAAATTGTATAAAAATTAACCATGAAATTCTTTAGACAAAAAAGCATAAGTAGACTTTATTTGTATGGCCCATGAGCTAAGAACGGTTTACATTTTTAAATAAAATGTTCTTGTATTTAAAAATATAAAAACCATTTCTTAGCACACAGACCACGCAGCAGGTGAGATCTGGCCCTTAGGCTATAGTTTTCACACCCTGATCTAAATAAATACTCTCATTTTACAAAGCCTAGTTTAGGTAAAATTTAGGGAGGAGTTAGCCAATTTGCCAGTCATCAAAAATAGCCTTATTTTTTCCAAGAATTAAAAATTCGAATGATTTATATCAATCATACTTACCAAACAATAGTAATGTATAGTGAGGTTGTGGTCCTGGTAAATTTTCTTTTCTCCATACTTTTCAGGATAGTCATCAGTTCTTCGACAGAGAACACAAGCTGAGAGTGAAAGATATTTTCAAATGTATTTTAAAACAAGAGCTATGTATCAGATGACAATATACAGGACCAATGTACCGTAAGTGATATAGGAGAGATATAAAGAGAAGAGAAATATCACTTTTGGTGATATTTGGTTGAGGTAATTGAGTAAAGTTTCTTAAAAAGGATTCATCTTACTAAGCTAGTTGTAAAAGATGTAAATATGCCTGGACTAATTACCAATAAACAGTATACTTCAGGGTCCCTTCTATTCCTTTCCATCTCCATGGAGGACAGTTGGGAAAACAACAGTGAATGAAATGTCCCTACCCTAACATTTTATAAAGAACAGATGGAAAAGAAAAACATTTAGGTGACCCAATCCCATTAAATCTAATACTATACATTATAAAATATAATGTACGTACAGATACAAAAGCACAGAACAAGATCTTAAGGTAGGTATCAAAAGTAAAATTCTAATTCTAATTGAATTCAATATTACATCCTAATTGTTGCAAGTGAAATTTTGTTATAATGTTTACTTACATTCCATGTTGAAACTTGCCCATTTACAGAGAGTTTGAAATAACCAGGTTTTTCAATTCACTCAGGTCATTCAAAACTATTAGAAATATCAAGATACTTCAAAAAGAGGTCTTTTAGAACTACAAAACAGAATTTTTAGAACTTAAAAGAGACCATCTATTCTAAACTCCTAATTTTATAGTCAGGAATCTAAGATGCTGGTGAAATAGAGTATAAACAAGAATGCTGGTTTAAAAAAGGTTAATTTAACCTTTTGAAAATGTTAACAACTAACATGTACTTAGAGTGAGGATAAAATAAGTCATTAAATTACAATGTTTACTCACCAAAGTTCTGAAGCTGACAAAGATTATTTTCATTCATGCTAATGTATTCCTTTGAAATCGAGCCCTAGGAAAAATTGCAAGTAATTGATCAACGATACCACCTTACAAAAGAAAAAATTATCAAAAACTTTGAACCAACTTATTTAGTCTGCTTAAGATTTATTTATATATGAGTCTGCAGGGTAGTTACAACTAAGAAAACCATTTAATTATTTCCAGCCACAAAAATTGAAACATTCCTTTTAGGATGGCTTAAAGACATATAATTTTAAAGGTGAAATGGATATAGAGAGCATCTATTTCAACTTCATTTAATATATGGAAAAATGAGGGCCTTATTATTTAAATAACTTACCCAAGGTCAAAGAGGTAATTAGTAGCAGGACTAGTTCTAATCTAGGTTTTCTACTTAAGCATTCCATATTTTTTCCCTCATCCCAAATACACATATTTTAGATTGCTAATTGGATTGACTAGAATATGGAGAAAATAACAAGCAAGTTAGGACTGGCTTTTGGTAAATTGAGGTTTGGATTTGCATTCCACACTTTTCACTTTTGCTTAAAAAATGCTAATTAGTTAAGGCAGGGAGACAAACCATAAGGCTATTTCAGTAGCCCAGGTGTGAGGTGATAAGGGCCTGTACCAGAATAGTGGCTGTGGTGAATGAAAAGAAGAGAACATATATGAATGATATTTTGTTCCATGGAAATAAACTTGGCAAGAGAGAGGAAATGTCGAATGACTACTAGCAAGGAAATGAAGATGACACTAAGACTGGGAGCCCGGTAACTGGGAGGATAGTAGTGCCCTCTACAATAACAGGAAAATTTAGAAGAGGGTAAGATTTAGGTAGAAAAAGGACAAGTTCTGTTTTAAACATGAGTTTGAGATACCACAGGAGATCCAGTTTGAGATGTTCAAAAAAGCTTTTGGTGATATAAGGCTAGAGTTCAGAAGGGTTTAGGGATGGACATAAAGACCTAAGAATCATTTGCACAGAAGATAACTGAACCTATGGAAGCTGGGAAGGAGAAAGGGAGAAAATGGCACAGGACAGAGCTTTGGGGGTTAACCAAGGTTAATGGGAATGACCTGGATTTAAATCCAGCAAAGGAGACTGAGAAAGAGCAGTCAAAGAATTGAGAGAATAATGTCAAGCTGAAACAAAACCACATAGATTTGGCAGTTAAGAGGTCAATGGTGACTCTGAAGAGATTAGTTTCAATCCAATGAAGAGATCAAAAGCCATACTATACAGAGTTAAAAACTGAGGGAGAAGAGAGAAAATAGAAGCTTCAGTTGTAGGCAGCTTTCTCAAAGAGGCTAATAGAGAAAGGGGAGGGAAGAAAAAGGACAATAGCCTACAGCATTTACTAGAGATCAAGAAGGTTTTTAAGGATGGAAGAGAAATGAACCTGTTTATAAGCAGCAGGGAAGAAGCCAGTGGATAAGGAGAAATTAAAGAGGGGAATAATATAGATGAGAGAAGGGCAAATTTTCTGGAGAACAGAGGAAAGGATGGGATCAGGATTGCTTTCTATGTAACTTTGCAAGAAAAGCACTTCATGAGAGATGGCAAAGGAGGAGATGAGGAAGATATTTAAGTGACATGAGATATGGAGGGAAAAAGAGGGAGCTCTTTTCAAATAGCCTCCATTTTTTCTGTGAAGTATGAAGTGAGGTTCTCAACTGAAATGGTAGGGGTGGGAAGAGGGAATGTAATAGGAAGCTTGAGGAGAGATGAAAAGGCTTAGGACAAATTATTAGGAATACAAATACACAAAAACAAAATACAACCTATGAGAAGAAAAAAAGCAATGATGCTGAAAGAAAATATGATCTGCATACAAACAAACATTGATCCTGAAGACAGGATACATAAGACAACTTAAGGATCACAGTTCTGCCAGAAGAACACGACAAGTCAAAAACTTTAACACCATTATGCAAGAAATAATACGAGAAAAAAAAAACACCTTCTAAACATAGAAAACAAAGTACCAATTGAAAGAATCCACAGATCACTTGCAGGACAAAAAAAGCAACAAACCACCACCACAACAACAACAATAAAAACCAATGCAGCAAACTTTAAGATATACAGTGGTTAAATTTAACAATTCCAATGACAACAAACTCTGCATGCAAGAGAAAGGCTTTCAAATAATGGCAATTTGAATAATATAACACTATTTCTCTCCCAACATAAACTGCAGAAGGGAGTGGAATAATGGCCCACAGAGCAAAGGAACTCAAGATGCAAATCAATACTCTGCAAATTTGAGCCTAATAATCAATGAAAAAAATTGAACTTCAACAAGAAAGGCACTTGAAATGTTAGGAAAAAAAGGACAGGAGCAAATAATTTCCTTTGCAAAACCCTATACAAAAGAAACACAAGAAAGATAAAACAAATACAGAAACCAAGGAAAGTTCAAGTAAAGAAATAAATTGCCCCAGGAAAAAAAATGGAACTCCACTACCACCCCTAACAGCTTAGAAACAGGAAGACTCTTACGAGGTTAACAACAGCAATAACAGGAAAAGGTGGTATAGGAGGAGGAGCAGCAGCATTAGATTTCTTTCTAAAAGTCCACAAGAAGAATACCAGAATTTAAACAGGTATGATGGAAGAATGGATGTGAAACACTGTAGATTATGTTTCCAAACACTGCAGAATGGGACAGTACACAAAAGAGTAGTGTGGTGGGAGTAAAGGGAATTGTGTGATGTATCCTAGTCAATGGTAAATGGCACTAGCACTTGCAGGAATTGACACTTTTAAAATTGAGGCATGACAGAAAAAAAATGGGAGAATGCAAGATCTATAAAGCAATAACATAGATGCTGTTTAGAAGAAAACTCAAAATAGGTACCTTAGAAACTTTAATTCCATAAAAAAAAAAGTCTAGAAGAGAAAATGAAGAAAACTAATGAAGATAACAAGGGCGGGGGGAGGGGAGAAATCCTTTTTAAAAAAAGGCACAGAAGATGAAATTTAAAAAACCAAAAGAAGTTGAAGACAAATATTTTAATTAATTGAAAAACAAAAAAGAGTGGAAGAAATAGATTATTAAATAAAAGGAAGAAAGAAAAAGAACTAAGTAAAACTACAAAACTATGGAAAGGAATCACAAACAGGAGGGAGAGAAAAAATGCTTGGGGGAGAGGGGAAGAAAGTGTGGAATAGAGTTGCCTTAAAATAGATTAAGCAAAAATAAATGGAAACAAAATATTTTCTTTATAGAGGAAAAGGTATAACAACAAAAATTTAATTCAGAAAAAACAATGGAGGAAAATGTAAATGTAATTTGCAAAACTATAAATCTGAATGGATTAAAGAATACAATAATATGAAAGTGACAGATGAGAAAGAATATAAAACAACACAATCTGTTGCTTACAAGAAACATACACCAAAAACAAGGATATATATAGAATGAAAATGAGGGACTAGCACAAAATGTACTATTAGGTAAATCCAAAAAAAGTAGGAATTTCAATCCTGCTATCATATTGAAAAAAAATTACAACATAAAAAGAGATAATCAAGGAACTTATGTTGAAAGAAAATGTAGAAATAAACCAATATTCATATTGAATTTATATGCTCCAAATGCTTTAGCATCTAAATTTATAAAGGAAAAATTAAATTACAGGAAGACATAGACAGTAATACATGACAGCAGGAGACTTTAATGTCCTCCCAGTTTTGGACAGATCTGACAAAGATAAACAAAAGAGAAAATATAGAATTGAAAAAAGTGTTGGAGAAACTACACTTATGGTGTCTACTAAATGGGACTACTAAAGAGAGTGTGTATTTCTTAACAGCATGTGGAAATTTTACAAAAATTTACCATACTATGACATAAAGATAAAACAAATAAATGTAAAAAAGGCAGAAATAGTAAGCACATCCTCTACAAAACATTACATAATAAGAACAGTAATTGGTTTAGGAAGCACAAACAAAAGACACAGACCCAAATGGATTTAGCAATAAAATACAAAATTATGAGTAGATAAATAACAAATCATAGAAAAATAATTATGTGAAAGAAAATGATATTGATGAAACAATATACCAGAATTTCTGGGATTCTAAAATATTTCACTTGTGAAAAAATTACATCCCTAAAAACATATTAACAAAATAGAAAAGCAGAGGATTAACAGACTGAATAGTCATTTTTTAAAACTCGAAAGGCAACAAGGAAACCCAGAACAAGCACACAAAAAAGAAGATAATGAGAAACAGAGAAATGAAAAACAGAACTAAAAGCTGATTATGCTACACACACACACACACACACACACACACACACACACACACACACACGGTAAAGGACAGATGAGAAAGAATATAAAACAACACAATCTGTTGCTTACAAGAAACATACACCAAAAACAAGGATATATATAGAATGAAACATCATAAAAAGTACCAATTTTAAATCAAAAGCAAATATATGCAATGGGGATACATCAAAATCTTTACTATTAAATATGGAAATAAAGCAAGAATGCCCACTCTCATTCTTGACTGATATATTTCTCAAAATGCTAGCAGTAACAATAAGACTAGAGAGAGAGAAAAATTAAAGGCATAAAGACAGGCAAACCATAATGAATAAAGGCAATTAAAAAAAAGATAAAATAGGTAACTTTTTATATTAAGTTAACAGCTATCTGTACCAACAAAGGCAGTGCAGGTGAGGAGAAGCAGTCAGTAGGAAAGTAAATCTCTTTTTATCAAATTTCTGAGGTAAGGATTTGGTATCCAATATATATATATATAGACAAGTCAATAGAATGTGGTACACTAGTGAGTGCATGGGTGTTGGAGATGCACAACCAATTTAGAAAGCAAATTGGAATTATGCAAATATAGTGACTAAAATGTCTATACTTTTGACCTAGATATTCTACTGCTAGGCATATACCCATAGGAGTCACTGATAAGAAGTCCTGATATAATAATAACTACCATTTATAAAGCCTGTTTTCAAAGTGCTTTATGTATATTATCTCATTTGATTTTTCACAAGAACTCTGTGAGGTAGTTATTAAATATAACATATATTATGTTATATTATTATATATATAAAAAATATAAACTATTATACTCATTTTACAGATGAGAAAACTGAGGCTCAGAGAGGTTAACTGACTTGCCCAGAGTCATATGTTTCAGTGTCAGAGGCTGAATTTAAACATCTTTTTGACGCCAAGTATATCACTCTATCCACTGAGCCACCCACACCAAACTATCTAAAAAAGCTGATACCCATTGATTAGGGAGTGGCTAGACTAACTGGAATACATGAATGTAATGGAAGATTACTGTGCTATAAGAAATTACAAATAGCATAAATACAAAGAAACACCGAATCATTTATACTCTGATGTGAAATGAAATAAGCAGAGCCAAGAAAAATGTTATACACAAAGATTACAATGTAAATGAAAAGAACCACAAACATTCAAAAATAAGTGTTGCAAGAAACTACGGGGAACAGGCAAGGCCACAAAGAAGAAATACGTGAGACCTTCTCACTGCACTCCTTTTCAGAGGTGGGACATACATAAGTGTGGCATGCTATTTCTTACTTCTTATATGTATTGATTGGTTTTACTAATTTTTTCCCCCTTTTTTCCTTTTTTTTTTGTTCTTTAAATAACTATTTGCTATAATGGATGGCTATCAGAGCAGGGAGGGAGAGGGATAGTGTGAAAAATTCTGGTACTATAACAAGCAAAAGATATCAATAAAAATATAAAGTAATCCTTAAGAATTGGCAAGTCAAAGAATAAGTCATGGAAAAATCGGTAATTTCATTAAAGATAATGACAACGATGAGACTATATATATAGTTGTAGATATATATATATCTATATCTATATCTATATAGATATATATAGATATAGATATAGATATAGATATATGTAGATGGATATATGATTTTTGGAAGTAGCCAAAACGGTCTCTTAGGGGAAATTTTCCACCTCCAAACACTTTTATCAACAAAAGAATGAAGAGATCAATGAATTGGGTGTCCAACTTTAAAAACCTAGAAAACCAACATTAAAAAAAAATTAAAATTGCTGAGGAGTAGCTAGTATAATAGATAGAGCACTGAACTTGGGAGTCAGAAGATCTGGTTGAGAAGACCCTCCAGCCTCATTTACTGGCTGTATGACCCTGGCCAAGTCATTTAACTGGTCTGCCTTTAATTTCATCCCTAAAGTGGGAATAATAATTGCACCTGTTGTGAGAATAAAACAACATAGTATTTGTAATGTACTTTGCAAACCTTAAGGCACTAAATGCTAATTTTAAAAAATTCTGAAAAACCAATGTTACTCAAATTTAAAGCAAAAAAAACTTTACTGAATTAACAAGAAAATTTTTTGAAAAATTAAAAAATATATAATTATTGGTTAAAAAAGGAGAAATAACAAATTATCAGTATTACAAATGAAAAAAGTGAATTCATAACAAACACAAAATAATGAAAATTATTAGAAACAAAATTATTTTGTCCAATTTTATGCCAATAAAACTGAACTTCTAAATGAAATGTGTGAATATTTACCCAAAAAATACCCATTTTAATACAGGTAATGGAGAACTTAACTTGATCTCAGCAAAAGAAATTCAAACATGTCATAAAATGGACTCCCCAAGAAAAAAAAAACCCAGTACCAGACTGCTTTATAAGCAAATTCTATCAAACATTTAAAGAACAATTTATTCTACTATAAAAACTGCTAATAAATTTCTTCCATGATATGAATATGGTCTTGATACCTAAACCAGAAAGAGTCAGAGAAAGAAATCTATAGACCAATAATATCCCTCATGAATAATGATACCAAAATTTTAAAATAAAATATTAGTAAGGAGACTACAATAACATCACAAAGATTATACATTATGACCAGGCTAGATTTATATCAGCAATACATATTAGGAACACTATAGACATAACTGACTATGTTAATAACAAGAACAACAAAAATATGAGTATATCAAGAGATGCAGAAAAAGCCTGACAAAATACCACAGCCATTCCTTTAAAAAATAAAAACCAGAAAGCATAAAAATGAAATACTCTTCAATCTTCTTTAATATAATTAATATCTATCTAAAACAAAGAACTAGCATTATATGAAATGAGCTTAAACTAGAGGCCTTTACAATAAGGTCAAGGGTAATAATGCCCATATAACTGCTACTATTTAACACAGCACGAGAAATGGTAGCTATAGCAATAAAATGAGAAAAAATGCAGAAATAAACATTAGCAAAGCAGAGTTCTTTATGCATACCACCTTATTATCACTGCCTTTTGCATATAATAGGATGGTATGCTTAGAGAACTCTAGATAGTCAACTAAAAAATTAATTGAAACAACATCAGCAAAATTACAAGATTTAAACCCACATAAATAAATGTTTCTATTACCAACAAAACCCAGGAGGAAGAGTTAGAAAAATTCTATTTAAAATAACTGTATATTGTATACATACTTGAGAGTCTACCTGCCAAGACACAAAGTACTACATGAACACAAATGCACAACACTCTACACTAATATCAGACATTTAAATAATTGGAGAAATATTGATTGCTCATGAGAAAGTTTATCTAATATAATAAAAATGGAAACACTATCTAAATTAATTTATTCACTCCCATGCCAAACTATTCTGTGATTACTTTTTAGAGTTAGAAAAAAATTCATTTGAAGGAACAAAAGATTAAGGATTTCAAAGGGAACAATTTTTAAAAGTGGGAAGGCAGGGGGCCTAGCAGCACCAGATCTCAAACTACACTACAAAGCAGTAATCATCAAAATTATTTGGTATTGGTTAAGAAGTAGGTTGATCAGTGGAATAGACTATGGACATAATATGCAGAAACAGACACAGTAGCCTAGTATTTGATAAACCCAGCTACTAGAATAATAACTTATAATGCAGAAAATAACTTCTGGGAAAACTGGAAAGCAGTCTGCCAGAAACTAAGTATAGACCAATATGTCACAATATCTGTATAACAAGATAAACTCCAAATGTTTACATGATTTAGATGTAAATTATACACAAATTATAGGGGAATAGTTAATGATCAAAGAAGTAATACAGAGACCACAGAGGTAAAATGGACAATTCTGATTACATAAAAGTTAAAAATTTTTTTGTGTGCACAAACAAAATCAATGCAGCTAAAATTAGAAAAGAAGTCGGTAAGTGGGGAAAATCTTTGCAGCAAGATTCTTCAATAAAAAATATATATATAGAACTGATTCCAATATGACTACAAGTGAATCCACAATCAATAAATAGCCAAAGGATATGAATAAGTTTTCCGAAGAAGAAATACAAGCTATGAAAAACTACATGAAAAAATGCTCCAAATCATTAATATTTAGAGACTTTAATATTAAAAGCAACTCTGAATATCTACCAAACATTCATCAGGCTTACAAAAGTGACAAAAAGGAAAAATGACTAAGGCTAGAAGGGCCACAGGAAAACACACACATTTATGCACTTTTGGTGTAACTGTAAAGAAATCCAGCCTTTCTGAAAAGCAATTTGAAACTGTGCCCCCAAAGTTACTGAATTGTCCATGCCCTTTGTTTGATTCAGCAATACCACTACTAGGCTTGTACCCTTAAGAGATCAAACAAATAGGAAAAGGACCCATATGTACAAAAATATAAGTAGTTCTTTTTTTGTTGGCAAAAAAATGGAATCTAAAGGGGTACCCATCAACTGAAGAATGGCTGAACAGGCTAAACCTATTTTATCATATATGAAATCAGGAGCCAGAAAAGCTTTTTATTAGAGAAGGAAATGAGCAGACCTATAAATAGGAAGATTATTTTGTAATGGTCTTTCACATTCCTTCTCCTTCCATCTTCTTGTTCTCATTGAGACCTGGATCTCCCCACAATATATGCAAGATCCCTGGCAATCCTTTCTAGCACGGCCTCTACCTTCATTCATTCCCCATCCCCCTTTGCACCCCACCCCCACGGGCACACATTGGTCCTGGAAAAGGACTTCAAATACTTTGTGCTCCCCAATTCTCACTTTCAAACTATCCCTTTGCCACCATCACTCAGCAACTTCTGTTTTGAAGTTCATTGTAATACAATTGTCCAACCAATTCAAATCATGATGCCTTGTTGGCATTGATTGCCAGATCATTCACCTTCCTTTCTCAAGGAGTTCAGCACCTAGTTCACTATCTTCATCTCCCAACTTCTGCCATTATATTAGGGGACTTCAATATCCCTGTTGAAGTTCTATCAAACTCCCTAATATATCATCTCAGGTCTGCCATCTCTTTAAATCCCGTTGCTGACTCACTTTACTTCAGCTACTGATTTAGGATGGTCACAATATACACAGTAACAACAACAATGTAAATAGAATGACACACCAGTAAAATGTAAATGTAACAAAACTAAAAAGATCAAGTGAGGATCAAATGAAGACATGTGAGATTACACCTCCAACCTATCCCTCTGTGGAAGTGGGTGGTCTGTATGTTACACACTGCACATGTTTTTGGACTTTTTCAATGTATCAGTCAATTATGCTGACTTTTTTTCTCTATGTGATAATAGGATGATTCTCAGGGATGGGGGGGATACATGGGATACTATGGTGATATAAACAGAAAAGCTTATTAATATTTTAAAAAGGTAAATAAAACTGACATTTGATCTTAAGAGGCAATAAGGAGCTAGTGGAATTTATTGAGTAGAGGAATGCCATGGGCAGTCTGCATTTGATAGCTGTATGGATGATGGACTGCAGAGGGAAGAAACTATCAGATAAAAACTGACTCTGTAAGTGGAAAGGGGTCAGATGAAAGAGATATGGAAGTTCAGAGAAACAGAAAAAGTTGTTTAACATGAATTTATAGTGTATTGGGCCAGTATAGTTATGTGAATTCCTCCAGCTCCATTCAAAAGTACTATTAACTGAAGCTAAGGAGGCAGTGGGCGTCATCCAGAGTTGTCATTTAACGAGTAGATGATGGTGTAGAGGTGAAATGGTCAACAATAAGGTTAAAATTGAGAAGGGAGCAAAGTGAAGTCAGAGCAGGGGTAAAGGCTTGAGAAGGTACTGAGGAGTAGAGGAATTAGAGGTCTTAATGTGGGTATAGGTTTAGAAGGATGAAAATTAGGGAGAGATCAAATGATATAAGGTTATAGTCAGATGAATACTAGAATTTTTTTTATTAAGAAAGTAGAACACTTGTGGGTAATGTATATATTCTTTTCTTGGCTCTGCTTACTTCAAACTGAATCAGTTCGTATAGTTCTTTCTAGCCTTTTATGTATTCATCACACATTACTTCATTTTTGTGTGATTTCAACATAGAATTTTAATAAGGATTATTCCAATTGGTTTTGTTTTTTGCATCAAAGTCTCCCCAGTGCAGCACAGCAATTCACTCAAGACCAAAATGATTCCAGATCCCAGCTTAGCAGTTCCCAAGAGCCATGATTAAGGCAAAAGACAGGGTGTGTATGTGTGTGGGGGGGTGCTCTGAGGCTCAGCAAGACCCGAGGTCCCCCCTCAATCCCTCTGGGATAATACAAATCAGGACTGGAAACACCAGGCTGGAAATACTGTCCCTGAAGGGAAGAATTATCCAGAGGAAAGCATAGCATGGCCCTCTAGGAGAAAGTCTGACCATTATCAAAGTGAGCTTCTCTGGGTTCGAATCTCTTTTTTCTCTATCTTCTTCAAAGCTTCCAAGAAGGTTATCTATTTAGCCTCTCCCCTCTGGATGCTTTCTGCCACTTAGGGCTTATAGGGCTTATGGGGCTTCCTTCGTGGATTCCCCTTTTCCATTGTGCCTCACTTCCAAAACAATGCCAATTATTCATTGCAGGTTCCAGAGAAGACACTGGCTCATGGTGGGGTTCTTTCCCAACTATGTCCTTATTATGCAGCCCACCAATGATCTATATCTTCTCTTGTTGATGTTTTTTTCACACATCTACCTGGACATCTCCTCTTTATGCCAATGTTCTCCCCCTTCCCTAGGTGCCAGTTGCTTGCAGGTTCCAAATCTTCCCTTCCCAGGACAAGTTTTCAAGCACCAAATCCTTCAGCCCTCATCCAGTGTAAGGTCCTCACCTCTATGACTATCTCTCTTCACCCATAGATCATTCATCAGTGGAACTCCCTACCACCTCCAATGTAAAGCCTCCTTCCTCTCCATCCCTTTTCATCTTTCCCTGCTTTTCCTTACCCACTCCCCCTTGTAGTTCTCTTTCTGAGACCACAGAGATCACCTTCCCTTTATTGTTAGCCTTTGATTTGACCCTGGTGTATCACTCATTCCTTCCCCTGTTCCCCTTTCCCTCTTTATGTACCCTTGAATATTGTAACGTAGTTCCACAAAAAAAGCACTAATTCAGGTGAAAACAGGGTAGTGTCAGGTTCTGTCCATAATATCCAGTTCATCTTTTCATTGTTACTTCTACCGGACTGCCACCTTCACCAGTCTCCTTCTGCACATTTAGAAAGAAATTTCTTACTGGTCTCTGTTGTCATTCTGTTGTTGTCTTTGCCTGCTGCATTTTATTCACTCCTCCTGCATTTCTGTAATGTGGGGTGTTCAAGAGGCAAAGAATCTCTTCCTTTCTCTAAAAATGTTTCAAACTCTTCTTTATTATTGGATGTCCATCTCTTATCCTGTATGGTTAAGATCAGATTTCAAGACAAGTCACCCTGGGCTACATCCTGAGCTCTGTTGCTCTTCTGCAACGCATTATTCCATTTCCTCCTTTTTCTTTTTTGGTGAGGCAATCAAGAATAAGTGACTTGCCCAGGATAACACAGCTAGTAAGTGTCAAGTGTTTGAGGCCGGATTTCAACTCAGGTCCTCCTGACTCCAAGGCCACAGCTCTATCCACTGCACCACCTAGCTGCCCCTCCCTCCTCCTTTTTCAAGTGGGTATGCAACAGCTTTACATTATTAGAATGTCTTTTCCTTTGTAATTGAAGATATTTCTCCTGATGGCCTGAAGAACTTATTTCTGAATTTTAATTTAATTACTATGTGTCTTAGAGTTTGCAGCCTTCCTTTTCTTTCTGGAGGAAATCTGTGAATTCATTTTTGTTGAGAAGTTTTGGGCAGTTCTCTTCTACTATTTCCTTCATTATGGTGTCAAGATTTTTGTCCTGGAATATTCTTCTGGGAAACCTGTAACCCTTAGGTAGTTTCTGTGCAGCCTGCTGAGTTCATTATTGCATAGTGAGCATATTAATATAATTGGTTTTTGCTCTCTTCTTCTAGTGATCCTTCATTTCTGTGTATTTGTATTCCCAATCTTTGTTCTCCCATTTGCTTTTTTTTGGTGAGGCTTGCCATTGCAGATTCAGGTGGTTTTTTTTTCTATTCTGTTCATTATTTTTGCTGTGTAGGAACACAAATTCTGCTCACATAATTCACGATTCTTTTTTAAATGACTAAGGAATAACACGTTGTAGTTCCATATCCTCAAATTTCACAAGGTCCTCTGTCTCATCAAGTATAAGATAATTTTCCTTTATTTTATATTATTATAGTATTTATTCATAGATGTTTGAAGTAATTTATTAGATCTGGAGACCTTATATTTCCTTCTGTTGTTAATGGTTTTCCTGATGATTTATCTGTTTACATTCAAGGTCTCTGAATTTTCTTTTTCTTGAAATCTTTAGTATTTGAGGGGTTTTTTTCCCTTTTATTTTCCTTATCACTCACTTCCTGACTCCCTCCCCCTAGATTGTGGTTTCCTTGGGGCCTGGATTTTAAAGTGTCTCAGTCTCCTTCCACACTGGGCAATTCACAGTTCACCATCGTAGGTCTCTGCTCCAACTGACTTTTGAGTTGCAAGAACTGGCCCCGGCTGGGTGCTCTTTCCCCTCAGGCTTGATAGAGTGTATTGTACAGCACTGTAACTCTCCCCCAACAAGTATTCTCCTTCTCTTTCTCTCTCCTGTCCTGACACCCTGTCTCATTCCTTTTGTTCCTCAGTTCTATGGCCTGTCATCAGCAATTCAGAATCTGTTTTTCCCAGCACCAGCAGGTCTTTGCTTTCCGGCACTGGTGCTTCCACGTTACAGCCTTGGGCAGGCGTTTGCTCTGGAAGGGCTGTTGACAAGCTGGCTATTAAGGCCTGAGCAAACTTCCTTCGGTAGCCTAGAGCCAGGATCTCTACGGCACTAGAAAGAGGGAGGGAGGAATGGGTGCTGAGTGTGCTCAAGGTCAGTGAGCACCAGTTCCTGAGTTTGGCTGGTTGTTTTTTGTGGTTTTTTTTTTTACCTTCTTTTTGATTCTGGTTGTCCTAGACCTTGGAGACAGCTGAAGTTGCTTTATCTTTGACACATAATTTCTATTTTGGAGAGGTTTTAGAGGTTGTGGGGATTGTAGAAAATGTCTGGTTCACCATTGTGTTGCTCATGGGACCTGAAAGTCCACTCTATTTAAGTTTTAAAGCTCTTTACGATATGGCCCCAACCTATCTATCCAGGTTAATTATGCATTATTTCCTACCCTATAGCTCAATATAGCTCAACTAGCCTTCTCTCTTCCTTACATATCACACTATTTTCTCCCATTGTCCTTTGGCACTGGCTGTCTCCCTTGCCTGGAATACACTTCCTCACTTCCTTCTCCCCTCTGCCTCACACATCCTGGTCTTCCTTCAAAATGTAGCTCAAGCTCCACCTTCTACATGAAGCATTTTCTGATCCTCCCAACTGCTAATGCCCTCTCTTCCTTAACATCCTTCTATTTAACTGTCTTATATTTCTTTTTAAAACAATGTGTGTGTGTGTGTGTGTGTGTGTGTGTGTGTGTGTGTGAAAACTTGTCAAGTCAGACAGAATCAACCAAAAAGTATTTATTAAGCACTTACTATGTGCCAGGCATTGTGCTAAAGAGCTAGTAATACAAAGATAAAGGAAAAACAGTCCCTGTTTTCAGGAAATTTACAGGCTAACAGGAGAGACAACATATATAAACCAGAACATACAAGATAAATACAAAGTAGATAGAACCTTGGAGGGGATGGTAGTAGCAGAGAAGAGGCCCAAGAAAGGCTTCCTAAAGGTGGCACTTGAACTTTAGTCTTAAAGGAAGGGATTCTAAGATGTGAAGGCTAGGAAAGACATTCCAGACCTGGATAAGAAGGCAGGGAGATGGCAGATAGAATGGTAGATTTGAGGAACAGTAAGTAGTTTGTGAAGGGTCACAAAGATGACTAGAAAGGTAAGAAGGGGCCAAACTGTGAAGAACTTTAACTCTAGAAGGATCAGGTGTCAAATGACACAAAAATTTTACTTTGAAATAAAAAATTTCATCCTACTATCTCTTTTTTCTTTGCCATATAAATAAAATTTCAAAAAATACATGGTGTCCATTAAGTCAGCTTGTTCCTTTAAGGTATTCTTAAATTCCCACCCTTTTAAATGTGAAATACCAAAGGCCTTTATATTTGATACTGGATATAAAAAGAAATTACTGGAGAGTGATATGACCAGATTTATACATTAGAAAAATCACTTGGCAGGCATATGAAGGATGGATTGGAATGAGGAAAGCCTTGAGGCAGAGAGACTAATTATAAGGCTATGGCAATAATCTAGCCAAAAGGTAATAGAAGGCTGAATTAGGCTGAAAGCTGGGCAGAAAAGGGGTCATATGCATGAGATATTATAGAGAAAGAAATTACAAGATTCGACAACTAAATGGGTATGTGGGGGTGTACAGTGAGAGCCACAGTATGAGAATGTGACCTGTGACTTCACAGTTAATATAAACTAACTTTAATTAAACAGCAAAAGATGCTTTAACTATCACATGGGAAAACTTGCCTGCGACCATGGGCATATCCCTGGCACTACACCTTCTTTGTTTTGTTTCTGTATAATACCTGGCCTGGCCTGAGGGCATGTGGAAATCTACCACCATCCTCCTGCTACCCAGGACCAGCCTTTGTGAATAACCCCTCCCCCCCATACAAATCTATTTACTTCCATGCTGGTGTGGACTTCCCCTCCTTCTTTGCTATCTCAGTATTTCTTGGAGGTGGGACCATCTCTCAGGATAGTCTGCTACTCTATAACTGGCATAATCAGAGCAAGAACAGATCTGCCACCTTACATGGGGTGAACAATAAAGATGAGTTAAGGATGATGAGGTTGTGAACCTGAATGACTAGAAGGGAAATAAGGAAATTCGAGCTCCTTTGAAGTATTTATTCATTCTATGTATTTGTGTCTCTAACTTGATGCCTAGAACAAGGTAATATATACTTACAGATTATTAAGAATTGTGTTCTACTGCACTTTGACTCAGAAATACCACTACTAGGTCTATATCTCAAAGAGATTTAAAAAAAAGGGACAAGGACCTATATGTGCAAAAATATTTATATCAACTTTTTCTTCCTTCCTTCCTTTCTTTCTTTTTAATGGTGGCGAAGAACTGGAAATTGAGGGAATGCCCATCAAATGGGGAATGGCTGAACAAGTTGTGGTATATGATTGTGATGGAAAACTATTGTGCTTTAAGAAATGACAAGCAGGATGGTTTCAAAAAAATCTGGAAAGATTTCCATGAACTGATGCAAAGTAAAGTGAGAAGAACCAGAAGAACAGTGTACACAGTAACAGTAATGCTGTACAATGATCAACTGTGAATGACTTAGCTATTCCCAGCAATACAGTGATCCAAGACAATTCAGAAGGTCTTATGAAGAAAAATGCTATCCACCCCCAGAGAAAGTACTGATGGAATCTGAATGCAGATTGAAGCATACTTTTTAAAACTTTATTTTTCTTGGAGTTTTTTTTTTGTCTTGCTGTTTTCTTTTGCACCATGGCTAATATGTTAATATGCTTTGCATCACTGTATATGTATAATTTATACCAAATTGCTTGCCTTCTCAGGGGGGAAGAAGAAGGAGATGGAGGGAGAGAATTTGGAACTAAAATTTTTTTTTAAATGTAAAAATTGTTCTTACATGTAATTGGAAAAAAAGTAAAAAATAAAAAAAAGGAATCACATTCTATTATCCACTTTTTTGGGGGGCTAGGCAATGGGGTTTAAGTGACTTGTATAGGGCCACACAGCTAATAAGTGTTATGTGTCTGAGGCTGGATTTGAACTCAGGTCCTCCTGAATCCAAGGCCAGTACTCTATCCACTGAGCCACCTAGCGGTCCCCCATCATCCACTTCTTCCTCAACCTCTTGTAACTAGCTTCTGACCATACTCTATTACAACTACATGACCTAATTACCAAATCTGATGTTTTTTGGTTTGGTTTTTTTTTGTCTTTAATCACTTCATGATGTCTTATGTTACCTTGGAAGTCACTTAACCTCTCAGGATCCCAGTTTCCTCATCTGGAAAATGAAAGGGTTGAATGAAATGACTTCTAAAGTCCCTTCTAGCTCTGGATCTACATGATCCTATGATGTGCTACATGACACTACTGACCCTTTGCTGTTACCTAGAAATTCTTTACTTCCTGTTATTCAGAGATAACAGCAATTCAACATTTATTAATCACCTACTGAATACAAAGAAGCTACAAAGACAACATAGATAATATCTGACCTCAGGAGATAAGATTCTACTGAGAGAAATACAACAGGTACAGAGATAAGTAACATAGTATATACAAAGTAATTTCATGAGGGTTGGGGCACTAATGACAAGAGCAGGGTTCAGCAAACACCTTGTGTAGACAGCTGCATCTGGGTTGGGCCTTGAGAGATACTAGGACTTCTAAGAAGCCAAGGTTCAGGAGGAGTACATGGGCAAACAACCTGTGCAAAGGCAAGAGAAATATGGAATGTCATGGACAGAAAACAATAGGCAACTAGCTCAAACGCAGAATGAATTTCTTCACTTGCTCATACTCTTGTCAGCCCCTTAGTATGGATATTCCCCAAGTTTCTTGATGTCTCTTGTTAATCTTCACTCCCTCCCTAGGCAACCTTGTTCAATCACAGCTTCAGCTTCTACTTGTATGCAGATGATGATTAAATTTCTTTCTTCTACCTAATAGCTCTTCTGAAAACCAGAACTACTCCACCAGTTCTCTATAGGACACTTCTGCTTGAATGTCTAATTGGCACAAACTAAACATATCAAAAAACAAATTTTTCTTTTTGCTCCCTAAACAGGCTCTTCCTTTTAACACTGCTTGTGGCCTTCAGCCTCGGTCTCATTTTTTGTAACCTTTAGTAACTTTTTATCCATCTCATTCACTTCCCATATCCAATCAATAACCAAATCTTGTCAATTCTATTTCACATCCCTTGTAACTCACACCATCCAAAGGCAGCTCATTACCACCCACCAGGACTACCAAAATTAACTACTTTCTGCCTCCACTCAGCCCCCCTCATCATACTAGATGATGCTACTGCCAGAATCAGCTTTTTTATAAATTTGTTGTTGTTCAGTCATTTCAGTCCTGTCTGACTCTTTGTGATCACATTTGGGGTTTTCTTGGCAAAGATACTAGAACGGTTTGCCATTTCCTTCTCCAGCTCATTTTACAGATGAGGAAAGTGAGGCAAACATGGTTATGTACCCAGGGTCACAAAACTAGAAAGTGTCTCGGGTCACATTTGAACTCAGGTCTTCTTGACTCCAGGCCTTGTACTCCACCCACTGGCCACCTAGGTGCCCCTTCATATAGATCAATCAGATTATGTTGCTCTTTTGCCAAAAACAAAATAAAACAAAAAACTCCAGTGGCTTGCAATAAGCTAGAATTTCTGCCTGGCATTGATTTTCCTTCACAATTTGGCACCACTCTGTAATTTGCTAGCCTTATCTCATACTACTTCCCTCTAAGCACTCTGTGCTCCAGGCAAATTGAACTAAAAGACACACTGTGGTGTAGGAGAAGGGGCACTGGCTCTAAAGTAAGAGAATCAAGTCACAGGCTACCAGGCCAGTCTTCTCTTCCTAGCATGTAAAATATAAGGATTGGACTAGGTGACCATCTCTGAGATCCATTCCAGCTCTAATGCTATAATCCTAATTTCTGGCCTCTAAACATGCTATGCATTCTCCTTATACTCTAACTTTATTCACAGCATTTCCTATACTAAGAATTTGCTTTCATCCACTGAAAACCCAACTTTAAAAATCCCAAACCAAATGCCAAATCCTCCATCTGTAACACCTTCCCTAATCTGAACACTCTCTCCACTTCCCTTTTAAATCTACTATAGCAATTTGTTTTGCAATTCCTTAATGCATTTCTCAAGTAATACTGTGTATCATGTTTTCTGTTGGTATTGTATTTCTATTAAATGATAAACCCTATGAGGACCAGAACAATGTCTTATCTTAATTTTGTACACTGAAGTAAAAAAAAAATACGCCTAGCCTAGCATACCTGCACAGAGAATGTAGTAAGTATTTGCTAAAGGAATGTGTATCTTTTCTACATATAATATTGCCTGTACCCATGAACATATAGAAGTAGAATAGTACAGAGGAAAAAGCACCAGACTGGAATTCAAAAGACCCAAATGAAATCCTGGTTCTCTCATTTGCTAACTTTGCAACCCTGGCAAAATAAATTCATCTCTCTGAGCCTCAGTGATTCTATAAAAGGGGGTTCAAATGGATGATCACTAAGAGTTTTTCCAGCTCCAAATCCTCATATGCTTTCAATCAACCAATAAGCTTTCATTAAGTGCTTGCATTGTGCCAGAAACAATAAATTCAGGGGACACAGATTCAAAAGCCTGAGCCTCAAGGAGCTTTCATTCTATGGGGGAAGACAACATGTTTACATTAGCATGTACAAAATATATGCAAGATAAATAGAAGGTAATTTGGTGGGGGACTGAAAATGATCAGGAAGGGCTTCCATGTAAACGAAGTTTAACTTTGAAGTAAATGAGGGCTTTTCTGAGTAGGGGTGCGGCGTGCGGATTGCATTCCAGGCAGAGGGAGGAGGGCAACTAGTGTTAAGATCATACCCATGATCATCAACAAGTACGGGGCTTATGGAACTTTCTATTTCTAACTCATTCATCCACATTAGATCCAGGGTGGCACTGAAGCAAAGCCTTACCATCTGTTGGGAAATACTGAAGTGGTGGGCTCTGTCCAGTCCTCAGTGAAATAGTTACTGTTAAGCTTTTTCATGAGAGGTAGTATGTTTTAAGTGCATAGAGCCTGGAGCTAAGACCCTGTTCAAGTCCAGCCTCTGACCCTTATGGGTTATGTGCCCAGGAAAACCATTAAACCTCATAGTGTCCCAGGCAGAACTGATCAGCATTCACTCATGGAGTTTGCTCCCTGGGCTTTTCTTAGAACCAACAAAATCACAGGTCCAGCCAAAAAACAACAAAAATTTTTCTTATAATAAACCTTTGAAAAGTACCCAAACTGAACGAACACAAAAACTCCTATTTTAATATGTCCTTATGGCTAATGCTGAAGTTGGCATGAGCCCTGAGCATCCAGTAAAATGAGAGAGAGAGAAGCTACCTTTTTTTGGGTTAAGTTCGCAGAAGTTAATGCTATAATGTCCACAATGTGCAATTCTTGTCTACATTGAACCAAAAAGTACTGCCCTGATAAAGCTACTTAACATTCACTCGGCAGTTTTCATTGCTGCAAGATGGAGTATCTTTAAAGTGTAATTTATGGTTGAGCTAACAAAATCTTTTGTAATAAGTAAGCTAGAGTTCTGAAAATTCAGGATAGTCAAATATGATAAAAAAAATTTAATTCTGGACAAGTTAATACAGGGGGTGTGTGTGTGTGTAAAACTTAATGACTAAAATTCCTGATTTCAGTAAAATGACAGAAGGTGAAAAGGCAGGGCTGTGGTTCTGTATGTTTTGCTCCATTGTTATCAAACAACAAAGACCTCGGAAACTTGGGGCAGATCTCATTTCAGCCCAAAAGCACAGGCCTGGAATTTAAATGTGCAGGGTGTCGGATTATTTTGCGGTAAGAAAAATGTTGTGTTTTAAAAAAAAAAATTGGGATTCTGTTTTACCAAAGGATACTCAGATTTCTGTTCAAATCCCCCAAAGATTTTAAAGACTATACACTTCCCCACCACCGTATTCCCAAACCTGCAACCCAGGCTACAAGTCATCAGCATTTTTTGTACAGGGATTTTTCACTCAGAAATAAACTATTCCAAATAACAAGAAAGGAACGAGAGAAAGAAGAAAGGGCTAATGAGGTAGGTCCATTCCCTAGCCTTCCATTCCGAACTTTCCTGAATCTTTCACATTTTTTTTTTAAACAAAGCAGAACTTGTAGCTACCAGGAAGAGCCCTATTTATGGAACGGAATTTACGTTTCCTTGCCAGGGTTTCCAACCAACCTCCCAGGAAACATTAGCAAGTTTCAGGACCAGAAACGGATTGTTGTAAATTCAGACTCTTGATGTTGAAATTGCATTTTGCAAATTGCAAAGCCTCAAACACGCGCACGCCGAGGTTTAGGGCAGAGGACAAAAAGCAGCCCACGGGTACCCATCCGATGCCAGAAGCTCATTCCCCCAAATGCAGGACTTCCATTTCCCCATATCCACACCTTGGGGGGGGGGAATCTGTACAAGGTCGTTTCAGCACCCCCACACACACACACCCACTCCCCGCCCCCAGGCGCTCCCCGGAGAAGCTAAGGTAGCACCAAGACAATACCGTTCGGCTCGCCCCGAGACCCTCGAAGCCCGAGCAGAAAAATGTCCCGACCTCGTTTCTCAAGACTCACCAAGGAAGCGACCCCCGGATACTTCCACAGGACTCGGCGGCGACAATTCTTTTTTTTTCCCCAATCCCCTTCCTCCTCCGCCTACTCCTGCTGCGGCCAGAACCCCGATCTTAACCCGGACCAACGGCCCCAAAGATTCAAATTCAACCGACTTCCGCCCGCATCCCGGAAGGGGACCGCGTCCCCCCCCACCCCCGCCTGGGCTAGGAGACGGGGCGGGGATGGGGGGGTGGGGGAGTAGTGGGCGGAGTAGGAGAGGGAGACGACTCTGTGGAGGAAGCGGTCCTCCCCGGCTCCTGTCGGCCCGCGCACCTCCCCCTCCCAGACCCCCATTTAGAGATCCAGCGCCGTAGGGGAGGGAGGCTTCGCTAGCTGGGCTGGCGAGTGCGGGAAGACTGGATAGGGCGACCTCAGGGAGAAACGTGCCTGCGCTTCCTGGCGCGGCGGCGGTCCTGGAGCGAGGAGGTCGCCGTCCTGGCGTCCTGGAACAGTCCTGAAACCTATGGACCCCTTCCCAGAATACTGTTTTTAAATGCATGAAACATAATACAAGGACTAGAAAGGCAACCAGTTATATCGAAGTAGTTACAAAATATGGGTATATTTGTAAATGTGTACCTCTCCCCTCTTAAGACACATAAAAGCCAGGTGTCTGGTGAACTTTTGTAAAATATTCCCTGCTCTTGTGTGTCCCAAGAGGGGAAGGGTAGAGAGAGAGATATATGCATACGCACCTATATATCTATATATATAGATATACGTACATGTGTACATATACACATACATGTAGGTGTGTATATGTGTATATATGTATATGTATATGTATATAAAATTCATCGGACTCCCTGCTCTTGTGTATCTTAAGAGGGGAAAGGTGGAGAAATAGAGATAGATGGAGAGAGAAATATACACATATATACACAAACACATATTTTACACACACATATTTTACAAAAGTTCACCAGACTCCCTGCTCTTGTGTGTCCTAAGACAGGAAGGATGGAGAGAAAGATCAACACTATCTATTCCGTGAATGAAAAAAGCTGGATCCTTGTAAGGTACTGTCAGTTTGTTTTAGAACAAGGTTTTAGATTAGGAAGCACCTTAGAGTACAGTGGCATTGTAGTTAGTGAGAACTGTGAGATTCAAGCCCGGATTTTACTAACTCCAAATCCGAATACTGTTTCCACTCTCCAGTCTTTCCTCCAAAGTATAAATGTAGTACCTGTCAGATGACGTTTTCCTCCAAAAGTCTCACACACACACACACACACACACACACACACACACACGCCTGCTGTTCCGCCCTAATTTTATTCCTTTTATTGCCTTCATCTGTCTCTTGACTTCCTGGTACTCTGACAAAACAACACCTCTCTCCAAAAGAGGTAATGAGGCTAGCAAGGACACATTTACAAACCGACAGTTTCTTACAAGGATTCTTCTGTTTTCGACCGCAGAATAGCTAGTGTTGATCACTGTATCTCTCCACCCTTCACAGCACTCTGTTGTGTTGGTTTCCTGTTTCTCCAGGACTGCCCTCTCTACATAATGAATTTTGAAGTGGCAACTTCCTTTCCCTTTCATAGTCTCCGAACAAAGTGTTAGACTAGGAAGTACCTTAGAGATACCATATAGTTAGTGCAGACTTCGAGGGTCAAACCCAGATTTTTCTAACTCCTAATCTGAATACTTTTCCCACTACGCCATTCTTTCTCCCAAATCTATAAAGCTGGGTTTTGTGCCTATCTTAGAGCAAGAGGGCAACATCAAAAGATTATACAAATCCAGGTAGCATAAAGTTTTTGAAATTTATTTCCTTACAGGGTCCAGAACCTAACTAGATGGTGTTAAAAAAAAATAGGGGTCTCATAAAAGCAGCCAACACTAAGGTAAAGCTATGGAACAGTCTTTAACATACACCCTTCTCACATTGCTTATTGCCCTATTGATATTAAGTTTCCACTTTAAAGCTTCCATTCAAGAAGCATTTGTGTCAGACACCTGGGATTTAGAGACAAAAATGAAAGTCCTACTAGCCATTCTAGAATCCCTTCCTTTTCCATCTGACTTTCCACTCTCTTAACCCAAAAAGCCTACTTTTTTTCTCTTGACCTATAATTTCATGGATATAAGGTTGTAAATTGATGGGTGTAATGAGGAAACTCTCTAGCGATGCTGATCAGCAAATGTTCTGCAATCTATAGCATTATAAAGTTGCCTAGGGACACTGAGAAATTAAGTATCTTGTCCAGGTTAGTATAACTAGTATTCCTCTGAATCAGGAGGTGAATCCAGATTGTCCTGACTTCTCCACTTAGATTTATTCCAGTATTGCTTCTGGCTACTGCGTGGGATGCCACTCAAATTTAAAAAAAACAACAACAACAACACAGGGGTATCCAAGGAGAAACAGAAAGTTAATTTATTATTATTATTTCAGATCTCGAGATTTGGGTGTCCCTCCACCAGTATGCTCTGATGAGGGGAAACAAAGACACAGAAGCAGAAAACCAGGTTAAATAGTCCTAAACAGGTAAATTCCCCCTCCCACTAGCTGTAATGGAGGGAACTTGAAGGCATCTGAGTAAGGTCCTTTCAAAGGGAGATAAGGGGAGTAGATAAGGAACCTTTTAAGGGTTTTCTGGAACCAGATTCTTTTAGGGCAAGGGGCAAAGGCGCATCTGAATAAGATTAAAAGGTAGGCTAAGGCTTAACAACTAGACAAATTTTAACTACTGATGTATGGCACTAAAAAAAGAACTTACAGAAATCTATACTTAACCCTATCCTACCTCCTGAACTTATTACCAGATTTAGGATAGTGTTATCCCAAACTTTAGTTACACTGAGAAGTCTTCACTGGGACATCCCATTCACTACCAAGCTGTTGAGAATCACTAAAGAAAATTACACAATCCAGCTGGTTTCACTTATTACAAAATTTGCCTACCTTTCACTTCCACTCATTCATTGATCCTAGTTCTAGTTTCTGGACCTAGCTAGAATTAAAAAAAAAATCCTTCTGAAATATGACACCCTCCCCAAAACTTGAAGCTCTCCAAAAATAGTCTTTTTGTTTCCCATAGATCTCCATTTCTTTCAACTACCCTTTAGAGAAAATAGTTGAGAATATAACATCACTCTGGTTTCTCTTCCACATCTACATTTTGTTATGACCTAGGCCAAACACTAAATTCAGAAATTTTAAATAAATCACTCATGACTAAAAAACACACCAAAAATAGCTATTACTCAGAAATCACTTCCTTTTAATTTTCCTTTTTACAGTAGGGATCTGACAAACATCAACAAATATGTACATTTCCATGGATAGATAACAGAGAAAGGTATATAAAACCATGAGTCCGTTATATACAACTTTTCTCTTTTTTTTATTAGGCATTGGGGTTACCTGACTTGCCTAGGGTCACACAGCTAGTAAGTGTTATATGTCTGAGGCTGGATTTGAACTCAGGTCCTCTTAAATCCAGGGCTGTGGCTCTATCCACTTCACCACCTAGCTGTCCCCACACAACTTATTTTTTTTTTTTGGCTAGGCAATGGGGTTAAGTGACTTGCCCAGGGTCACAAGCTAGTAAGTGTTATGTGTCTGAGGCCGGATTTGAACTCAGGTCCTCCTGAATCCAGAGCCAGTGCTCTACCCACTGCACCACCTAGCTGCCCCCCCCACAACTTATTTTTAAAAGCATATAATAAGTTTCACATGGTAGTATCAATATTATCCTGTATGTCTGCATTCCTGCCTGAACTTCTTTCTCTGTATTTTTTATGTGGCCCATTGATACCTTTTTAGAGGGTGTGTGTGTGTTTTGCCCAGTCTGTCAACAATCAACAAACATAACTTGCTACTACAAGCATAGCAATGCTACTACATACTAAAAGCATCTACTATGATCTAAGAATGGTACTAAGCACTGAGAATACAAAGAAAAAATTTTAAAAGTCCTTGTCCTTAAGGCACTCACAGTCTAATAGAAAACATGAAAACTATGTACAAAGAAGATACATACAAGATAAATTGGAGATAATCAACAAAGGGAAAGTGCTAGCATTCAGGGAGATCAGGCATGACTTCTTGTAAAAGGTGGAATTTTATCTGGGACTTGAAGGAAGGCAGGGAAGCCAGTAGGCAAAGATGAGGAGGGAGAGAATTTCAGGCGTGAGAGACGGAGTCAAGTGATAAGAGTGTTCTGTTCAAGAAACCATAAGGAGACCACTGTCAGAATAAGTGGGGTTATGTAGGGTATAAAAAAGACTGGAAAGGTAAGAAAGGGATAGGTTATGAAGGACTTTGAACAACTGAGGATTTTGTATTCCTAGAAGTCATAGGGAACCACTGGAGTTTATTGAATAGATTGGGTGTGTCCAACAGGATTTGTCTAGATGTGGCCAGCAGGGAAGCATGAATAAATACTGTAATCTCTTCTGCCTGCCTATCTCCAAGGGAGACTGATTTCTGCCAGGCTGGGAGCAAGAGATTGGGACAGTGAGGCTTGCTGTTCTGTTCTCCTAGAATTATATTTATTCAACCCCCTAAGTATTGCTAACCTAAAGCAGTGTTATCAAACAGAAACAGGAACCACTAATCCATACATAAGGATCCCTGAGGGCCATATATGGTCTTGTTTTTAAAATTCAGTTCAATAAACATTTATCAAGTGCCTATTGTGTGCCCACTATGGCCAACTAGATGGCACAGTGGATAGGGCACTGGGCCTAGAGTCAGAAAGACCAACTTCAGACACTTAGTAGCGGTGTGACCTTGGACAAGTCACTTAACCCTATTTGCCTCAGTTTCCTCATCTATAAAATGAGCTAGAGAACCACTCCAATATCTTTGCCAAGAAAACCCCAAATGGAGTCACTGAGTCAGACAGGACTGAAATGACTGAACAACAAAAATGTGCCAGGTATCATGCTAAGTGCTAGGGATATAACAAGGAAAAGAAGATAGTCCCTGCCTTCAAGGGACATGCAGTCTAATGGAAGACAACACACAAAAAGAGTCTGGAAAAGTAGAAGAGAACCAAGGGGTATCTGGCACAGAGGCATCTTGTTTAAAGGAGTTTAAACCAAACAGAACTTTGAATGGAAAGTTAAGTGAGTAGAAAATCCAAATCCTTCCTGCACTCTATAAAGGACTTTGGGAAGAATTTGGTGCTCTACCCCTCCAGCCCTTCAACCAGAGGGTAGATGAGGTTGAGGGAAGATGAGAAGGTGTTGAGTACCTAAGGCTGTTTTATATATACATATATATATATATACATATATATATACATATATATATGTATATATATATGTATATATATGTATATATATATGTATATATATATGTATATATATATATACATATATATATACATATATACACACATATATATGTAATATTATCTATGTTTAATTGTATTTTTATTTATTTTGTTGAATATTTCCCATTATATTTTATTCTGGTTTGGGCTACACTTGGGTATGTTACTGCCCTGTATATGACACCTCTGGTTTAGGGGAAATAATTTTTAGGTTCAAGCTACTTTTCCTGCTTGCTTTGCCTTTGATGTGGAAAGAGTGCCCCAAGCTGTAACTGAAGGCCTGACTGCCTTCTGACCAAATGCCAGCTACACAAAGCTATCGTACATAGTGAATAGCAAATAAAACCAACTAGAGAGCAAATTGAAATCAGAGAAGTTATACAGATTAGAATAAGTCAGACAATAATAGAGTGAACGATCTCTCTCAATGGATGCAGAATCTCTGCTCAACAGAAAGGAGAGAGTCCCTGATTCAAGGGGAAATTAAGGCTCTAGTGAAGCTAGAAATAGGGATGTGGCTGAAAGCAATGGCCCCTCTACATGTTAGCTTCTTCTCAAGTTCTTCTCTTCCTTCAGGAATATCTCCCTGAAAGATCCTGAACTGAATGTACCCTCTCTCAAAGCCAGAAGCCAGAAAAGCAATTTTCTTCTCAAGCTCTCACTGAGGCCACCCCTCAAGAAGGCATGAGCATGGGGTACTTCTCATTCCTTCCATCAGTGAGGAGAGTCTTATGCAAATACGTAGGCTCGAGGCTACTTTACATTCATAACAGCCTTTTACATTAAAGCCTTTTCATAAAAGTTTTGATGACAGCTATCATTACCATCCCACTCCTATCCCTCTGCTGCTTAGATGCGTAATCTCACATCCTTTCCCCATCCTGGTCAACCTCCAATGGGCGATGTTCAATGTGTCAATTTCCTTCCAAAATTTCAGGGGCCCAGAACTGAACACAGTAATCTAATGAGTTCTAACTAGAGCAAAGTATAATAAATACTATATAACCTCCCTCATTTTATAAATCGTGATTCCATTGATCAAATCTTTTTTTACCTGGCATATCAAAATATTCAGTTATCCATTAAGACTTTAAAAATATTTTTTTAAATAGGAACTATTATCTAGCCACGTTTCCTAATCCTGTATCTATCTGTCCAATTGATTTTTTTTAAAAAAATTAGTACTTGAAAGATTTTATTCATTTATTCAACAAACTCATCTTAAGCACCTACTATATGTATAGTGAAGACCTATGACAGGAGAGTAGTATACAAAGGCAAAACAAAAAACTGTCCCTACCCTTAATGATTGTGCTTGGGGAAATAGCAGCCTAATATATTGGATAGAAAACTGAGATTAGAGTCAGGAAGACTGGGATTCTAAGCTTGTCTCTCCTCCTTATTACCTGTATGACCATGGGCAAATCAACCTCCCTGAGTTTCAGTTTTCTCATCTATAAAATAAAGAGGCTGGACTCATGGTCTTAGGTCCCTTCAAGGTCTGCTCTCTGATCTATGTAAACAGATAAATAAATACAAAATAATTTAAGGAGTAAGGGAAACTAGCAACCAGAGATCAGGATCAACCTTTAGAAGGAGGTGGTAATGAAGGTTTTTTCAGTGTTAGCTCTAATTCCTACTATCAACTAGTAATAAATCACCATCCTAGGAGTGGCATGACATGGTTGACGGGGCGCTGGACTAAGAGTCAGGAGTTGAAATTCAAATCCTTCCTCAGACATTTACTAGCTGTGTGAGTCTGGACAAGTCAGTTAACTTCTCTGTGCCTCAGTTTCCTCATTTGTAAAATGAGGTGGTTGGACTTAATGGCTTCTGTACGATTAGGAGTAATATCCTAACCCCTGTCTTCCTCACCTCACACTAGGCTAGTTTTTTTTTTTAAAGAGACATCGAAACATTCCTCAAAACTCTATTGGCTCAGGTGACTAACCATCTGGACTTATCATGGAGCTGGAGCGGTTCTCGAGTTTGGTTGGTAGATTACAGTGATAGCTTCATTCAGCTGAATCAACTCAAGGAGTCCTCAAGGCCTCTCCTGTTAAATATCCTTTTGCTATAGCTAAATAAATCCTTCATTTTTTGAATGGTAAGCGACCTACAAGTATTGTTCTTCACATACTACACTCTATTGCTTGACTCTTGGCATTTTAATTGTCTGTCTCTCATGCCTAGACTCTCTCCATCCTGGTCTCCCTGTCCTGCCCTCCAAGATTCAGCTCCAGTATTACCTTCTGGGAGAAGCCTTTCCGAGTTCTCCAATTTGTCCTGTATATATGTTTGTACTTGATTGTTAACATGTGGTCTTCTCTTTTAAACTGTGAGCTCCATGAGATAACAGATTTTTGTTTGTTTTTGTTTTGGGCTTTTCTTTGTATCCCCAAAGCTTAGCAAAATTACTGTACTCATAACAGATAGTGTCAGCAGTACCAGGTCTGAACTCAGGAAGACTCATCTTCCTGAGTTCAAATCTGGCCTCAGACACTTCCTAGCTGTGGGACCTTGGGCAAGTCACTTAAATCTGCTTCAGTTTCCTCATCTGTAAAAATGAGCTGGAGAAGGAAATGGCAAAAAGATACTCCAGTATCTTTGCCAAGAAAGCTCCAAATGGGGTTACGTAAAGTTGGACATGACTGAACCACAATAACAAATAAATGCTTATTGATTTGATTTGACTTTGTTCCATTCTTGAACCTAAGTTACCAAGAATGATTCTTCTAGCTCTAAGTTTATAGTCTTACAGCTTAGTCTGAGGTAAAGAGAAGTTGTGACTTATTCTTATTTGGTGTGATCTTACTAGATTTGTCCAGTCATTCTACTCAAGATCTGAGATAACATTTGGGATTACTCTCAGAGTGGTTTGTTCTGATGAACTTCTGAGTGCTTCTTTTTAATGGACAGCTTGTGGGATTTTCTTGGAAGCCCTATCCAGGTGATAGCCAGGCTTTCTCTTAAAGTTTGTATTTCAAGTTGAGCCAGTCATTTTCAATAAAGAGTTGTGGAAACAGCAGATTAAATATTTAAATTCAACAGTATGTTGCTTTCAGGAAACATTATAAAAATAAAAGATATGCACAAAGATAAAAATAAAGGGCAGGAGTACAATTTAGCACATAAAAATGATCTGCTGTTTCCGTTTTATGGGTAAATTTGTCCCATTCACATTCTAAGCTACAGTTACTTGTTGTGTATTTTCCTCCTTCCTATTTTTCCTCATTGTCCTCACCCTATTTACCCAATCCCTCCTCACTCCTTTGCTTTACTTCTACCCTTTACCTTGCCCACCTATTCCTTAACTTACCCACCCCTCCAAAAGTCCCTCCGTTATCCTCTCCCCTTGCCCTCTTATTTCTTTCTGAATTTAGAAGACTTTTATACCCTTGTAGATAAATATGTTGTTCCCTCTTTAAACCATTCCCAATGAGAATAAGGTTCCAGTACTACCCTCCCTCCCTTCTACTAGCTTCTTCTGTATCAATTTTTCCTTTTATGCCTCATTTGTATGAGATGATTACTCTTTTTTATCTCTCCCTACACAGTTTTTTTAGAATCACTCCATCATGCTCAGCTCAGCCCACACCTTCCTTTCAAACTACCCAACTGTTCTTTAATGTTTACCTTTTATTTCTCCTGGATGTTATATGTCGAATTTTCCCTTAAGTTTTTGTCACAAAAACTTGAGAGTCTTTGATTTCGTTAAGTGTCAATTTTTTTCCATTCAGGATTATACTTAACTTTACTGGGTAAGTTACCCGTGGTCATAACCCCAGCTTTTTTGTGCTACCAAATATGGTATTCAAAGATCTATGGTCCTTCAGCACAGTAGCAGCTAGGTCTTGTATAATTTTGTATAATCCTTATCATAGCTCCACAATATTTAAATTGTTTTTTTTCTTGTTGCTTCCAATAGTTTCTCTTTAACCTAGGAGTTTTGAAACTTGACTATGATATATATTCCTGTAAATTTTCCTGCTAGGGTCTCTTTCAAGTGATGATCAGTGGATTTTTTCTATTTCTACTTTGCCTCCTTGTTCTAGAACTTCGGGGCAATTTTCCTTGATAATTTCATGTAAAATTGTTTCAAGATTCTTTTTTATCATAATTTTCAGGTAGTCCAACTATTCTTATATTATTTTCCCTTGATCTATTGTTCAGATTGGTTGTTTTTCTGATGAGATATTTCACTTTTTCTTCTAATTTTTCATTCTTTTGATTTTCTTTTATATCTTGGTGTCATTGCTTCGCCTTGCCCAATTCTGGTTTTTAAGGAATTTTTTTCTTGCTTAAGTTTTTGATTCTCTATTTCTAGTTGGTTGACTTTCTTTTCATAATTTTCTTGATTTTCTTGGATTACTCTTATTTTTTTTTCTAATTTGATTTTTAAAGTCCTTTTAAAGTTCTTCCATTTGTGCTTAGGACCATTTGATGGTTCTCATTGAAAAAGGAGTGACTTTTTTTTTTAGCTCCATTATCTTCCCCTGAATATGAACCCAGCTCTTCTCTATCTGCATAGTAATTATGTATGGTTGGGTTCTTTCTCCTGTGCTTGCTCATTTATATTTATCTTTCGTTTTATTTTGATTTTAGCAGCTATTGGTGTTATTAAGTTGTAATCATGAGGTAAGGGGAATGATGCCCCAAGCCTCAGGTCCTTCTTACTGTAATTTTTTGAGATGTGTCTCAGGGTTCAACCTTCAGCTCTCCTTTCCTCTCCTAAGCCACAGCCAGGACCCCCAAGCCACTGCAAACTACAGCTGTCCTCTCTGCCCTGGAACTGACACCAGGGACTCTGCTCTCTGAAAGTGCCAACAACCAACAGGGTCCCTGTACTCACAAGATGTGTGCTAGCTCCTTCTTCCCAAAGCCACAGCCCAGAACTCCCCTGGCCAGCAAAGTTGTGCTTGGCTCCCTTGACTGTGGAAAGTCCTTCAGTCTTCTCCTGCTCAGCCATCAGACCCTCCACACAGTCATTGACATGAAAGTTTCCATGGCTGAAGCTGCCTTTCAACCCCACTGCCCCCAAGACTTTTAGTTTGTTGATCCCGCAGAGTCAGCCTGGAGGTGTCTGCACATCACTCAGGCCAAATCTCAGCCCTGAAAGTTGGGTCTTTCCTGAGACCTTCTCAAATTGTCTTAGGTAGGAGGACAACTGCTTTACCCTGTGTTTATTTCTGCTGCTCTAAGGTGATGGTCTGTCTTTTTTTTTTTTTGTGGGGGAAATTTGGAAAGCTAAAAGTTTTCTGACCTACTCTGTTTTCTTCCCAGAATTGTCTCCAACATTCATTTTTTAAAAATTTTGAATTCCAAATTTTTCTTCCTCCATCCTTCCCTAAAAGAGTAAGCAATTTGATGTAGGTTATATACATGCAATCATGTAAAATATATTTCCATATTAGTCATGTTATGAAAGAAGAAACAGACCAAAAGGAAAAAAAAGCCCACAAAAAGAAAATAAAATGAAAATAGTATGCTTTGATTTGCATTCAGACTCCATCAGTTTTTTCTCTGGAAGTGGATTGCATTTTCCATCAAGAGTCCTTTGGAATTGTCTCAGATCATTGTATTGCTGAGAAGAATTAAGTCATTCATAGTTGATCATTGAATAATGTTGCTGTTGTTGTGTGTAATGGTCTTCTGGTTCTGCTCATTTCACTTTGCATCAGTTCATGTAACTCTTTCCGTGTTTTTTCAGAGGTTCCAAATTCTAAAGCAATCACTAGTGAGTTGTAAATATAATTCTATTTATACAGTTTCCAAAATAATTTTTACTGTTAGGATTCTGCACTTTAGTTCCTTCTCCTGCACAGTCTTGGTACCTTGGAGCAAATCAGTGTGCCCAGGCAGTGATGATATCAACCTTTTGTCCAGCTGGGGCATCTTTTCAAATGGTAGATGGTTTTCCAATATGCTGGTGATTACGTCCTCTGAAGGGATGTTCCACAGGATTCATGGCCACACCCTGGACACGAAGCCAGCAGTTTCTCCTGGCCTTATATTTGTGGTAGGCATGGCCTGCCTTAAGGATGGATTTATCAGTATGACCTCCTCTAGCAACAACACCCACCACAGCTCTATTTGCAGAGATCACTTTCTCAAGCCTGAAGGTGGTGTCTTCTTGGTTTCAGAATCCTGGGAAATCACTGTGGCATAGTTTCCAGAGGCATGGGCAAGCTTACCCTGGCCCCCAGGCTCTTTTTCTTCAGACAGCACACAATGGTCCCTTCAGGCACAGTGCCAATTGGGAAGACATTGCCAATATTGAGTTGAGCTTTCTTACCACAGTACACAAAGTGGTCTATATGGATGCCCTTAATAGCAATGAAAAGCTTTCCTCTTTTTAAATCAGTAAGGATCCCAGAAAACTACTTTTACAAGAGGAGCCCTGATTGGCCTAGACTGTGGCTTATGTCCTTTATGATACCCTTGAGGTAGCCATACCTCTTGGCAAAGTCAACAGGCTGGAGCTTGGTGGCCCCTTTCCTGTGTTTCATGTGAGTGAGCTAGAAAGACCAAGCCTGCACCCTTCCTCTGACAGCAGATCATCCAAACCATCTAGCAGGATCTGGCTTTGGACTTGCTAGAAAGAACAGGAGTTGTGTTTGTAATGGAAAAGTCACAATTGAGCAGCCTGGCTATTTGGATCATAACCCAATTGGGGCCCCTAGGGCTGCCACATTTTGGGGCCAGAGTTACTCAGTTGATATTAAGGTAGTCAATGCTGATTGCCAAATAGGAAAAAAGGAGAGCTCAGGGGAACTATAAAGCCAAACTTTTCCTGCTTTTTGTGCAGATGATCTTGATGTCCAAATTGGCAGCTTGCCAGTTGGCCATTAGACAGTGATTCTGCCCTTGGACTTGAAAAGAAAATCTGAAAGTTCTTCTCCCCTTTGTTCTTAAAGACATGCAGAAGAATCAGGCTCATTGTGTCTGAACTGTTATCAACTCAGTTTTTTGCTAAGTATTCCAGTAGAGATTAAGAATCAGAGCACAAGGGGTGAAATGAAAACAACTTTGATTGCCAGCAATTGTATCCAAAAATTTTTAAGACTCAGTTCAAACATTTTGTTTATTACTTGACTTTTTCTGGATGGTACTACTAGCTTGTATATCCATATTCAGAGTTGCTTATAACTGTAATGAGGCAGTGATTTCTCTGAAAAAGCTTGGGGCCAAAAGCCAGATGAAAAACAATTTAGGCATCCATCTGTCTCAAAATTGAAGGAATGAAGAGAGACAATGTTGCATCAGCATAAATAAATGCCATCCCCTTGACCCATATTAGAATACTATAAACTGAAATGGCTACCAGCAAAATTTGCACCCTCTTTGATGAAACCACATGGTCACACAGCAGGAGTAATAGCATTCCCAAGTGTTGTTGTTCACCTGCCTACTTATTATCCAAGCAACCTTGTAACAAGAGACCTGAAATTGCTGTTTGGGGTGAAAATTCCTGTTGCCAAGAGGTGGTATGCTTGACTTTAAAAGACACCCTAGCACAGTGGGAGAAAGATTTAGATCAAAATAGTCAAATGAAGATATGAGTCATTTGGGAAGAGCATGTTATGTTTGTGACAAACAATAACTTAGTCTTACTAAAATGTATTGGATTAAAGTTTAAAACTATGACCCATGGATTTCAATGGGCTAGCCATATGAACTGATATAATGCAGGAGGCATTATTGGCCAAATGGGGAAAGCGCATATAAATAAGTGGGTTTGTTTTGTTGCTATTGTTGTCATAGTTATGTTTGTTTGCTTTTTTCCTTGAGGTGGTAGTATCTATTCCTGTGATTTCATTGATATTGGGGACTCCTGCTAAAGAGTGTACTCTACTGCAGCAGATACAGCAACTTACCATCTTAGGGATTTGCCTAGGGCACTGAGAGGTTAAGGGACTTACTCAGGGTCATGCAGCCAGTATATGTTAGGAAAGACTTGACAGGCCTTTGTGATTACAAGGGGGCTTTCTCTCCACTAGGCTATGCTGATTCTCATTTGAGAATACATGTTTTGTTTCATTAATGCCTAGGACAGGGCTGATGATATAGTAAATATTAAAAAAAAACTACTAAGTTATCATATATTTAGCATGGAAAGGGATTTTGAAGTCATCCTATCCGATTGTTTGTTTTACAAATAAGGAAATTGAGGTCCAGAAAACATAAGCGACTTGCCAAAGCAATATAGATAGTGATAGAGTTGGAATTTGAATTCAGATCCTCAATTTCAAATCCAGAATTCTTTCCATTATACCACACTGAAATTAAGATTAAGAATAACAAGGCAGTACATTAGTAGTAAACAAAAGAGGTGGTGGTGATGATATTTTTAATTTTGAACACAAAAATTTATACATTTATCAAGAATGGGATGGTGTAGTGGTAAGAACATTAGATTTGAATTCAGAAGATTTAACCTCTCTGGGCCTCAATTTCCTCACCTGTAAAAGGATCTTAGACTAGGTGACCCCCTTCCAGCTGTAAATCTGTAATCCTGTGACCTTGGTTCAGACCTTGCCTCTTCTTTGTTGGGGTTCCATCATTTCAGTCATGTCCAGCTCTTTCTGACCCCATTTGAGGTTTGGGCGGTTTTCTTGGCAAAGATACTGGAGTGGTTTGCCATTTCCTTCTGCAGCTCATTTTACAGATGAGGAAACTGAGGCAAACAGGGTTAAATGACTTGCCCAGAAGTCACACAGCTAGTAACTGTCTGAGGCCAGATTTGAACTCAGGAAAATGAATTTTCCTGACTCCAGGCCTGGCACTCTATGCCTTCTTGCCTTTTCTACTTACTTGTCATATGTAAATTGGTGGAGGTGCTGATCAAGGAAATCCCTTACTAATTTGTGGAGTTCCCTCAAGAATTCGATGAAGTGACAAGACACAAGCCCATACTTGGAGTAAAGAAAGTACTTTCCCATAGAGTGTGTGCCTATACCCATTGGTACCTTTTTGAGACAACACAGACAATTGCAGGTTTGTTTCTGGTAACTAGGTCTTCTCCCAATATGATTAGGTGGCTGAGACTCAGATCTTATCAGGTCTCATTGCAGGGGCCTGTGAAAGAGATTGACTGATCTCAGTCTTTTTTTGCTTTTTTCAGCTTAATCTTTTTGTGTGTTTTCTTTTATGCCTTTCTTCTGGAGTGTCACAGTGTTGGAGGAAGGGCAAAAGGATTTCTTTCTTTCCCATTACCCAGGAGTAGTTTGGTGAAGGCACAAAGTAGAAATACAAATGTGTTCATCCATGTATTTGAGAGAATACCTATAAATTGATTTATCAAGCCCAAGAGATGGCAGCAACCAGGGAACTAACAGCTTTCTGTGAGAAGTACATGGAAGAAACAAACATGCTTGCCTGTATAGCTCAATAGCTGTACAGCTGTTGTGTGGATGTTCATAGACAATGTTCCTGAGCCCAACTTACTGTGTAGAGGAGGAGGAAATGTTTGTTTCCTGGGTAGCATGATCCCAGAATCTAGCCACCCAGCCAGAAAAGAAAGCTTTCTTGAGCAAAAGGAGCTTTGGGATTTTGGGTAAAAATGAGTTTGAGATTTTGAGAATCTGAACTTCTAGAGAGAAAAGGAGATTTCCTGAATAGCATGTGTTTTAATAATCAGCAAATGGGTCTTTACCAATGTGCTTCCTTCCATAATTATCAATAGATTATCACTCATTCAGCCAGACTGAAGAAGCTTTTAAAAGGGGGTATTTCATTATTTCAGTATAGTTGGCACAAACAATCCCCTTCAAAAACCAGTGACACACACTCTCACAAGTATATACTGTGTTCAAGGGAAAATATTCTCAAACTTAGAGCATATGTGGCAAAAGGGAACTCAAAGCTCTTTGAAATCCTTTTGCTGTAGTCCTCAAGATTTTCCTCTTAGGTTTGGGATAGTTTTTCCACTTGGATCTTTGTAGAGCTCTGAATCTGTATCCCCTCTGTCCTTGGCAACTAATGTGAACACTGCCATCAGCTGTTCCTGGGACACTGAGAGGATGCAATGCGAAAACAGGAAATCCAAAATCCACTGGACCCTTTCCAGCTCTCAAGGTTCTCCACCAGACGAAGGGAAGGAGACTGAGACCAAGTCAAAGAATGAGGCATAGCCTCTGTTCCTCCTCCTCAATTGATTCCTTCTTAAAAGTTTGGCTCTCCCCTCCAATGCTGGCACTCAAAACTCAGCACACCACCTAGGCCTCAGAGGGAGTGACGAAGTCCCTCAGCCAATCTAAACAGACTTCCTGTCATATGTAGGGAAGTATTCAGGTTTTGTTCATATCTATGGACAATCAGGCAGCTAGGTGGCACAGTGGATAGAGTGCAGGACCTGGAGTTAGAAAGACCTAAATTCAAATCTGTCTTCAGACACTATCTGTGTGACCCTGGGCAAGTCAATTAACCTCTGCTTGCCTTAATCCACTGGAAAAGGAAATGGCAAATCACTCCAATATCTTTGCTAAGAATGCCCTATGGACAGTACTGGCATGCCATGGCCCACAGGGTCACAAAGAGTCAAATACCAATGAACAACAAGGAAACCCTCAAGAAGAGTTTTCACCTGATAAATGCATCAGGGCTAAAGGAGATGGGTTGATTCTGACCCCACCTTTATATTCAGAACCTAGTTTTTCTCCTCTTACCTCTGAGTGTGGAGGCTTTGATTGAAGGAGCTACTTATCTTTCTAGCTTCCAAAGATTCCTCTATAAGCTTCACCCAGTCCTCCATTGTCTTTTTAATTACATCCTTATTTCTCTCTGGATCTTAATAGCTCCAACCCTTGGAAAACCTGAATCACTCTGGAGCCATTTCACTCCCCACTCCCCCAAGTTTGCCAGAAGTAGATTCATCAGTCAGCTGTTAAGACTGGGTCTACTTTTATGGTGGAGTTTAGTTGCTTCATGTAATATTCAAGGTCAGTGTCCCAAGGCCCCATACAAGTCTAATTTCTTCTTTTATTTCAAATCTCAAGTCCACCATTGGGAAACCCACAATATTTTTGTTTCTTTTCTGGGGAATATCTCTTTTAGCTTATTTGCCAGGCCAAGGTGATTGGCACTCTCCAAGCCTAAAGAATGATTACACTTCTACTGCCTTATGTTGCTATCATGTCTTGGGAAGGCCTTTTGAATACAGAATTGTGATGTCTGGTAATTAACTTGAAGAAAGAATTGCTTGTTCTACAGTATATTTATAAGTACAATTATATATAAAAAAGAAAACAATTAAAATTTATTTGGAAATCTTTATTGGTTTTAATCAGCTAGAAGTGGGAAACTTTTCCCCCTAGAATTAAATTTGATAATGCTGAACTTTCCTTTTTAGCTGATATATCACACTGCTGACTCATATTGAACTTGTAGTTCATTCAAAGTCTCAGGTCCTTTTCAGGATAACTGCTGTATATCCACACCTCCCTTTTTACATTTGTGGAGTTTATTTTTTTTTATGCTTAAATGCAAGACTTAACATTTATCCCTATTGAATTTTATGTTATAAGATTTAGCTCAATGCTCTGGCCTGCTTAGATTCTTTTGGAACCTGTCATACAGTATGTTGGCTATCCCTCCCAGCTTCATGTCATATGGAAATTTGATGGCTAGACCATTGGTGCCTTTGTCCAAGTCAATGATCAAAATGTTAAACATCGTGGTCTAAGTACAGATCCTTGGAATACTCCATTGGAGATCTCTTGCCATTTTAACACTGAATTATTAACAAATACAAATCCATCTGATTGTGTTATCATCTAACCCATTATGCATCCTATCCACAAGAAGAATATGAGAAGTTTTTAATCAAAGCTGTACTAAAAATCTAGGCATACTATAATCCATAGAATTTCTCAAATCTATTATTTATGTAGCAGTACTATTTAAAAAAGGTAATTAAGTTAGTCTGGAAAAACTATTTCTTAATGAAATATGCTGGCTTTTTGTAATTCCTATTTCTGTCTCTAGATATTTGTCAGCTATAATGAACCTTTAATGAACCTTTCTAGAATTTTCCCAGGAATTGAAGTCAAGCTCACTGGCCTATAGTTAGAGGACTCTGTTTTCTTATTATTTTTTTAAGAATTAGAACAATGTTTGTTCTTTGCTAATCTTGAAAGACCTCTCCCATTTTCCATAATCTTTCAAATATCACCAACAGTGGCTTAGCAATTCTTTCAGGATTTAAGGATGTAGGTCATTTGGACCAGGTGACTTAAATTCATCAAGAACAGGTAAGTGCTCTTTTTTGTTGTTGCTGTTATTGTTCAGTACCGTCCAACTGTTCATGACCCTATTTGGAGGTTTTTTGTCAAAGTTACCAGAGTGGTTTACCATTTCCTTCTCCAGCTCATTTTTACAGATGAGGAAACTGAGGCAAACAGGGTTAAGTGACTTGCCCAGGGTTCCACAGCTAGTAAGTGTCTGAGGCCAGATTAGAACTCAGTAAGAGCCTCGCACTCTATCCACTGTACTTCCTAGCTGCCCCAAGTGCTCTCTTACAATCTCCTTAATTATCCTGGGGATATCAACTCCCTTTTCATTATTTTTGTTCTGTAATTTCCAGTGTAAAGGTCGTTCTGCTTTTCAGAGAAAACAGAAAAAATAACAAGAGCTTCTCTCTGTTGTCAGTTATCACTGTCCCATACACCCGAAGGAAAAGTCCTTGCTTTGATCTTCTTTTCTTTCTCTGAAACTTTGAAAACTGCTTTCATTGTCCTTAGCTTCCCTTATCAGCCTCAGCTCATCCTGAGCTTTAACATTTTGAATAGTTTTTTTTTAGGGGATTGTATCCCACTCTTTTATTCTTGCTTCCTTACTTAGTCTTGCTTCCATATTCTGTACATCTCTTTTTAAAAAATCTAGGTTGGTTGGTGAGTTCACAGTGCGTCCACATTCTTCCACATCAGAATTTTTTTTTTCTGTTTCTTGAGAGTCTCGCATCCTCCCTGGGGTGATTTCCCTCAAAGCATTTTAGTCCAAGAAATCCTACTTATCTACTCCTAAATCTTGCCTACCAAACTCACTAAAATTTGTTTTCCCAAAAATCTAGGGTGCGTGGCAAAATCTAAGGTGCATGTGGGACTGGTAGTGTCATTTCTATCCATGTGAATCATTACAAGTGGGTAACCCTCTCCTAGGGCTGAAATTTGATTAATATAGCTTTTCAGGCCCACTTAGAGTACAAAGCCAAACAGTAGTTTAGGGAATAAACTGCTTGAAGCCATTCAGCAATAAGAGAGCAATGTGAAAACAGACTATGCCCTTAAGAATTGTACATAGAAGATAATTGTACTAAATGGTATTTTAGACCCCCTAGCTTTCTTGAACCTTAAGCCTGGTAATTTAAGCTGCCTTCAAGTTCTGCTAAGGGAGAACTTGGTTCTCCTTCAAAACAGCCTTGGAGAGACTGAATTTTGGGAGATGAAAATTTCCCCTCATTAGAAAAGGTCTAATTGAGAGAACTAATTGTGTTTAAGCCATACCTTTATAATGCTAATGGTCATCATCACTCAATTCCACAAGGAGAGGCCTACTGGGAAAAAAAAGCCTTTCCCAGGTTTAAGGGAGTCATATTTGTGTAAACTGTTTGGTTTTGAATGACTTTTTGGAAATTACAATACTATGAACCACCAGTATTCAGTCTCATATTATTATATTATATATGGATTATGCCAGCCATTGAGGTGTGGCATGAGGTACACAGACATTGAGAGAATATAAACCAAGGCAGATTCCTTTAATTTTAAGATTGTCTAACAGTTGTCCTGAAGAAAGTGTTTGAGTATTATTTTTTGCTATTTTTTTAAAGTTCAGAATTTGACAAACCAGTCAAGATTTTGCCACATGGATTCTGTTGTGATTCTTTGGTGCAAGTCATTTGGAGAGACACTTGAAAAGACAATACTAAATTCTCCACAGGAACTTAGACACATTTTTTGGAATTTGGGACATAGACAAATATTCCAATTATCCTCATTTAATTAACTGAGGACACGCAGGGATGCTGTATCACTTAAAAAATTTTCACCCTCACCCCCAAATTATGAACTGTGAGCTGTGAACTGTAGAACTATAGAATTTCTCTAGAGCTTCCAGTGAAAGTCCTTTGAAGAGCACAGAAATCAGTCACCAGGAACATTTCCCTAACCTTTAGCAGACATTTGTGTAGGGGAAATAGAGCACTTGTACTAGCCAAGAGGATTCTCTGGCTTTTTTTGGTGTGTTGCTCTATGTCTTTTCTTCAGCACAAGAAGGTAGAGTCAAGTCCCAGCAGCAGCACCCTCAGCATTCCTGATGGGCATAGGAGGCCAGTGGCAATGCAGGCCTCCCATCAAATTCTGCACAAGGTGATAGAGTCAGTCTGCCGTAGCAGGGAGGAGTCAGGTTCCCACAGTATCAGAGGAATAGTGCTCAAGCCTACAGGAATACTCTGTCCTAGTACTGGCTAGAAGATCTCCAGTTCTAGTAGCAGCAGCTGTCCCATCCTGGCACAAGGTTAGCAGTTGACTCTACAGAGTGAACAATAGGCAGAGACAAAGGTCTCAGAGGCAGCGGGTAGCATTCAACAGGGATACATTCAGGCCTGAGTCTCTGGAATCTCTGGCTTTGTCAGTTTCTATTTTTTTGTATGTCTTTCCCAGAGCATAGGTAAGGTGATCCTGGGGATCAGTAAATTATGGCTGTCAGGTTCTAAATTGGCTGATAAATTTGGATAGAGTAAACCTCAGAGCAGGAGAGGTTGTTGAGTCAAGGAAGTAGAGGGAGAGTCTGGAAGTAGCACTGGGGAGCAAGGAATATTTTTACTTACCATCCCAAGACTAAAGAAGGTGCAACTATATTATTGTAAGACTTGTGACAGTGCCTCTCTCAACCAATATGGGGCCTGCGTTATGTGTCTCCAGTGCTGCTTAAAGCATCAAAAAATAACTTTGATATAGGAATGGACCACAATATCTGAATTGAACACTAGATGGCACTCTAGTCATCAGTCCATCTTCCATGTCCGTTTCTCTTTGGCACTGTGCTATGGATAACCTTTCTAAGAAAATCTGGTATCCTGACTGGCCTTACTTAGCAAATATCTAGGCTGTTCCTCTCCTCCTCCCCCTTAAAGCCAATGCAGTGGTCTTAAACATTTTGAATTGACCGTTGCTGGTCCAGTCCAAAATTAACTTAGGAGAGAAAATCAATTGCTCAAAATATTAAAAAGTAAAATCAACTATCTGCTCCATATTCAGGAACTTCTACTCTAGCTGGGCTCCCCTCTTTCAGTTCATTTCCAGTTTATTCACAAATTCAGAGACTCACCATGTGGTGATCACATCATTCATTGCACATTGAAGAAAGTGCCAAGAAACTAGATTAAGTGATCTCGTCTGGAGATACCTCCTACACCTCCTCCCAGTTGCTTTCCTGGATCATTGGGAATGTCCCTGAGAAAAATCCTATCCAGAGGTGTGCTAATAAATATTGATTAACTAGTTTCAAGAGGAAAAAAATGATACAGACACATTTTAGGTTTAATCTGTATGATTAACATTTTCTCAGCTCTCTTATGTGTAGACAATCAATATAACAATGAGCCAAGCTCTGATTTGTAGTGGGTGTCAATTCTGAGGTGTAAATGCTTGCACTGAAAGTTTAGCATCTGCCCTAGCAGAGCTGGCTCTATCTGGTTCAAAAACCTTTTGCTCAATAAATTGCTTGGCCCTGTTCTGCTTTGAAGAAGTCTTTGTTTCTGTATCTGTAACCTTGCATTGATAAGAGAGAAGAAAAAAGTTCCCTCAGCATCATTGAGTTTCTATTCAAAATAGAGATGTGAGGCATCACTGTCAGTCAGTTAATTAACATTAACTGTTAGTCAATATATTGTGTATCTACCTAGCCTTCTTTCCCAAGTAAACCTCCCTTAATAGAAGCATAAACTCATTAGAAAGGGAGCAAGCATTTCAAAACCTCCTTTGGTTATTAAGGTCCCTGTCTCTCAAGGATCTCTGCTATCTTACAAACCACTTCACTTGAAAGCACCTGCTTAGCAAAGGGGAAAAAAAAGGCCTTATCTGCAAACAAAGAGGAGCAGACTTTTTACAAGACTTTCCCTTACTTGTTTTTCACAGGAAGAAATTGTATGTGTACAGACACATATGAATGTATATAGGTATATGCATACATTTTGTTATTGTTGTTGGCAGCTAGGTGGTACAGTGGGATGAGTACCCCACCTGGAGTCAGGAAGACTCCTCTTCCTGAATTCAAATCTGACCTCAGACACTTACCAGCTGCATGACCCTGCAAGTCACTTAACCCTATTTGCCTCAGTTTTCTCATCTGTAAAATGAGATGAAGAAGAAAATGGCAAGACACCTCAGTATCTTTGCCAAGAAAACCACAAGGGGGGTCACAAAGAGTTAGACAAGACTGAAAAACGACTGAACAACAAAAATATGTGACATATATACATGTATATAGGTATAAACATGCATATACACACATACATACATATAAATGTACAAATACATATATATGTGCACGTATGCACGTGTACAAGTGTACTTTTAAAAACCTGGTCTATAATTTCATTGATACAGGGAACTATCATTGAGGAAACTCACTCTATCGTTGCTACTTTTTAATGCAACTTGGAATCTTAGACACTTGCCTGGGGCCACTGATAGGTTAAGGATCTTGTCCAGGGTCACATAACTAGTATTTAACAGAGGTAGAACTTGAACCCAGGTCTTCTTGACTCCAAGGCCAGCTCTTGTTCCACTACTTCCTGCTGCCTCTTTATAATATGGATCCATATATATGTATTTTATAGTTAAAAAAAAACTTTCAGTGAAAGTTAATGGTACTTTCTTTCATTCCTGATGAAATAGTCAATGACTTGCTCAAGAGGCGTTTCCCCCTCTTTCACTGTTGTCTCTCATGCTGAAATAATATCTTTTAGATTTGGGGAGCAGGGAAAGAGCCTGACCAAAACCCGTTTAATATAGAATTACTGAAGTAGATAGCACAATTCTGCAAAGATCTTGCACAAGTAAACTTCTGTGTTTCTTTTATGTGAAATAATGTTAAATGGAATTAGAAAATGCTTCTATCTGATGATTAAATACCTCAATTCTCTTGAATGCTTCAAAAGTCTCTCTTCCCTCTGCCTTCAGATTCCTAAAGTCAAATTTTGGCTCTAATCACTGAGTTGCATAAAGTACAGATTTTGGAAGCAGACTGCTAAGATACAGCAACTTATATCAGAGTCGGGAATTTTTCAGTATATAACAAGGAAATTAGGAAACTATTTCATTGCTGTCATCCAAGAAATTGGGGCCACACATTCTTCTCCTTCACACGTGTTGGGCTACCAGTAGGTATAGGATTTGGAAACAACCCAAACCAGAGAGGGTCATTATTATTATTAATATCATTATTGAGATATACTGGTATATTATTGTACTGTGAGAAATAATGAGTATGAGGGTTCAAGGAAACATGATAAATCTAATGTAGAATTAAGTAAACCAAACCAGGAGAACAAAATACACAATGACTATTATAGTGTGTGCTCTGGGGTTACTCTCCTAAAGTCTACTTGTAAAGATTACATTTCTCTGGTGATGGCTCTACACATAGACCTGAGATGTTGAGAGTATTTTTCTATTACTATAGTTCATGAGCCCCTACCACAGTGTGCTTTCTGCCATTTAGTTATCAGTTAGTCAGTCACACTTAATTAGCTTTTAGAAAAGTAGTCTATAGAGCATTGACCCCTGGAGTCAGGAGGACCTGAGTTCAAATGAGGCCTCACACACTTACTAGCTAAGTGATCATGGGCAAGTCACTTAACGCTAATTGAAGAAAGAAAGAAAGAAAGAAAGAAAGAAAGAAAGAAAGAAAGAAAGAAAGAAAGAAAGAAAGAAAGAAAGAAAGAAAGAAAGAAAGAAAGAAAGAAAGAAAGAAAGAAAGGAAGAAAGAAAGGAAGAAGAAAGGAAGGAAGAAAGGAAGGAAGAAAAAGAGAAAAGTGATCTAGTAAGGAGAATTGGCATAAAACATTCAGAGACACTGTTACGATGCTAGTGAAAAAGTCCGAATTTAGTACAAAATTCACTAAATCTCTCTCTGCTAAAGGTGGGAGGGGAAGAAGCTGACACTTTCCTTTCTGCCCCTCCTCCAATTAATTTCTTCTTAGGGGTTTTGCAAGCTTCCACCAGTAAGTTGACAGATGTTCGTATGCCCAATTCCAAACTAACTTGTGAGTTTTACAAGAGTCTCATAGACCTAACCAGGTCTCTTACCTAATCCCAACAGACTTCCTTTGAATGCCTTGATGCAGTGGAAGAATCTAGGCCTTCTTCACACCTCTGATTCATTGATTCAATAGAGATTTTCCCATATGTTTAAGGTAACTGGGGCTGTTATCTCCTTAGTTGATTTAAATGGGATAAGGTGGTTTGATGGATTGACCCAGGTGACCCCCACTTTTCCACTGAAATAATGTAAAAGAATACATCACTAAAATGAAACCGAACTCAGAGTAATTGAAATGATCACGCTTAATCCTGGATAAGAGTTTTATCAAATACACATCTTTCTTTTTAGTAGAGAGATAGGAGATTATGAGTGAAAGAATGTCACATAAAGTATCAGAAATGTCCAATGGGTTAGGTTTGTTCAACTGTTTCTCTTTGTTACAAGGGAGAGCTCAGTGTTGGAGAAAGGTCTATGTGGAAATGACTATGATACAAAAATAGAAAGCACAATGCAAAAAATTACTTGTCATATTAAAAAAAAAAGAATAGGGTTGTTATGAATGGGTGGGTGGGGGCAGAGAATATTTGGTAGTAATGTGGAGACACTATGATGGCTCTGAAAATTCTAATACACTAGAGATTTATTACAAATTATTATTATAAAGCACTTTTCAGACAATAAGACAGAAAACTCCATGCCAAAACAACCCATTTAGATAAATATTTTCATTACAGTAATCTGATTTTGTATCAAATAACAAACAGAACATTTCATGCTATGTTTATACACTTCCCAAGAGACTAAATTACTTATGCATAATTTATTGCAACTTTAAGCTTGCCACTTAGTTTACATATTAGTAGAGAATACTTATTGTGGAACACACAATAGCTTTAGAAAGGAAACTACTTAAGTTTCAGTGGACGATTGAAGACCTTAAAGATAGTGCATTAGCTGGCAAAGAATTGGAAAGTGAGAGGATGCCCATCAATCGGGAATGGCTGAACAAGTTGTGGTATATGATTGTGACAGAATGCTATTATGCTAAGACATGATAAATGGGATGGTTTCAAAAAAATCTGGGAAATCTTATGTGTACTGAAGCAAAGTGAAGTAAGCAGAACCAGGAGAACATCGTACACACTAACAGCAATATTGTAATGACAATCGGCTGTGAAAGACTCAGCTACTCTGATCAAGATGGTGATCCAAGACAATTCCAAAATACCCATGATGAAAAATGCTATCTATCTCCAGCAAGAGAACTGATCTGAGTGCAGTCTGAAACATACTTTTTTCACTCTTTTTATTTTTCTTTGTGTGTGTGTGTGTTTTCTTTTGCAACATGACCAAAATGGAAATATGTTCTGAATGACTTAACATGTATAATTGATATCATATTGTTTACCTTTTCAAGTTGGGGAGAGGAGTGGGAGGGAAAGAATTTGGATTTGAATTTTGAAAAATTTAAAATTTTTTAAAAATGTAATTGGAAATTATATGATGAAATAAAATATATTTAAAAAAAGATAGTGCATTATCAAATTTGCTCTCACTAGGCCTAGGTCTCAGGAAGAAGCTAGCTAGACAGATAAAGAGCACCAGTATTGAGCAGGGCATGACTGATAGAATGTAACATGACTCTTTAATTTGGAGAATGGATGGAGAAACTGGTTAAAAGAAGCTCCAGGAGAAATCTACCAGAGACTGATAAATATAACTTCACCTGGAGAAAACATGACCTATAGAACTGTTCTAATGCCAATGAGAATTCTTTTTTTTCAGTCCATTTGTCTAGATTGAAAACTGGACTCCTGAAATGCTGTCTGAGGTTAGAAGCTCAAAGGAAAAACTTGGACTTTACTTAGCATGTTATCTGTATATTTAGAACTGACTGTTGTGGTAGGACCAATATCCTCCTACCTCTTCCTTCCCATGCATGTTGGGCTAGTCTGTCCTGAACACTTGGTTGGCTCTGGGTACTAAAGTCTTAGAATTGTTGATGACATTTACTCACTGTCTGAGTGGAAAGTGGCCACAAATAGCTCCGGGGCATTCTGAGGTTGTGTGGTGAATCACAATGAGTAACACTGATAGTAGAATTTTGCTCAGCTAAATCAAGTTGAGGTATCCTCAATGCCTATCCTTATTGAATATCCTTCTCCTGCTATGGCTAAGTAAATTTCTTCTTGTTAATTGTTGAAAGACCTAGGAATATCTCATTTTGTTTCAATATTGAATCTAAATTACAAAGGAATTGGCCTGAGTCAGGCCCAACAGAGAACAACCAGCACATGAACGCACAGCTGCTAATTTCTTGAGGTTTACTGCCGTTTTAGGCCCTTATTATGTGCTACCTAAAATAATTCTTTATCCTATTAACCATGCATCTCACTTGTATAAAATTATACACAAAATGCTGGCAAACTGTTGGCAGGTTCTGAGGCCAAGGGATAGTCAAAGGAATGTTCAGACCCTTAATAGTGAATTGCAAAGTCAGGAATCAACAGGAGTTCTGTGGCCACTTTTCCAGATTTTCCCTAATGGAAAAAAAGTGACTCTAAGAACTGAGTCACATAGGAAGTTAGTCATTTCCAAATGATCCATGCAACAGAGCTCTCTCTCTCTCTCTTTTTTTATAGTTGTATTGTGTATTAAGTGAGAAAAAAACGGTATTTACAAGGCTGCCCAAACTTGCTGATTTAATTAGTTTAATCTACATCCAGTGGATGGAAAAGTATGTATTGGGGGGAGGGGGAAATAAATTGAATCAAAAGAGTTGAACTCATAACCTTGTAAAAGATGCAACTATAGAGAGTTAACTTTTTAAAAAATATATTTTATTGATGCTTTCTGTTTTTCTTTTAAATAATACTGTAACTTTCCACTAACTGCTTGATCTTCCTCTCTGCTGATCCCATAGAATGCCAGCTGCTTGTAACAGTATAGTCAAGAAAACAAATATTGACTCCTCTGCCTAGATGTAGAAAGCAAACATCACCATCCTTCTGAAGTAATGAAGTAAAGAGTTCTGAACTCTTTATTGTTCTTTCCTTTACATAATTGTTCTACTGGTTCTGCTTACTTTGCTCATTTTTGCTTACTTTTCCATCAGTTCATACAAGTCTTTGTATATTTCTCTGAATTCTTCATATTCATCATTTCTTAGAGTGGAATACTATTCTATTATATTCATTTGCAACAATTTATTCAGCCATGTTCCAATCATTAAATATCTACTTTGCTTCTAGTTCTCTTTGGATGCAAAAAGTGCTGATATACATACATACATATATACATAAATATATATGTATATGAACTTTTCGTCTATCTCTGACCTCCTTGATCTAAGCCTAATAGTGGTATCACTGGGTCAAAAGCAGGGGTATATTGGAGCCAGCTCTAGCCAAGGAGTCCATTGTTAAATTTTCAGTGTGAGCATTTACACCTCAGAAATAAGTAATAACTATAAATCAGGGCTGGATTTTTTGTTTTGTTGAATGCCTAGAGTTTGTTTAGTCTCTAGACTTAATAAAGTGTTAATAATGCATCTTAAAAGTGTATGCAGATGTTATTTTTCTCTGGCTAGATTGTTAAATGTTTACCAGCACACCCCTATACAGCTCTATAAACATTTCTAGAGCTCAGTAGGACTATAGTAGAAGACTCAGAAGACTAGATAGGAGGCCTGATGACTATATGTTAAAATAATAATAATAATTTGAATTTATATGGCACTTTAAGATTTGCAAAGTCCATGTGGGAATGTGTGTGTGTGTGTGTGTGTGTGTGTGTGTGTGTGTGTGTGTAGTAAGGCATTCTTGAAATAATGGTCACAGAATGGTCTGTAGATTGCAGTGGGATAAGAAAAACAAAGCAAAACAACAAAACTATTGCTCCATCAATAGTGGCAAAAAATTATGAACTAAGCTGAAAGACATTTTTCTTTTGTCTTGCTGATCTGAATTTGTCTATCCCTCCATAGCTCCTCAAGTGCTGTTCTCTCTGTGGCCATAATTCAGGAGACTTGGGCCATTATTGGTACAACTTCTCTGTGCATCAGTTTCCTCATCCTTAAAAAAATGGGGCTAGACTACATGATTGCTAAAATTCCTTACAGAAAAAACATTCTGTGATGCCATGATTTTGTTATTCTTAAATAGCTCCCTAGGCATAGTCTAGCCTTAGTGTTGGCAAAAGGTACATTTTTTGGAAGCAGGAGATTTGGCGAGAGGGATGAGAAGGGTGAGGACTGACCCAGGTTGCAACATTATTAGTATGAGGAAGAAATATTACCATAAAATTGTAGGTCATGCTTGAGAATATTTATAGAAAGTGAGGTATCAGAAGCACAGGAAGCAGTGCTTGGCACAGTGCCTGAAACAGAGTAGGTGTATAATAAATGCTGGTTGACTTGATTAAACAATGTGTGCCTGTTTTCTGTAGAACAGACAGTGTACCTTTTCTATAGCAAAACCTAAGACTTTGAGAACAAAGGGATTTATGCTTACCTGTTTGACATGCTCTTTCAACAAAGCCCAGTTTCCCTATTTGTAGAGATAAGGACATTTCCAGGAAGGATAATAGAAGCCACAGCACAGTTATCCTTCCACATCATAGGGGTTACGGGCATGGTGTCCCTCTGATCTGGAAAATCCACGTAAAATTTTTTGCCTTCCTTTCATACCAGAGAAGTCTGAATTTTTTTCTTTTTCTTTTATGGGGTATTTACTGTACCTTATTATAAAATTTTGGTTGATATCATATACTACTATACATGTATTTTATGCATTTCTGAGTTTCTAAGCTTTTTTTGTATCATCTGCTGGCCTTTATGTGTTGTCTGTGACTTCCACAAAACTCCTCAAAAATTCATATTTAATTTCTTAGGCTGACCCGAGATACATCAAATCCACGATGGGGAAAGTTGTGATGTAGAAGGGATAACTATATTATTTCTCCTGGAGGATTTACAACACTCTTTATAAAAGAATATTAGTTGCTCTTGGTGTGTCAATTCATGTGGTTCTGCTCTTGTTGGCCATACTTCCTTCAAGACTTAGCGGGTTATTTTAATTACTCATCCCCTCTTAAGGATGTGGTTGAACAAATGGTTTAATTCAATTAAGGAAAAAAAAGCACAGTAAAATTAAAGCCAGTAGATATATGTTTCCCAAAGTGCCATATTCTACTCCTTCCTAGTCCCAACATCCCTCTCAATTTGGAGTCTGGCTTTTCCCTCTTCAGTCTCTACCTCAGCCTGGGGAAGAGAAGAGAAGCAACCTGGACTTCAGTGTATGCTGTTATACCTCATCTCCCAGTAAAGTTGGGAACAGCCAATAGGCTTTAAACTTATGATCAATCAATACACATTTATTAAGTGTTTACCATGTGCTAGGTACCATGCTAAATGCTGGAGATATAAAGAAAAAAGAAAAACAGACCCTGACCTCAAGGATCATTCATTCTAATGTAGGAGACACAATATAATTAGATACACATAAGGTATATATAGAGTAGATGAAGGTAACTTTAAAAAAGAAGGCATTAGTAGCTGGAGGACTTGGAAAGGCCTCCTGCATAAGGTCTTGAAAGAAGCCAGGGATTTCAGCCAGTGGAAAGGCCCTGAGACAGGAGATTGATAGTCTCGAGGAAGGGACAGAAACTAGACCAGCATTGCTAAAATGCTGAGCAAATAATGAATAAAAAGACTTTTAAAGGAAGGGGCTAGGTTGTGAAGAGCTTTAAATGCAAAACCAAGAGGTTTGTGTTTGGTCTTAGAGTAGTAAGGAATCACTGAAGTTTATCAAGTTGGGGTATGTGTGACATGATTAGACCCACACTTTAGTAACATCAGTTTTGCAGTATGTGGAAGGTGGTTTGGAGTAAGGAGAGACTTGAGTCAAGGAGAGCAGGTGGGAGGATACTAAAGTGATCCAGGTGAAATGTGATGAGGGCCTGAACCAGGCTGGTGGTTGTGTGAGTGGCAAGGAGGTATGGTGAAGAGACAGTGTGGGGATAGAAATGGGGCGGGTGAGATAGGGTGAGGATTTGAAGATGACCCTGAAGTCGCAAACCTAGGTGACTGGGAGGATGGATGGTGATGCCCTAGACGGTAAAAGTGATGCACTGTGATGTATAAAGAAATAGCTGATGATTCTCATGGTTGCAGCAGCTTAAGTCAATAAAAGTACAGGAATACCATTCCAGAGCCTTTAGATACACCCTTCCATGGTCTGGCTCATTGTAAGGCAGGAGCTACCAACTGTGCTAATTATAAGGTGGGGGGCACCCCTGGAGCTTTTGGGCTCCAGCCTCTATTAGGTTCACTTTTGATCTGGACAGCCAGAAGGACAGGAATGGAGACATAAAGAGGAGTTAAATAATTTTCTCAAGGGGGTTGCTGATAATGGGAGCCCCAACTCCTACAGTACCCCTTAATTACTCTTCTCACAGGGGTCGGCAAGAATAAGAATAGGGGCAGCTAGGTAGCACAGTGGATAGAGGACTGGCCCTGGAGTCAGGAGGACCTGAGTTCAAATCTGGCCTCAGACACATGACACGTGCTAGCTGTGTGACCCTAGGCAAGTCACTTAACCCCAATTGCCTTACCAAAATAAATAAGTAAATACAAAAGTCTAAAGTCAATTATGTGTAAAAAAAAAAAAGAATAAGAGTAGGAGCACAACTCCTATCTCATTCCCCTAAACTTTGATGGGGGGCCAGTCGAGGCAGCACAGCATTACACTGTCACATTCCCCCAAAGCCTTGACGGGGGCAGGTCAAGGCACACACAGAATTCAGCTGGCACATTCCCCAAATCCCCCCTCATTGACCAGTGCTCGCCTGATTTATAGGGGAGCACACAAAGAAGGCAATTTGCCGGCAATAGCCTCACAAGTTTATATTAACTCTAGCAATATCATGCTGACTTAGCTGCACAAGCGCAGTAGATATTTACAACTTGAGCACAAATGTTTACGTTATCTCATCCTTGTATCTCATTGCACAGTCGCAATAGAAATTGTTTAGAATGTGAAATCCTGGAAACTCGCAGATTGTTATGGCCATGGATCCTGGGAACTATTATCCAAAAATGAATAACAAAATCCGCCTTACTTACACTCACATACTGTATTTGAAGAATTTTTATTGTAAGGGGTTGCTGTTTAAAGACTCCTTTAGACAACACTGCCTGGAGCCCAGCAGCAGAGGGGTTGGTGGGGTTATGAGGCATTGCTCTGCTCCCTCCCCAATTCTATGTTTTTAGCCTTCTCCTTTAAGTTCCACACGCTAGTTCTACACTGTACAGCAGCCTTCTGTAGGTGCTATGTATCTCACAGGGCAAAATGCAGCTTGTGGGTGGGTAGATATGAAGTTTGTGGGAATGAAAAAAACAAGTCTTTTCTCTATCTTTTCCACCTTCTGTTTAGGCTATTCTATGCATCTTCCACTTCCTCTCCACTCCCTGTCCCCACTGTGCTCATACCATCTCTGATGTTTCGTTATATGCACAAATCAGTCATAATTATAAAGAGGAGAGCATAAGGAAAAGGATACCAATGAACACAGCAGATTTTCAAATTAGATAAGGCTGTTGGCCATTGACAGTGATGAAGAAACACTGCTGGCAGATACATCATGATGACCCAACTGATCTAATTCCTCCATCATCATAAGAGAGTCAGGAAATATCACCATTAGCATAAAAATGTTGTGGTTTGGGGTTTTTTGTTATTTTTATGAGAGACTGGTAGTATCAGTAGTATAGTTTCTGAATTTTGGTTTTTCAAAAGTTGAGGTCTAAACCTGACAATTCAGCTATGAAATATTTGTTCCACCCTGTTTCCTGAAAGCTAACAAAGTAAAAGGGACCATGTCTAAAATATTAACCAAGTTGAACCATTAGCAAAAATAACCAACATTTTAAAAATCAACTAATACCACCATTTGTGCTCATGATCCCAAATATTGGTAATAAAGAGTTTAACTTTTGAATTAGTAGTCATTAATGTTTTGATTTCAGTTGAAAGTAAGTCTCAAATGGGATGGCCCAGTGATTAGGGTTTAGTCCTATACTGTTTGATATTTGCATCAATGACTTAGATAAAGGCATAAATAGATAAATGGATAAAGGTAAGCTTATTAAATTTGCGGTTGATTAAAGGTGGGGTAGATAGCTAACACAGTGGATTATATGTTGAAGATATTTTTAAAAATTGTGACAGATATTCTAATCTGTCAAAATGTGAGAACGATAAGGTTAAATGTAATAGAGAGGAGTATAAAGTCTTTTACCTAGGTTCAAAATTCAATCAAGATAGGAGAAACAGAATTAGTCTGTCTGAAAAAGTTCTGGGAATTTTAGTGGACTACAAGCTCTATTCACATCAACAGTGTAATATGGCAAAAAAGTAAATAAAGTCTTGGCCTACATGAGAATAAATAGCTTCTAGTAGTATGGCAATGATACTTCAGCTCCACTTTGCCTTGGTCAGATTACGTCTGAAATATTGTATTGTGTTCTAGTAACCAAAGTTTTGAAAGGGCATTGATAAGCCAGAGAGCATCTAGAAAAGGGCAATTGGGATAATGAAGGGCCTTAAGTTCTTTTTGTATGAGGATTGGTTGAAAAATTGGGAATGTTTAATTTGGAGAAGATAAGACTCATAGAGACATGATAACTATTTTCAAATATTTCAAGGGTTTTCATATGGAAGAAGACTTCTATTTGCCTCTAGAGGGAGCAATAAGTAGAAATTTCAAACATAAATTTAATCTTGATGTGAGGAAAAACTTCCTGACAATTTGAGCTCTCAAAAAATGGAATGCTTTGTCTTGGGAGGTATGGATTCCCTTTTACTGGAAATCTTCAAGCAAAGAGAGGATGACCATTTTATGAATATGTTGTAGAGGGGATTCTTTTTCGGATATAGTTTGGACTATGTGGCCACCAAGGGTCCTTCCAACTCTGAAATACTTTTAATCTCTAAAGGAAGTAACTTTCATGATTCATGAGAGTTTATATATGTAAAGGGATAGCATGTTTAAATATGGTAATGGCAGCCAGATAGACATCCTACAAGTTAATACTCACTGGTGTCAGAATAAGTTAGTCAATACCCATTGGCAGATTTTCAACTATGTGAGGCTAACCAGCTGGTAACAAGTGTTTATTAAGTGCTTATATGTCAGGTACTAAGTGCTTGGAATGCAAATACAAGCAAAAGAAAGATGGCTCCTGCCCTCAAGAAGCTTATGTTCTAATAGGGAAGACAACACATAAAAGGGAGCTGAAAAATGGGTGGGAGTGGGGGAGGAGAACCTGCATAGGGATATAATGGCAAAGTATGCTATGTCAGGAGAGCAACTAGAAGGAGACTAAATTCAGGTTGAATTATGAGATCACGTAGGGGTCATCCTAGATGTTTAGGTGCCTGTTGGTCTGCTCCACCTGCTTTCATCTCAAATTTAACGTATCAAACCAAACTTATCCTTCTTCTTCTCTTCCCTCCTCCTCTCTCTCATCTCAACAAATCCTCCCCTGAACTTATTTATATCTAATGTTTACAAAAACATTAGAGTCAACCTTAACTTTTCCCTCTCTCCCTTTACCTCTAGTCAGTCACTAAATTTAATGGATTTTTCTTTCATTTTTCTCATATTCATCTCCCCTTTTCCATTTCCATGACCACTTCCCTAATCCATGTCCTTTTCGCCTCACTTCTAAACTATTGTAATAGTCTCTTAATTGGTCTCCCTGCCTTGAAACTTTTGCCTTCTCCAATCAAAATAATACCAGATTGATTTTGCTAAAGCACAGCTTTGATCACTTCAGTCATCTGCTAAAAAGACTTTTAATGGTTTCCTCCTTCCAGGAATAATGATGATGATGATGATGATGGCTAGCATTTACATAGCACTTTAAGGTTTACCTTATTTGATCCTCACAATAACCCTTGGAAGTAGGTGTTATTCTCCATTTTACAGATGTGAAAAGTAAGACTGAGAGATTTAAATGGCTTTCCCAAGCTATATATCTACTTCCCACCAGATACCAGTTCTACAATGAACAGCTTCTGCCTCCACAGCATCCCTTGTGTCAGTCCCCTTCTCTTCACTCATATGACCCTCACCCTAGCTTAGGACACAATAGTCTGGGGGAGAATTTAGGGCCTGAGCTAGAATGATGGCCATATGAGTGAAGAGCTGGAGACTGACGCAAGGGATGTTGTGGAGGCAGAAGCTGTAAGACTTAGCAACGAAAGCACAAGAACTGTGTCTGATTGGCACTCAGTTAATATTTATTAATGATGCGCTGTATACTTGCTTTAGGCAACAGTAGAATATTATATAACACTAACAGAATGCAACTCATTTCCCAGGTGATTATTTGTTATACTTCTGGGCATTTTAATAATCTTTTGATTGAAATGAGGGTCTTGTAGTATAGCAGAAAGGAAACTATATGTAGAATCAGAAGATTGGTTCAGGGGCAGCTAGCAGCACAGTGGATAGAACACTGGCCCTGAAGTCGGGAGGACTGAGTTCAAATCTGGCCTCAGACCAAACACTTGGCACTTACTAGCTTGTGTGACCCTGGGCAAGTCACTTAACCCCAATTGCCTAATTTAAAAAAAAAAAAGAAGATTGGTTCAGATCCTAGGTCAGCTACTTACTGCCTTGGGCAAGTACTCGGCCTTGATGGGCCTCTATATCCAAGTCTAGTGTAAGGAAAATTGCACTGGATTTTGAGTGAGCCAAATATTGGTTCTTGCATTTCATACCTGAGAGACCTTGGGAAAGACACTAAACCTCCCTGTGCATCAGTGTCCTTATTAATTAAATGTAAAGGTTAGATTAGATAATATCTAAGGCCCCTTCTAGCAAATTTATAATCCTATGAAATATATTGTAAAATGCAGGAATAAGTATAGCCAGTTACCACTAGATGGAGTAAGTGATTTTCTAAGTCACTTCAAGGCCTTTTTATTTACAGAATCATAAATGATTATGACCATTGCGTAGGCCTCAGATGGTTAGGTGTCAGGTTACTGATATCTTTGAGGATTTATTGAGGGCTTGTTCATAATTTTGCAAAGAATACCTTCTGTCCACTCTGTCACCCAACAGATTAAAAACAGAAGTAAAGGAAAGAAGTAAGATTTATACAGAATGAAATAAATTGCAAGTGATTAAAAACAGTCTTGTGGATAAGGGGTGAAATTTCATACATATTCAATTATAAATTAGCATAACAAACATCCACTTTTAATAAGAACATGGTTAACCTTTGTAGTTTTTTTGATGGTGAGGCACCCAAAGGTCATTCTTTCTGGGGCACATGTGGACAGCAGTAGCATTTAGTTTGACTGTTTTTACTACCGTTGTTTAAATCCTTAAATTTCACTGGCAGTTTAAAGATCAAACATGACAACTTTTTCTTTAACTCAGTTTTGTTTTGAAAGGCCCTATATTTTACTTCCAGTGTGTAAACTGGCAGTTTGGTTTAGAGTGAAAAGAATTTAAAATAATTTAACTGAGAAAATCACTTTTTACTTAGGGCAAAATTGGCATCATTGCACCAGTCAGAAAGTGAAACCCTTCACCTTGTTTTTGGCAAACGTTGTCACTTTTCCATAGCTCCGGCAGAAATGTTAGAATTATTATAAATCAGCTCTGGAGCATGCTGTTATTTCATCTTCTGTAAAAAATTTCAATCATATTCTTAATGTTTCTGTTTCCAAGCCAACAGTTTAATGCTTAAGTCTTTCTTTGAGACTGCAGCTCAGACTATTCATTTATGCTAACAGAGGAACTTGAACAATACTGTAAATTAAAGAAAATGTAATTTGGAGATTTGTCTTATAATTTACCATTTTCAAAAAGCACTCTCTAGAGAAATTAATAGCTTAAATATTACTGGAATAATGAGGATCAAGTTTGAGGAAAATATAGCTTGAAAGTCTATTACTGAAAATGATGGAAATAGGCATTTTTGCATTGCTATCTGAGCAAATATAATACCATACCATTTATCTCTAATTATCCCCAAGAAAAAGAACCAGAAACCCTGAAAAAAAAAAAACAAAGAGTAAAGATTTAAATGGATCTGTTATTCTATTGCTTTCCCTTGCCTATTATTTCTGTTATTATAAATATTAACAAAAATCAGCAAATAGGAACAGAAAAGAAAAACAGAAGGCTGATATTCTTTGGGTCAAAAAGAGCCTATACTCAGTTCATATGAAATCTTGGGCCTATTATTCCAGCAAAACATCTTCACAGAATCCAAATGTTCATTTTCAAATCTATTCTTATCCAATGAAGTGTGTGATTTTCCTATTCATGTTAAAGAAAGCGAGACTGAGAATTTATCTAAATTCAGCTAATCACATTTGGTCAAGCATTGTCCTTGGCACAGTTATTTGTCAGTCTTAAAAATTTTTGTACTCTTAATCAGCTATGGCTGCAGGGGCCATTGGCTGGAAAATACCCACTTTAATTACCTCAGGATACAGGGCTACAGCTAGGACCTTTATTCTGTGTGTTGTTGCTTTGCAGTCTAAATAAATGGATGGGTTTGTGCAACAGTTCTGTCCTGTGGAGGTAAAACATGAACAAACAACTTGGAACATTTCAGAGAGATTAACTTGCATTTTAGTTTAGCATTGGAAAGTTTACAGTTGTTGTTTTTTCTCCCCCTGAACCGGAGGTCGGTTCTGATAGTCAGCTGCATTGTATCCCTGATGGAACAGTCATCATTTGGGCTGGGTGATTTTTACCACCACCACCCAATTAATTTTTAAATTATACCACAAGGAATTGACACATTCTCTTTATGCATTTATATCTGTGATCTGTAGCTTTGATGCCTCCCTAACCCCCCACTTGTGAGAAACAGCTCTCTCCTTTGTAAAACCAGGAGGTTGGGAGAGAATAGAAACAGGCAGATTTTTTACACCTCCTCTTGTCAGTCAAGATGATTCACTAAGCCTGGCAGGCTGCGTGCCCTGTATCAATACAATCACATAATCATTACCTGTAAGTTAAATCACTCCATACACCCACTGGTAAAAATATGACAATAAAGCTATTCTTATGATTTTTTTTTTTTGCCTTTGAAGTAATTACATATAGTTGAGAAACTAAAGTACCTTCAAGCATTACCTTTCTACTAGTGAAACTTTTTTGTCAGTCCTCCTCATCTCCTCCCAGCCCCCAATACTGAAACTGAAAAAAGTCATGGTGCAGAGATATGAATTTCTGGAGTATTCAGCAGACATTTTCAGCTAAATGGAGGAGTATGGAAAGGATAAGACCATGGAAAATGCCAAGGATTTCATCATCCTTAGCATGGTATCTTGCAGATAATAGAAGCTCAGAAAATGACTACCAAATCAATGTTGGATGAATTAATTTCTTTTTAAAAGATGTGAAAAACCCCATTTTCCCAGAAATAAAACTTTGCTGGGGAGTGCAGGGGCAGGCCTATCTTCTAGAAATAAAATCAAGCATCACTAACTGTCTTTAGAATGAAGAGAAATGCAGTTTGATTTTAGGATTTTAAAATCTATAGAGCACCTCTCTAGTCAGCTTTGAAAAAATCAGTTTTGTTTACCTCAGTGTTGGGATGTTGGAATTGAGAGTGGATGAAGAAGCCACATAACCTTTTAGGGCATGGGTTTGGATCCAACACAGGTTGTCACAAAAAGTTGTTACCATCTGACAACTGTCTTGTGAAATGAGCTGGTTTCAGTCCAGTGGACAGATGTCCATATCACAAAATACTCTAATTGGCAGTCTTAGCAAAGCAGCCAAGAATTGAATGGGCCCAGAATGTGAACCCTTTTCTCACTCTCTGGAGGGGCAAACAGAGATATGTACACTCATCAAGAAAGCTTGGAATTGTTAGTGGCCATGCCATATATGCGTCTTTATGGATAAACAGAGGACTTTGTGTTTCAAAGCTGTCAGTTGAGTTCCTCTCAATATATTGAACTTGCTTTAAAAAAAAAACAAACCCAACCCTCTAAGTTCAGACAAGAGAGCATCCATTTCTTCCTGTGGCAAATGCTACTGCACAAACAGATACTTTTTCTCCCCATCGTATTTTAAATGTACCTCCTGTTCAGGGATGTGAGTTTTCATAACTGTTTCCTATCCTTTTAAAAACTAACACACGTTACAAAAACCACCATGTACAAAATTAAAGAAATATTTGAACTGAGAGTATTTTGCCCGTGGCTGAAAAATACGGTTTGTCCAATCTGCTGCAACCTGTCTGTTTGGCCACACAAAAGTGAGGACCCAGAAAGACCAGTGCCGCTCAATGTTGGAAATTATACAGACTGAATTTTTCAGTGCTTCCATTCCAGGTCAGCCATGCATAGACAGGCATAGCTGGAGCCAGCTATTTATTCGGTCTAGATGACTACCTGGGGAGTAGGCGATAGCCTCAGTAATGTGACTTTGGAGGCACAGAACAGGCCTAGTGACCCAAACACCAAACTGATCTATCTGTTGGCTAATGCCTAGAATTCCGTCGTTAGAGCTGTATTTTTTTTTTTTTAGCTTACAGTTTTGATCTCTGTTAACAATGTACTTACCACTGGGGAGGGTCATAATTTAAACTCTCATCAGACTCATATATCTTAGTATGAATGAGTTTCATATTCTTTCTTGAGAACAGGTTTTGCCTGAGGGAAGATGGAAAAAGGGGAGAGGCTAGGAGTGGAGTTCTGAAGAACAACTTTGCCTTCTTCATAGTTTTGTCTTAGGCTTAGCCTTTGGCAGTGTTAAAATTCCATAAATATATGTCCCTGATTCAAAATAGAATGTAGTTTGGCTTTTTTTTTTTTCTTGGTGAGGCAATCAGGGTTAAGTCACTTGCCAGGGTTACACAGCTAGAGAATATGATGTGTCTGAGGCCAGATTTGAACTCAGGTCCTGCTGACTCTAGGGCCGGTGCTCTATTCGCTGCGCCACCTAGCTGCCCCTAGTTTGGTATTTTTTAAAGAACAATTTTAAATACTGAAAACATAAGTTACTCTTGATTATTCATTTATTTTTACACTTATGCCCTTCGTCTGTGTCTACTGGCCTGGAATAAAAACTGAAAGACAGAAGCAATGATCTAATACATGCCAAATCATGCATTATGCTTTGTTGTAGCAAAGAATTAGAACCAGAGCTGGGGAATTGTTAAGAACACTGTAGCATATGAATATATGGAATATTATTTTGCAGAAAGAAATGAATATGAGGGATTCAGAAACATGAGAAGACTTGGATGAACTGATTCAGAGTGAAATGAGCAGTATCTAAAGAACATTATATATAATGACTTCCCCAGTGAAATGGAAAAAAAAAATCACTGAAAAGAAAGCCAAGTATGGAGTAACCAAAAAACTGGTTCCGGTTCTGGAGAACAGATAATGAAGCATGCTTCATTTCTCATGCCTTGCAGATAAGGTCAGGATGTTATATATGTTGTCAGATAGAGTTATTGTATCCAGAATTTTTGACTCAATTGTTTTTCTTGGTTTTAAGAGAGAATTTCATGAAGAAAGGAAGGTGGTTTCTTTCCCCCCTGCCCCAGAAATGACTGTGATATAATATCAGAATTTAAAAATGTACTTAAAAAACTGATTCAACTGCAACTGTAAGCATCAGTTACTATTTGCTATTGATCTCCATTGGCACAGTATTATGACTGAAATCAGAATTTCAGAAGAGGAAGGTTCTAGTTCATAATCTAGTTCAATCCTTTCTTCTTACAGATGAAGAAACTGAAGTCCTGAAATATGGAGTAATTTTCCTAAGGTCATATTTCTAGTATTAGGATTAGAATTCTAAATCCAGTCCTCAGGAAAACAAGCAAAAATATTTGAAATTAAAAGTTATTCTATTCCCAAAGGGATATGAAACTGTGCATACCCTTCGACCTAGCAATACCATTACTAGGTTTATATCCCAAGAAGGTCAAAGAAAAAGGAGAAGGACTTATATTTACAAAAATATTTATAGCAGTTCTTTCTGTAGTGGCAAAGAATTGGAAATTGAGGAGTTCCCCATAAATTGGGGAATGGCTGAACAAGTTGTGGCATATGATTGTGATGTAATGCTTATTGAACTGTAAGAAATGATCAGGGAGATGGGTTCAGAAAAGCCTGGGAAGATTTATATGAACTGATGCAAAGTGAAGTGAGCTGAACCAGAAGAACATTGCACACTGTAACAACAATATTGTTATTATGATCAGTTGTGAAAGATTTAGCTACTTTAATCAATATAGTGATCCAAGAAAATTCCAAAGAACCCATGAAGAAAAATGCTGTCCACATCCAGAGGTGGGGGGAGAGAGAGAGAGAGAGAGAGAGAGAGAGAGAGAGAGAGAGAGAGAGAGAGAGAGAGAGAGAGAACTGGTGACATCTGAGTGCAGACTGCAGAATACTTTTTTTTTCCACAACATGGCTAATATGGAAATGTGTTACATGATTTCACATGTATAATTGATATAATATTGCTTGCCTTCTCAATAAGTAGGGAGGGGCTGTAGGGAGGGAGACAATTGCGAGCTCAAAATTTTTAAAAATGAATGTTAAAGGGGCAACTAGGTGGCAGAGTAGATAGAGCACTGGTCCTGGAGTCAGGAGGACCTGAGTTCAAATCCAGTCTCAGACCAGATACTTGACACTTACTAGCTGTGTGATCCTGGGTAAGTCACTTAACCCCAATTGCCTTTCAAAAAGAAAAAAAAAAGAAGAAAGTTGGGGCAGCTAGGTGGTGCAGTGGATAGAGCGCTGGCTCTGGAGTCAGGAGGACCTGAGTTCAAATGTGGCCTCAGAAATGTAGCACTGACTAGTTGTGTGACCCTGGGCAAGTCACTTAACCCCATCACCTAGCCCCCCCCAAAAAGCCCCCAAAAGAATGAATGCTTAAACAATGATAAAGTGTAATTATTAAAAATTAAAAGAAATTAAAAGTTATTTGGAAATCTTTATTGTTGTTGATCAGTTAGAATTGAAGTGGGAAACTTTTCCCCTTATCAATTAATTTTTTTAAACATATACACTGAAATATTTATAGTAACACTTTTTATGGTATCAAAGAATTGTAGAATTGTAGAAATAAAGAAGATGCTCATTCATTGGGGGATAGCTGAACCAATTGAGGTACATGAATGTAATAGAATATTACTGTGCTTTAAAATCTATGAATATGATGACTAGGGAGAATCATGAAAAGATGTATATGAATGTATATGAGTACAAAATTAACCAAGAAAACAATGTACACAATGACTACAATAACGTAAAGAGAAGGAACAGTCACAAAACAATAAAAAATGAAGCTTACAAAATTATGAAGAATGTTTTGCAGATGTTGGGGAGGGTCCACATATATGGAACATTGTATATATGGTCAGATTTTTTTGATGTATTGATTGGTTTTAGTGATTTTTTTCTCTGCCTGTTTTTCTTTTTAAAAAATTCTTTGTTTTATGTAGAATATCTTTCAGGGAGGAAGAAGAAGAAGAAATATATGGAGAAATAATAATGATGTAAAAAAGGAAGATATCAATAAAACTTACTTTAAAAATTAACTATTTTTAAAAAATTCTTAAGACCCACTGATCTAGTGGTGAAAAAAAGGGGGTGGGAAATAGTTGAAGGTCATAAATAAGTAAAAACAACTCAACTGAATTAGATTATGGTTGGGTTTTGAGACTTTTTGAGAGAGAAATTTAAAAAAAAAATTAACTCACTTGATTTTAACATTATGGATGGAAAGTATACAATTTAAGTTCAATGAGGTCGAATCAACAAACATTTATTAAACACCTATTATGTTCCAGACACTGTGCTAAGCTCTGGGGACACTAAGAAAGTCAGTAAACAGTATCACCAAGGAACTCACAGTCAAATTGGGAGGACAATATGCCAACAACTTTGTACAAATAAGATACATATGGGATAAATTGGAGATAACCAAGGAAGGGAAGATACTAGCATTAGAAAGGCCTGGTAGGATGTGATTTAAGCTCTAGGAAGCCAGGAGGCAGAGATGAGAGTAAGAATCCCAGGAAAGGGGGGGGCAACCAGTGAAAATGCTTGGAGCTGAGAGATGTTATGGTTTGAAGAGTATGTGGAGAGGAATAAGATCGATAAATATTTTAAAAACAAAATTAATGTCTATATTTGTAATAAAGGCATTGAGGAGGAGGGAAAGAAAAAGGAAGAAGGGGCAAAAAAAAAAGTGTGAAGTGTAAAGGGAGAGAAAAGAAAGAGTCAAGTAAGCAGAGAGTTCTGGGAAGTAAGAGCCAGATAGACGACTGGTGTATTAGAGAGATGGACACAAAATAGTAGAGAAGTAGAGAGGAAGAAATATACAAAAGGGGAAATGCACACATAAGAGGATGAGAGAGGGAGAGGCTAAGAATCTGAAGGAAGCGTTAGGTCAGAGAAGTTATTTTTGTCAGACCTTATTCACTTGGTCTATAGACGTTACTTGTATTATTTTCCTTTGAAAGGCTTGATGATGTAACCATTGTTCTCCACACTTCAAAGCCTCTTTATCCTGCATAATTTCCTTTTTAAATGCTTATTAGATGATTTAACCACTGTTCACAGCACTTCAAGTACTCTTTATCCTAAATTTTCAGAGGCTGTATTTCAACTATATAGAAAACTACCTAGAGATGAGAAAGGAAATGATTTTCTGAGCAACAGTCACAGTTATGACTACAACATTACTCAAAAGACCAGATGAAATTAAGCTAAGGACTTGATATAACCTTTGGACTGGATAATCTCCACTTCTGATTTAGACGTGGCCTCGGTGTATTTTGTTAATAAATTTGTTCCATGAAAGTTGCTTCCTTATTAAAAATGGAACATGAAAATCAGTTATGGTCTAGAACATATCTAGAGCTTTGTGGGGATATGGTGGGACAAGTCCTTCAAAAGATTTAACTAAGATGAAGATAGAGGGAATAAAAAAGAATGAACAAGAGGAAAAAGGGAAAGAAAGGGAAAAAAATTGAAATGAGAAGTAGAAAAAGAGAAATGATGAGGATTGAGAAGAAATAGAGAAGGGAAAGAAGAGATACAGATGGAGAAAACAGACAGAACTTGGCTTGGTTTTAAAAACACCTGACAGCTAGCTGGCCTCTTTTTCAGTTCTAGATCTATGATTCTATGATCTTTCACTATGAGAGCCTCTGACATAGGCGTAACAAATAGTATTGCAACTATTCACGTAAGGGGGTCTGCCACATATGCAGACCCCATCAATTTGCCAAGATGGTGTCTTTATATGAAAGACACTAGGGCGCTCTTCTTGGAGAATTGTGATGGCATGTAAGGAAAGTGATTTGGAGAGGAAGACTCTGGAGCATGCACAGACATCCTGTAACTGGTTATGGTTGGCTAATAACAAGTTAAAATGTATGTTCTTTGGGTGCAGGAGTATTCAAAGAGGTCTGTCAGTTTCAGCTATGGTCTTTTTGCTTCAGCACTGTTGTAGGAGCTTGGACACCAATGAAAGGAATAGGGCCCACTACCTTAAGTTGGAAAGGTCCAGAGGACTCCTAGGCATCCAGTTATTCCAAAATTCAGCTTTTCAGACAACAAAACATTGATGAGTATGACTTACTAAAAGTATGAAAAGAGTGGAGCTTCCTTTATAGCCAGTACAGCATTGATGTGCTGACAAGCAAGGAAAGACCTTTGGGACTCTAGCCCCTTGTCAAAAGCTTCTCAAAAGTCTAAGATTATATCAATTTCCATTTATCTAATTGGCCTTTTTCTATTGATCTGTCTAAAAATTCTATGTATGTTTGAGCCTTAAGTGCTTCTATGACTTCAGAGTGTTTACATCACTGCGTGTCCTAGCCGTCTTGGCCACCTAGCTGCTTGTGGCATCGAAAGGACAGTTGTGTCACTCATCTAATGCTATCCTCTGTTGGCATTTTTTTCCCCTCTTATAACAGCTGTCCCTGTGTGATCATGGCACTCATGAGAACAAGTGCCTCCCCCCTTTTCACTACACCAATTAGCTTCAGTCAGCCAGCAGTCAAGAAACATTTATTAAGCAATTAGTATATGTCAGCAGCATGCTAAATGATAGAGATGCAAATACAAGCAAAAAAAAAAAAAGACAGTTACTGCCTTCAAAGAGTCAGAACATGGTGGCTAAGTCTGGAGGATGAGGGATGAGGACCTTCCCCTAGTAGAACTCACCATTGGGAGAAGGGGCCTGTAGGAGCAGAGTGAGGAGGTAGCTGAGGCATAGTGTTACATATGACAGAATATGTGGTATTTCCATAGTCCTCTAATATAAATAGGGGAGGGCAATGCATTTCCTGAACTCTTCCCTGGGGACAAACTTTCATAGCAGCACTTTTTCTAAGTTAAGAAATGCAAACAACCCTAGGGAAATATGCAGAAATTTAATTTTGTTTTAAAGGGGAAATTTGAAAGTTCTTAAGAAACTATGGATCTTCATTAAACTATAAAAGGGGTTGGGCCTGTTAGTTCTCAGTCTTCCTCCACTGATCCATGTCTGGTTTTTTGTCTCTGGAATGAGGACTTTTAAGGTAAAGGGAAGGATCAATACACAAAGATCTTTAGTAAATACGAATTTCTTATACTAAGGTAGGTAAAGTCAAGCCACAGACTGCCTTGACTAGAATAGCTTACTGAGTACCTTTTCATGCTTACCTTTTTTTACTTTTTACCTGAACCTGGCAGGATTAGATGCTGGATCCAAACACTTAACTGCTTCTAATTTGAAATTAGGTAGAGTTGGTGTTACTGTTTAGTGTGGCATGATTTTTCAGTCTCTTGTGTTACTTGTTTTCTGGCCTTATTTCTTGATGAAGACTCCTAGATCATATTAGAGAATTACAGAATGTCAAAGAAAGAAGGTAACTGGAGGACATATAGTCCAACCTAGATCTAAAC